>NC_083574.1:44296700-44618843 GCF_027579695.1 Neoarius graeffei
AAACCAGACACTTGCAGCTAGAATAGTCATTTACCACATTAGCAATGTATAGAGTGGATTTCTGATTAGTTTAAAGTGATCTGCATTGAAAAGAACAGTGCTTTTCTTTCAAAAATAAGGACATTTCAAAGTGACCCCAAACTTTTGAACGGTAGTGTAAATAACGGCGTGGCGGAGTAGTATCCGAAAGCGTTTTTTCATTTCATCAGTGAGCTCACTATATAGTCCTCTATATAGTGAGTCGGGAGGAGTGAACGAGTGAGTGATTTCGGACACAGGGCGTACATCTTGGATATGAAACAGAAGGAATGGTCAAGACCAGTATGTTCCATATACCCCATAAAGTCCCTTTATTTACTGACTTCTGGTCATGCTGCAACTGCAATTTAAAGTCAATACGACAAAACAGATATATAGTACATGCTGGTCACTGTATTCTAAATACAGCACTCTGCTTTCGTACTGTACGTCCAGTGAGAGGGCACACAAATCTATGTTAGACACACAGAATTGGTTCCATGCAACTGAAACACATATGAGGAGAAAATCAGGAAAGATGATGATATCACAGACGAAGACTTAACACCTACTAACATTATCGGCATGGATACCTGAGCGCCTCTTGCGCTGTTTAGGGCTAACACTAGAACCCTTAAAGAGTTCTAACCCTTAAAGAGAGTGAAGGATAGAGAGGTTAAGAAGCATCTTCAGAGATTCAGTTGAAAAGCACTCTTTTCAGTGACGCGATGGACAGGAAGAAGGATGAAAGAAGAGCAAAATGATCAGCAAGGACAAAGAATCGCTCACTAACTACAACTAAAGCTGCTGATGTACTGCAAATCGCTCAGTGTGTATAGCCTTCATTGAAACCTGACTCGTGTCTGCGATTTTATACATTAATCTATTCAAGCAGGCCTCATGAACCAACATTATTTATGGCCTAAAATAAACAAAACAACCAGAATCGACTCGATCTGTCCCAGTGAGGATTAAATCCTTGATAGTCCCTTGTGATGTGCTTCTTAAACATGATGTGTGTGTGAAGAACATATATAAAATGTAGATAAAGCCACAATGAGTTTTATAAACACATTTTCTTCTGAACGGTCCACACTGTCCTCTGCATCTGTATGGACTGAAGAGGTGAGAACACAAACTTGTGGCTTCTTGGAGCACAGCTTACGAACATTTCTATCAGTCCTGGCACAATTCTGAAATCATGACTGATTAAGGTCATACATAACTGTGATTAGGAATTTCATTTGGAATAATCTCTCAAATATTAGGTCTTATTCTATCCACATTCACTGGATATGAGCAATCGCACACAATTCATATTTATGCGAGTTGAAGCCAGCTGTTTACATTAGTTCGTATTGTCTGTAAATTTAAACACACCAATAAATACCAAATTTCTCATGTAAATCGGGGCGTAGCTAGGATTTTTCAGGGTGTGTGTGTGTCACACACTGACTGGCAGCCTGAGTGCATTATGTAACAAAAAATAATTACCACCGCTAGTTTTAGGCAGCTTAGAAACCGGCTCTTCCATTATTGCTGTTTCTTCCACGTTTTCTTGACGTTGTGTTCTAGAAACGGCACTAAAACTTAGCTTCGACGCCACAAAATGCAACTTTGATGGAAAAATTATATAATAAATTGCTTACCTCTCTTCACGTCGAAAGGAGGAGGAAAGTTTTGCTTGTTTTGACATGGCGAATTATTAACACACGAGGAAATACTTGTAATTCGCAACTAAAGAGACTGCAGCTACACTGGCAGCTTGAACATGCTTTCTAGTGCGATTGTGTTGCGCTTGCGCAGAACGGTGTCAGTCCTGCGCGCCTTAGCTCGTGCACATGAAGGCGCGCCTTGGGCGCGCGTGCGCCTAACGAGCTCCGGCACGTAAAGAACACCTGTCTTTAATCAATGAACTATGTTTGGGCTATTTAAGGACTGCGCCCAGGCAAGGACGATGCGAAGTATTATGCCACGTCTAGGAACGCGAAAAATCCAAAAAATAAATTTCTCCATTCGGGAAACCGGAGATTTTCAAGAGTGTTGTCAAACATCTGGATTTCCGGGTAAATCCGGAAGACTTTCATCCATAAAAACAAAACCCTAAAAATACACACACACACAAAAAATTAAATATGGAATAAGTAGTTGATGGTAAGAACGTATCTTTTTTATTATTCAAGAATTATTACAGAATTTTTCACAAATTGCTCCCGTCATTTCGCCGGTTTGTTTACACTCAAGATTTTTTGGGGGGGCTTTTTTCACCTTTTTATTGGATAGGACAGTGTAGAGACGGGAAATGAGCGGGAGAGAGAGATGGGATCGGGAAATAACCTCAGGTCGGAATCAAACCCGAGTCCCCGGATTTATGGTATGGCGCCTTATCCACCTGAGCCATAACTCTTGGACGCTTTGTATGAAGTTTTTATTTATCAAATTTGCTACAAATAAAAATGCTCCGTTTCTCAAAATCCAGCGAATGTGGATAGAATGAAACAGTTATTCCACTCAATCTCGTCATACATGGCTTATAGCCAACTCGGTGCTATGCGTCTAGTTGGCTATCAGCTCATGTATGACTCGATTTTGTGGAAGAACTTAATTATTCTATCCACATTCACTGGATATGAACAATCGTGTGCTCTGATTGGCTACTCTACTACTAGTAGTAACGCCAGCAGTGCTTGCTGTGCGGGAAGTGTCTATCCGTTTACACAGTAAATTGCAAATTTTCGATCACCGTGTACCAACGTAAGTAGTACATTCAGCTTCACAAGAGTTGGGTATTTTATAGGAAAAAACCCTGAATTTTCAGAATATGCACTCAGATTTGCACGATACTGATTACTTTTAAACACAGCGATCTTTTTTCTGAATGTTGACGATGAAACCGCTGGGTGCGGCCATGTTGGATTTTGGTCGAAACCCAATGACTTGTCATCCCTGTGGTGACAAAACTCTAGCTCGCTTTCTATTGGTCAACACTGGCCGAAATCGATACCAGAGGTCGAGAACAATCATGACCCCTGGTGGGCCTTTTCGTAGTAATTTTGGTCAAACTGGAAGCTGGCCAGAGACAGCAGAAGTTCTAGTCACGGTCAATAGATGCGTATCCTTCTATGGAAAACAAAAATATTGCATTCTGGAGGATAGAGGGAAAAAGAGAAGGTTCAGGGATGTTAATCATATTGTTTTGAAGAAGTTAAATTTGATTAGAAACATGCATTACATGGCGCTTTTGAGCGCCACCCTCTGAAAAGTAACATGTGGAACTGTGCTGCCACCTTTTGCCTTGTTGTGCCATCACATGCAATAAGGGGCGTTTGTATGCCAATTAGGCGAGTTGTAGAGAAGAGAATACAGTCAGAGCACACAGATTTAATACTTTAAAAGGAATCTATGTATATTATGTTATCCTTAATGATCTTTAGTTGGGTTTGAATGATTCGGTACGATGGCCAGCAAAGTACCTACAATCAACAGTTCTGGTCATGCCACTGCTCAGTTGTTGAAAATGATTTGAGTAGTTTATGCCATCTCACTATGCAAATAATGCAAATAAATTTCAAAATAAAATATTTTTTTGGGCTTTTTTCACCTTTATTGGATAGGACAGTGTAGAGACAGGAAATGAGCTGGAGAGAGAGACGGGGAGGGATCGGGAAATGACCTCGGGTCGGAATCGAACCCGGGTCCCCGGATTTATGGTATGGCGCCTTAGTCGACTGAGCCATGGCGCCCCCAAATTTCAAAATAAATTTTAAAAAATACTGGAGCAAAAGGTTATTTTTCAACTCTGAGCAGTTGATAGATGTTTTGGGCAGAAGAATTGCTCCTGAAGGTGCTTTACTTTGCTTTCTCAAGATGGATGCATAATGCTGGAAGTGTAAGGCTGATGGGGGAAAAAAAAATTAAAATTTCAAAAAACTGAAAATTTCAAACAGCTGTAACTTCTGTTCTATTTAACCTAGGGGGGAAAATAAAACCAGTTTTGAATTCAGAACTTCCTACTCTTTGTTTTGATATGCCATACTCCTTGATCACAAATAGATTTAAAAATGGCCCGTCATTGCTACTACGAAGCTATCAGCTCATATACCACGAGTAGAGAAAAACAAAATGGCGGAATGTGTTGCTGAACCAACCGAGAATAAAATAAAAGCTCTATTTGAAAACAAGCCCCCAAAAAATCCAAAGCGCAACAATATGGAATAGAAGTATTTGATGGTAAGAACTTTTTTTTCCCCAAGAATTATTATAGCAGCATGTTTCACAAATCGCTACTGTCATTTTGCCGGTTTGTTTACATTCTTCATCTTTAAGCATTAAAATTTGTTGAATTTTTTTTTTAGACTTGTTCAAAAGCTCAAAGAAGTTTGAAAATTACATCACTGAAATATCCAAGGAAGAATTAAATAAATGTCTAAAGCTATTCTATACCTCGGCATGACAGCAAGACGGCACTTTCTACAAAAAAGCAACACTAAAGTCAATTCGTGCAGCATCGATAGGTTTTTAAGAAATCTGCCTAAGCAGAAATTTTCTTGGATGTTTTGTATAAAGTTTTTAATTTATTGAATTTGAGAAAAAAAAATTTGCTCCATTTCTCAAAATCCAGTGAATGTACATATAATAAAACACGCACCTCGTCGGCTATCAGCTCGTGTACGAATCGATTTCGTGGAATAACTTAATTATGTATGATGTGAAGACAGAACCCTGCAGGTCATAGCCATAACATTTGTTAATGAAGTTACAGATACACACCTAGTTAAATGTTGAAATACTTAACAGATGGAAGAAAAAAAAAACATGAACAGAATATGTTCCAGGTGTGATTGGGTGATTATGTAATAACTGTGATGGGCCTTTTCATGCTATAAAAGTTATATAGTTTAACCTATGGTTTAGAAATGTACCTAAATGCACAAACATTTGAATTGTCCAAAGATTAACTAAATATCTGCACAAAACTAGCTTGAAGGTATTCATCACAAGCGAAAACAGAACATCGAACAGTGGTACGACTGCAGATAACAGGCTAATGTTCTTGAATTTCATGCAGTCTGTTAAACAAAACCCCACATCATACTACAGAAATATCAGAAGGGACCACTCGATCTATGACTAAAGAGCCTGAGGTATATACAAAGAAGTTGGTATGACTAAGAAGGTAAAAGCATTGAAAGAAAAAGTAAAATGTGAGGTACCTGCTTCCCCTCGCAGAGCCTTCTCCACTGCCACTCCCCTCTCCTCCAGCTGTCTTTGTTTCTCCTCCACCTGCTCGAGCTGTCTCTGAATGATCTGAGTAGCCAAAACAAACCCATAATCAAGGCTCCGATTGCTCATTTGACAACGCTTAAATGTTCTACTCATTTTTCTATTCACGCTTCTGCTTTCTGCATGTCCAAGACCACCAGTAGAGCATCACCTGAGCCCTGTGGAGCCTCTTCAGCTCCTCCTGCTTGGCCTGACGCCGAGCTGCCTTCTGGACCTTGCGTGTGAGCTTGGCGTTTAGCTCTTCCTCAGTGTACGTCTTCTGTAATAAAAAGGGAACAAAACATGAACCTCACACAAGACCATACATGTCAACCTATACGGAATGTCCGTATTTTATACGGATTTGATTCAATAAACGTAGTATACGGGCGTATAAATAAAGTTATACGGATTCTTTAAAAAAAACTTCAATATTTATTTAGAGCTATAATCAATTCCCACGATGATAAAAGAGCGCATAACATTTACAAACGTACTGTACACCACAGACAGCCAGTAAAGAGTCTTATGAAATCGTGCGTTATCTTGTGGTAGCGAGACTTCGTTCCACTTTTGATCATGCGCACACCGCATCTGCGTAGAATCATACGTCATCCTCGCCGCCATATTGGATGTGGCAAAGTGGAGATTCTTCAACCGTCTCTGGTATAGCGTCTAGACAGTAGCCGAGAATAAAGATGCCTCATTCATGTGCTGCGTTTAACTGTACCAACAGGTTTACCGTCCAAACGAGGTCACATGGGATTACCTTTCACAGGTGAGACTGGAAAAATACTTTTCATTGTATTTGGTCATTATAACGTAATTTTACGAACAGGTTTTCCTGACTTTGTGGCTAATATGAAGTCTCGTGGATAATAGCCGCTCGGTGAAACCTGTCTCCAAACAACGAAGTATTTCCTTCGTAACTACACTGATAACACTTTGTGTTTTTGTCAAACATTGGAGCTTTGTATTCATTCTGAAGGTTTATTGTTATTAATATTGAATAAAAAGTAACTGGGATATATCATTGTTAATTATCATTCAAATTTTAGGTAAATTATTTTAATTTGCATCTTATACGGATTTTATAAGGGAAATACGGATTTTGGAGGTTGGTTATACAGGTTTGATTGACCAAAGGTTGACATGTATGCAAGACGTGCAAGGAGAAGACCAGCTGGGTGTGAACTTGAACAGGGTCAGTTCTTCAACTATATCACAGATTAACATCTGAAACAACCAGCTATGACAAAACCACTCTAAACTCAAACGCCATCTAATTATTTATCATTCAGGAAAAACAAAAAAAACAAAAAAAACCAAACAAACGTATTTCTACATTTTCCTACATTACACCATATAGTCATTATATCATATCACATGAAATCTATAATTTATATAAGAATTCTACATTATGATCATTTTTGTTAGCAAAAATAAATAAACATCGTAAAATATGCACATATTCCCTGTTTTAAAAAGCACAGATAATCAGGAAGTAGAAAACAGAAGACAAGTCTGGAGAGAGGTGATGTTTGTGGCATCCATGTGGATTCAGCGTTCCCTAATCAGCCATGGAACGAACATGAACCAGTGAAGAAGTACAGTGCAGAATGCAGATTAGCTGAAAGTCTTTTGGGAAAATCAGGTGAACGCAGACGAAGTTGCATCCTCCGGCAGTAAAGGGGCGCCAGAGACTCATGCTTATAAAGGAGGATGTTAGTAATACAGTTTTACAGCACCACAGAGACACGTGGATCACAGTAGGTGAGAGTTAAGTAACAGATGAAAGCATGCTCAGAGTGGGTGGACCAATGTGAATAAACACTACCTTTGTGGCATATGATCTCTTGAACGCCAATGCATGAGGAACATTAACAGACTTGTAGGGGGATAAAAAGAAAACACGAATAATGATAAAACACAAACAAATGGTGCGACTGAATGGGTTAATGTTGAGTTAAAATTTAAACAATGGCAACACATAGTACATACACAAAAAAAAAGTATCCATGCTATAAATCCATATTATTCTATCCACATTCATTGAATATATGCGCAATCACATGCTGCAATTGGCTACTTTACTACTAGGATATCAGCTTATATACCGTCAGTAGAGAAAAACAAAATGGCGGGGCACATCGAGTCAGATACATCACTTTGTTATCCATTCAACCATTATCAGTAGCCGCTTATCCTGTCCGACAGGGTCGCGGGCAAGCTGGAGCCTATCCCAGCTGACTACGGGCGAAAGGCGGGGTACACCCTGGACAAGTCGCCAGGTCATCACAAGGCTGACACATAGACACAGACAACCATTCACACTCTCATTCACACCTACGGTCAATTTAGAGCCACCAGTTAACCTAACCTGCATGTCTTTGGACTGTGGGGGAAACCGGAGCACCCGGAGGAAACCCACGCGGACACGGGGAGAACATGCAAACTCCGCACAGAAAGGCCCTCGCCGGCCGCTGGGCTCGAACCTGGACCTTCTTGCTGTGAGGTGACAGTGCTAACTACTACACCACTGTGCCGCCCATTTAACCCATTGACACCGGATGCTGCGTCGCGCAACATTGCCCATAACGCAACATTGCCCCAAATGCTGGTTGCTGCATAACGCAGCATTGTTGATTTGTCATTATTTTCAAGACGCATGCCAGATTTGTTTTTTTTTTTTATAAAAATGTGTTAGTGTTAATGCTGAATGAGCATGATCCAATAAAAGCAGAGAATTTTATATCTTTTAAATGCAACTTATTTCATGTCTTTATGTGCTTCAGAGGCTGAGATATTGAATTTTTCATAGGCGTTTTCAATTAATTATTTTTATTTCAGAAAACCCTCAGGCAGATGGGGACCTTTTCTAAAAACTGGCTTAGGCATTTGCAGACGTTTTTTTGCAGGCATTTCAGGCGTCAATGGGTTAAAAGAAACAAATAGCTAAAAGAATATACCGGTAGTCACGCCCCACCAATCTCCTGTTCCACACTCCAGCCCAGTCAGTGGTGGTAATGCACCTTTAAGTTGGACTACCAACTGCCAAAACAAGATCAACTGCGAGCTCCTGCTCACTTACGTATCCCCCCCGCTCTCGCTTATATCAGAATGCAAGCAATCGAAGGAATAGGACACTTATTATGAATGCTGACTTCAACAAATAATTAACCCTGAAACAAGTAAAAAGCAGTGTCTCTCCCCAGGGATTTCAAATAGCGTCCTGGTAAACTGTCGTTTTGAAATAGCATTTTGCTTCTTAAAATAGCATCAAAATCCACTCTATAAATGTTTCGTAAATACATTCAGTCGGTAAACAGGAAGTCGATGTGGGACAGACCTGAAAACGGTATACACAGTATAGAACCCCAAGCTGAAGCTCGGCACCAAACATCAAGCAGCTGTGATTTGTAGTTGCTCAGAAAAATGTTACAAAAATTTTGTAAATCCACGCTATACGTTTCGTAAATACATTCAGTCGGTAAACAGGAAGTCAACGTGGGACAGACCTGAAAACAGTATACACGGTATAGAACCCCAAGCTGAAGTTTGGTACCAAGTGGCTAAGATTTGTGGTTGCTGAGAAAAAGGGTGTTTCAGATGGACAGAAATATGGAGATACGGACGGACGGACAGAGGTAAGCCAGTATATCCCCCTCCTTCTGAGAGGGGGTATATATATATAAAAAAAAAACCTGAAGAAAACAATGGAGCGTGTTGCTGAACCAACTGAAGACAAAATAAAGACTCTACTCGAAAACACCTCAAAAACATTTGATGGTAAGATGAAGTTTACATTCTAAGTGGAAATTATTTTGTAGGACGTTTTGTACAAAGTTTTTATCGAATTTGCAATAAATAAAAACAAAATGCTCTGTTTCTCAAAATCCAGTGAATGTGGATAGAATAAAACAGTTATTCCGCTCAATCTCGTCGTACATGGCTTATAGACAACTCGACGCACCGCCTCGTCGGCTATCAGCTCATGTACGATTCGATTTCGTGGAATAACTTCAATGTCATTAAGATGAATGTAAATGTACAAAAACTGGGAGGTATATTCTTAAACAGAGGTGCTAACACATGTACACTTGGGTCATAGCATTTGCAATTTTCATTTCATGACCATTTCATTCATGAGGCCAACTAAAGCAGCAGTCAGACAAATGCAAATAAAATGCTCCCTAGGGATGGGAATTGTTCAGATTTAATCGATACTGATGCCATTATCGATTCTGCTTATCGGTCTTATTCTTTATCAGTTTTTTTTTACATCATTGACTTTATCAAGGTGAAATTTGACCATGGTAAACGTGCAGGGGAAAAAGAAACCTCTTGCAAAGACGTACTCTATAATTTCTGTGGTTAAATTCTGTTATCTTTCTCTACAATCGAGGGTCTTACTGTTAGCAACGTTGGCACCTCTGCATAAGTAATGATCATTTAAAATCAATTAAAAACAATAAGAATTAATGCTCTAAATACTATCAAATTGCATGCTTGAAATAAAGTCCAAGTTTAATCACAGACACGAGTGTTATAATTTGTCTCGTAGAATGGAACACGGGGCGGCACGGTGGTGTAGTGGTTAGCGCTGTCGCCTCACAGCAAGAAGGTCCGGGTTCGAGCCCCGTGGCCGGCGAGGGCCTTTCTGTGCGGAGTTTGCATGTTCTCCCCGTGTCCGCGTGGGTTTCCTCCGGGTGCTCCGGTTTCCCCCACAGTCCAAAGACATGCAGGTTAGGCTAACTGGTGACTCTAAATTGACCGTAGGTGTGAATGTGAGCGTGAATGGTTGTCTGTGTCTATGTGTCAGCCCTGTGATGACCTGGCGACTTGTCCAGGGTGTACCCCGCCTTTCGCCCGTAGTCAGCTGGGATAGGCTCCAGCTTGCCTGCGACCCTGTAGAACAGGATAAAGCGGCTACAGATAATGAGATGAGATGAGAATGGAACACTTCACAATTTTATCTGCACCCAAATGTCTCATCTCATCTCATTATCTCTAGCCGCTTTATCCTGTTCTACAGGGTCGCAGGTAAGCTGGAGCCTATCCCAGCTGACTACGGGCGAAAGGCGGGGTACACCCTGGACAAGTCGCCAGGTCATCACAGGGCTGACACATAGACACAGACAACCGTTCACACTCACATTCACACCTACGGTCAATTTAGAGCCACCAGTTAACCTAACCTGCATGTCTTTGGACTGTGGGGGAAACCGGAGCACCCGGAGGAAACCCACGCAGACATGGGGAGAACATGCAAACTCCACACAGAAAGGCCCTCGCCGGCCACGGGGCTCGAACCCGGACCTTCTTGCTGTGAGGCGACAGCGCTAACCACTACACCACCGTGCTGCCCTGCACCCAAATGTGCAGATGCTTAATTGTAGTGCTTGACATTTTTGTGTGCAATAAAAACAAAATAAGGACTTTTGGCTCAATCAGAACACTAAGACTACACGAAACCTCAAACATCTAAAGATGCATTTCTTTAAGCTTTGGTGTTAATCTAGCATATCCTCCTATAAACCATCTACCACAATATCAAACTCATGGTGATCCAGAACTGCTCAACAAATCACATTCACATTGAAGGTAACGGATTTCTAATGGTGAGTGCAAGTAAAACCAGACATTATTACATTTGTATTTGACTTGCAAAATACCACACGCGACTATTTATACAGAATTCGTTGATCCAAAATTCTATCACCCATCCCTAGTTATCTTCATTTTGTTGCAGTCAAGAGTCCAACTTCAAGAAATTACTGCTTCCAACAGAAACGCCTCCTCTTTATATCCTGCCATATCTTTCTCCATTTTTCCCAACTGACCTCTCTGATCCTTCTTTTGTTCCTTTTCTCATTTGTCTTTGCCTTGCTCCTTTCTTTTCCCTCCCTCTTTTTTTTGCTTTACCCATTCGCTTTTCTTTTTCTTTCTACTTCTCCTACTTCATTGCATCTTTGTTCAAATCAGACACTAGCTCAAACAAGTCCATGAGTTTCCATGAAAGGCAAAATACTGAATCAGTGTGAGAAAAAACAAACAACCCCATATAAGCTACATCTACTTACATCCGCCTTGGACTTCTGAGAAGATCTTTCCAGAACATCATCACAAGACAGATCCGAGTCCTCGGAAAAGCTGAGGTTTCGTCTCAGTTGTAAATCTGATGCAAGAAGAAACACCAGAGTGTCAACGACGCAGTAGCTCACACATCTGTACTATGAGGAGCCAGACTCATTTATTTATAATTAGGCAAGTTACTCTTCATGAGAACAATGGATCAAAATCCATTGAAAAGTCATTGAGCAGTAGCGATTTTCGTGAAAGTTCGTTAACCGGCCTAATTAGCAACTTGTTAATGAGAAATCACAAAACTAGGGAATAACTTTTGTGCAGACTGATTAGATCTTCCAAACAAAACAATCAAAATCCATTGAAAACTCAAGGAAGAGTAGCAATACGGACAGATGGACGCCACGTGATGGCAATAGCTCATCACCCTACGGCCAGTGACCTAATAATTGCACACCTTAATAATTACACCACTTAAAAACAGGAGTTCTTGAAGGTTTGGTGTAATCCCAAACAGAAACCAATAAAACCTCAAAATCGCTCACCTGAGGACCTTGCCACAGGTGATACTTTCTTCTTTCCCGAGTCCACTGTTGTGGAGCTAGAGGGTGTACTCGGACAAGACTTGTCATCTTTCTTCTTCTTGTCCTTCTTGTAGCCGGAAAATACAGCTTTCCACAAGGACTTGTGTTTGGGTGGGGCCTCTTCAGTACCAGAGTGTCTTTCATTTTTTGCCTTCTTCTCTTTCTTGTTCTTACGTGGAGAGAAAAGGGAGCTCCGTTTTTTACTCTTGCCTCCTGTGGAACTCTCAGACGAGGTGAATGAACTGTCTACGCTCTTATTTAAAGGTGAAGTAAAGAATCGGTCAGGAAGCACCTCTGCTTGTTTTTTGCTCTCCAAAGCCTTCACAGCAGAAGACTTTGGAGAACTCGAGCGCTTCTTGTTTTTAACAGCTACATCCGAAACGTTCCAGGCCACTTTGGCCACAGCGCCCTTACTAGACTCCGCCTCTTTCATTTTATTAATCTGCTTCGCCATGGCATCTTTAAGAGCTTGACTTTTCACAGATTTCTCCCTCTCTCTCATCCGCTCTTCAGCGATCTCTTTGGCTTCGGAAGAAAAGTGCTGGGGACCTTTCACGGATCTGGACACAAGACCTTCATGGATGTTGGGTTTTCCATTCTCCGTAGCCAAAGCGAGGTGGAGGGGAGGCCTGCCCCTGTTCACTCTGCTGGTGGGTGGGGTGTAAAACCTATCCTGCATGCTTGTGTCAGGGGTACGATCATCATACGTGTCCTCCACATCATCAGCAAATGGAATCTCGTCTACACACTCTGCAAAGGACTTCCTCACTTCTTCTCGGCGTGGTTTATTTGGCTCCTTTATCCTCATCACCACTGGGGGGTTGGTTCTGGGAGCAGCTACTGGAACACTCACAAATTTGTCCTGATTTGGACTGGTAGGGGGTTTAGCTTTGGCAGGTGCCTTCTCCACTTCAGGTTCCTCACTGGGTGTAGATAGCTTCTCCCAAGACACTTGAGCTTTCTTCTTTGTGAGAGTTGCTGGCTCCTCATTTGGTGGTGGTGGTGGAGGGCTGGAAGGTGGTGTGAGCATGGTCGAGTCAGAGTTGTTAATGCTGTCACAGGTAGGCGTCTGACTAGTTGTGTTGCTATCGTTCAAGCCCAGACCCGAGCTACTGCTCAGATCCTTCCTTTCCGAGCTACTACTCTTGGGTTCTACAGGAGAGATTACCTGACCCTCAACAGTAATATTGAGCCTGTGGATGACCGTGCGGCCTGTGAATGCTGGCTTTTCTGATATGGCCTCTGAGATCTGGG
Source organism: Neoarius graeffei (assembly GCF_027579695.1). NCBI lineage: Eukaryota > Metazoa > Chordata > Actinopteri > Siluriformes > Ariidae > Neoarius > Neoarius graeffei. The sequence continues at coordinate 44,309,906 of NC_083574.1, forward strand.
GTTTAGAGAATACAGGATCTGTGATAGGGGTTTTAATAATGCTCTTCTCTACAGCTTTGCTCCTATCCAGTGGGGTGAGCCCTAAGCTCCTCCTAATCTCAGCACTCTTGAGCCAGAACTCTTCAATGATATCAGTCTTCTTGACTGGCGTCTGCACTGTCGAATCCTTTGCATTCAGGGATTCTGTGGTTGTCCTCTCTGAGGCAGTTTTTGTCAGAGGAGTGGAAGTTACAGCAGGGACTGGTTGAGTCCTTACAGGAGACTCTGAAGAGAGGGGGGAGGAGGGCTCCTGGCATAGGAGGGGCTGAGCACAGATTGGGGATAAGGGGTTGGTTGACGGTGTGCAGGCACAAGACTCAACCTGAACAGGTGATTTGGGGGTGACCGTTTCTGGTAGGGGAGCTGGCTGAGAGCGGATAGGAGAGGCCACCGCAATAGGAGTATTTGGCGTCTTAACCTCAGGTGATGGTGGGACCTCTGTTTTGGCATGATCAGGCAAAAAGGGCTCAGGAAAAAAGCGTGTGCCTGGAGATTTAATCAGCACTGGAGTCAACTTTTCTTTAATCTAGAAGTAGAAATGTAGATAAGCCAATTAAAACACAGGGCAGCCTTGATAACTAGGTCAAAAATGAAGACAAAACATAGCCAAATAACGGTACCTCTTCTGTAGGTGTACATGGCTTTGGGACTGGAGAGAGAATAACATCTACGATGATTTCCTTTGGACTAACAGACATCCGCTCTTTATGCTCTGAGAGAGTAAAGCAAATAGAAAAATTCGGGGTGCCTTTTTCCTCAGGAGTTTATACAGCATATACACATACACACACATTAAGATAATATTAATGCATCACAATCAAACCAAATGGTGTTCCGTTCCAGATTTATACCAAAGCGTACCAATTCTGGAAACTTGCTCCAGGCTCTCTGGCTTTTCAGTGTCTACTGGAAGAGGCTCAGGCTCTTCAATGTGCTGCGAGCGAGCTTCAGCTTCTGCATCTGAAGGGATGTCCGCTGTGGCACAGAAAAAACATAGCTGCCGTCATTCTCAATGTACATGCATTCTACCACACTTGGGCATAGCAAACGCAGACGCAGTCCATCGTAAGTCTGACGAACCTTCATCCAGCTCAGTTCCAGGCTCAACATCTGGGCTTCCTGCTTCAGCCTCAGGGTCTTCCTCATCTTCTACACAGGGCTCTGAGCCAGAGAGAGAAAGAAAAGAAAGAAAGTTATGAGGTTATGACTTAGACAAGAGTAAAACAGCCACCAGCTCAAAGGCCTGTCAGAATGAGAGATGAATATATGTGGTAATGGAAATGAAATGGAAGAAATAAAACTGTTAGGCATGCACAACATTTAAATAAAATGTATGCTAAAAATGAAGCAAATAATTATGTTCACTGGAATGTCACCCATGCCACAATGATTAGTGCTTAGCTTTTGCACATGCTGATATCCATTTACACATATTTAGTAAATGGATAAGGCTTGTTTTCAGCAGCTAGGGAGTTTTCATGAAAACTGGGGGGGAAAAAAAAAAAAAGATGCCCGCTCCTTCCACAAACCAGACTTAAGTGGTCACACTGATGTTAGACCTTGCATATATTTTATTATTCTGTCCACATTCACTGGATATGAGCAATCACATGCTCTGATTGGCTACTCTACTACTCAGCTTTCAGCTCATATTCCATGAGTAGAAAAAAAACAAAATGGCGGAGCGTGTTGCTGAACCAACCAAGGATGAAATAAAAACACTACTTGAAAACAAAACCCCAAAAAATACAAAAAAAAGGAATAAAAAGTATTTGATGGTGAGAATGTATCCCCCCCAAGAATTAATTATAGCATTTTTCACAAATTGCTGCTGTCATTTTGCAGGTTTGTTTACATTCTAAGCAGAAATTATTTTGTCGGACATTTTGTCTAAAAGTTTTTCTTTATTGAATTTGCAAAAAAATAAAAATGCTCCGTTTCTCAAAATCCAGTGAATGTGGATATAATAAAAATGATTCCACTCAATCTTGTCATACATGGTTTATAGCCGACGAGGTGCGTCAACTCATGTATGACTCGATTTTGTGGAATAACTTAAATTCCGGCGGCACGGTGGTGTAGTGGTTAGCGCTGTCGCCTCACAGCAAGAAGGTCCTGGGTTTGAGCCCCGTGGCCAGCGAGGGCCTTTCTGTGCGGAGTTTGCATGTTCTCCCCGTGTCCGCGTGGGTTTCCTCCGGGTGCTCCGGTTTCCCCCACAGTCCAAAGACATGCAGGTTAGGTTAACTGGCGACTCTAAATTGACCGTAGGTGTGAATGTGAATGGTTGTCTGTGTCTATGTGTCAGCCCTGTGATGACCTGGCGACTTGTCCAGGGTGTACCCCGCCTTTCGCCCGTAGTCAGCTGGGATAGACTCCAGCTTGCCTGCGACCCTGTAGAAGGATAAAGCGGCTAGAGATAATGAGATGAGATGAGATGAACTTAAATTCCCGTCTTGGAAATTAAAGCCATCAAACCAGTTTGTTTTTCAACATGTGGTTCGCAATACGAGAATGCCAGTATCAAGAAAAGGGCTACAGAGTATCAGAGCATACAAGCTGTACAAATTTTGCAAATCCTGACTTCCATGGCTTGTTTTTTATTATTTAAAAAAAAAAAATATTTTTTTTTTATTAAGACCTTTAAAATGTCCACCAAATTCTTTTTTGAATTAAAAAAAAAACCTTTACATTTTGAGTGCTGACTCAAAACCCCCACTCTAATCAGTATAACAGAATATTTAGGTCAGTGAGCAGCAGAGGATAGATACTGGACAGCAAGTTTTTTGGTTAAAAAGACTCTGTCAAGTGGTTTCTGCATGCAGAGTTAAATGAGCGCTTCATCATGCAACCAGTGTATTCAACCTGGGTGCAAATACATCTACGTCACATGCTGTGCGTGTGTGTATATACACAGAGGTATAGAGGGAGAGCTGCTGCTTTGGTTTTGGAACTACCTCCAGACATGGAGTCCAGCCAGGCCCGGACAGCCTCATGCCGCACTGATTTGCGGGAGGGGACTAAAACAACAAAATGAAAAAACACGACACAAAAAAAAAAAAGAATGGTAAAATTATGACAAGGAGATGAATGGTGCTATTCTGGATGCACCACAATGACAACATCAACTGGACTGAGACCAGGGAGGATGATGGAGACAAAGCACATCAACAAAACTATGACATGCATATAATCACCCCCCCAAAAAAATGCATACAGAACACCATTTCTCAGAAAAAGGAATTTGAAGTGGTGTGGATGACATGGACAATAAAATGCCACAGTGTTTCTCAAACACACATTAAAAAAAAAAAAAACTATTACGGTCTCGTGCGAGTCCCAGCAGCCAGGCACTCCTCCAGACTGGGTTACCTGTGTAGGAGACAGACTGGGTGTTCTGTGTGAGGAGTGAAGGAAGAGAGCCTGAATCTGAGCACTCCTCCTTTTCTCCCTCCGTCCGGAGGAGCACAGGGACCACCGGCTGCAGGGTTGGTTGAATTCGCCGGTTCCTTGCTGTCGGGTGTCATGATTTGAAATTTCAGTGTGATATGAAAACAGGAGGAAGAGAAAGGCACAGAGGATACCAGGGGAAGATCGCGTCCAACATAAGGAGTAACAAAAGCAGGATCAGGTGGGACAGATGGAAACAAAGAAGGGAGAAAGAGAAAAGGAACAGTAGACTTTAGAGAACAGCTTGTAAATAATGCACCTTCAGGAATAGTACAAGCATGCATTAATGCCCAAGGCTCCAGACTAACACTAAGGGGAGAATCAAACTATTGCATGGGACAATATAAAATATTACTGGTTGACAGCCAAAATGCTTCCGAAATAAACAAAGTTTACTAATTCTGGGTCGCCGAGAAGGGAAACGAAACTGAAAATTGCTCACTGGCTCTAGTTTTCAAGATATGCTACTGGGTCAGTATATACAAATGCTGACACGGTTATGCAAATTAAAAAGTTATGCAAAGTTTCCTTTATGGTTATAAAGGAAAGGGTTCTCAATTTAAACCAGAAACGACTAAAAATACATATTTACATCCAGTACTGTGCAAAAGTCTTAGGTATCCTATTTTTTTTCATACAAATTTTGTTATAGATTTCTATTTTATGACACGGTGGTGTAGTGGTTAGCGCTGTCGCCTCACAGCAAGAAGGTCCGGGTTCGAGCCCCGTGGCCGGCGAGGGCCTTTCTGTGTGGAGTTTGCATGTTCTCCCCGTGTCCGCGTGGGTTTCCTCCGGGTGCTCCGGTTTCCCCCACAGTCCAAAGACATGCAGGTTAGGTTAACTGGTGACTCTAAATTGACCGTAGGTGTGAATGTGAGTGTAAATGGTTGTCTGCGTCTATGTGTCAGCCCTGTGATGACCTGGCGACTTGTCCAGGGTGTACCCCGCCTTTCGCCCGTAGTCAGCTGGGATAGGCTCCAGCTTGCCTGCGACCCTGTAGAACAGGATAAAGCAGCTAGAGATAATGAGATGAGACTTCTACATTGAGAGAGGACTTGAAAGTGGCAGGTGTGGTAGAGAAGGATGCGGAGGACAGGGAAAAACGGAGACAAAAGAGCGGCTGTGGCGACCCCTAATCGGGAGCAGTCAAAAGAAGATGACACCGAGTCAAAACATTATAAAAACATTTTAAAGAGTCCCAAAATTTTCGTTTTCCAGCACAAAATTAAATGTTACAGAAAAAAAATGTGGGCGGCACGGTGGTGTAGTGGTTATCGCTGTCGCCTCACAGCAAGAAGGTCCTGGGTTCGAGCCCCGTGGCCGGCGAGGGCCTTTCTGTGTGGAGTTTGCATGTTCTCCCTGTGTCCGCGTGGGTTTCCTCCGGGTGCTCCGGTTTCCCCTACAGTCCAAAGACATGCAGGTTAGGTTAACTGGTGACTCTAAATTGACTGTAGGTGTGAATGTGAGTGTGAATGGTTGTCTGTGTCTATGTGTCAGCCCTGTGATGACCTGGCGACTTGTCCAGGGTGTACCCCGCCTTTCGCCCGTAGTCAGCTGGGATAGGCTCCAGCTTGCCTGCGACCCTGTAGAACAGGATAAAGTGGCTAGAGATAATGAGATGAGAAAAAAAATGTATTGTATCTGAGCAGCATATTACACAAGAGGGCACTTTTCAGATTAAAAAAACATAATGAAGGCTGCTGGGTTTTGGTGCAAAATGAAGACGCGAGTGTGACAAAGTGTCCAGAAGAACTGTGGCCGGTTCTGCAAGATACTCAGTAAAACCTACAGCTCATTTCCTTATAAAACTGTACCCGAGACTTTTTTTTTTTTAAAGCAAAGGGTCATCTCACACCAAATACTGACTTTGTTTCATTTATTATGGCTTACTGCTATTTACATATTTATGTTGAAAAATTTCATTTCATTTCATTATTTTTAAGCCATTTTTGGTCTCCAGCATTTCTTTACATGCGGCGAAGACTTTTGCACAGTACTGTATACATCTCTGCGTATATACATTTTATTTATATAAGCTTTTTGCTGATTTTCTAAAGTGTTCCATAAAGAGAACAGGTGAAATACCATGTAAAGCAACTATATAAACACATGAAGGGACTTAGGTTTACAATTTATAATTAAAAACATGACTACAATGTACACCGGTATAAAATGTAAAATCTTAAATATTCTGGAAACTGTAGCCAATCAGCTGTTTTAATTGTCATATTTGAATTCCAGCACACCAAGTTCCATAATCTCATCTCATCTCATTATCTCTAGCCGCTTTATCCTGTTCTACAGGGTCGCAGGCAAGCTGGAGCCTATCCCAGCTGACTACGGGCAAAAGGCGGGGTACACCCTGGACAAGTCGCCAGGTCATCACAGGGCTGACACATAGACACAGACAACCATTCACACTCGCATTCACACCTACGGTCAATTTAGAGTCACCAGTTAACCTAACCTGCATGTCTTTGGACTGTGGGGGAAACCGGAGCACCCGGAGGAAACCCACGTGGACACGGGGAGAACATGCAAACTCCGCACAGAAAGGCCCTCGCCGGCCACGGGGCTCGAACCCGGACCTTCTTGCTGTGAGGCGACAGCGCTAACCACTACACCACCGTGCCGCCCCAAGTTCCATAATAAATAGCTAATTTAATCTCTGAAGGAGACAATGTTTGAAAAATTGTGCACCAGTGTGTTCTGGGTTGTTTTGGGGATTATAATGGTGTATGCATTTGTGAACTTGTGAATGTCCAGCTACATAAAATTTGTTGCTTACAATGACTCAATGGTGACGACAGTTAGTGATTAGTTCATGGCTATAAATAAGCACATTGTTTAAAAAAGTGTGTTATTCACTTTTTTTGTGTCACACTACCACTTAAATTTTTGCTTCTGGCTACAGCCACTGAACACATGGAGATACCTGTTGTATTGGAGAGCAAAATACTTTTCGCTGTCCAGGATACTTCACGGTCCAGTTGTTCTTTTTCTTTAACATTTGGTTTTCAATCAACTTTATATATTTAAAATAATAATAATAATAATAATAATAGGCCATGGCCTCACTTCACTCACATCAGGTCAGAGAGGGTAAAAATATTTCAAAATCTAATAAAAGGTCTGTTAAAAGTTTTCCCTTTCTTGATAAGACACTTAAACAGTGATTAATAATAACTTATATTAAATCACTGAGGGAATTTCTGTGAACGGCTGGGGAAGCCGGGTGGCACGATGGTGTAGTGGTTAGCGCTGTCACCTCACAGCAAGAAGGTCCTGGGTTCGAGCCCAGCGGCCGACGAGGGCCTTTCTGTGTGGAGTTTGCATGTTCTCCCCGTGTCTGCATGGGTTTCCTCCGGGTGCTCCGGTTTCCCCCACATGCAGGTTAGGTTAACTGGTGACTCTAAATTGACTGTAGGTGTGAATGTGAGTGTGAATGGTTGTTTGTGTCTGTGTGTCAGTCCTGGCGACTTGTCCAGGGTGTACCCCGCCTCTCGCCTGTAGTCAGCTGGGATAGGCTCCAGCTTGCCTGCGACCCTGTAGAACAGGATAAGTGGCTACAGATAATGGATGGATGGGCTGGGGAAGCCAAGGACTAGTGGTTAGAGAAGCAGTTTTGGGGGACCAAAAGTTCCTTGGTTCAATTCCTTGGACCAGCAGGAATAGCTGAAGTGCCCTTGAGCACTGAACCCCCAACTGCTCTGGGTATGTTGCTAAATGGCATTAATATAATGTAATTAGTTAACATAAATGCAGCAGATGATCTGCTATAAAAGTCAAGTTGGTTAAAACAGAGTTGCTAGAGCCTTTTTTTTTTTTAATAATGTTTATTGGTTCTGCTACAGTACTTTGAGTGCTCAGTTCGAAATACTTGGCTGCAGTCCGCCAGTTGATGATCCCTGTGCTACGCCGTGGTTGTTGGTGTTAGACAACTCGAGATTCAAATGGTACACGTTCCTCTGATTCCCATGGCAATGATCAGGCCGTTCAGTTACCACTGACAATGCTGCATGTCAGTGCATCATCAGCCAGAAAGAAAATTAATGATGAGATAAGAAATAATGAAAAAAGTACACTATTGACTTTAAGCTTAATCTGTTTAATCACATCACTATGTGTTGACTAGATTACCCTTCTAACAGTCTGTTAATGGAGCTGGTGATGGAGTGTGTGCTGTCTCAGCTCTACTACCACTTATTACTTTTAGATTTAAGCTAGTAATGATTATTTAGATCATAACAATTGGCATCAAAAGCATTCAAATTCAGAGGAAGGAGCAGCCTGTCATATGTTAGTACAGCCTGAAATATAAAACACTATTAAATTGGCATTTCAAAAAAAGTCTTGCATATATAGTCAAGATAATCCGAAAGTCTCTGATGGTCTTCTGGCAGGATTTCTGACACAAACTTTCAGGACGGTTCTGAAAAAAGTTAGTTTGGAGCCTTGTTATATGCAGAATAACATTTAGACAGATCAAACAAATGATCACGCACTCACTCAAACTGCATTCAAGCTTCATGTACAGGACCAGTCAATAGTTTGTACACCCCTACTCATTCATAGGGTTTTCTGAATTGTGACTTACATTGTAGAACAATACTGAAGACATCAAAACTATGAAATAACACATGGAACATATATGGAATTACGTGGTAAATTTAAAAAAAAAAAAAAAAAGTGTTAAAAAAAAAAACAGCAACAAAAAAAACGTTTCCTATGTTAGATTCTTCAAAGTAGCCAGCGTTTACCTTAATGGCACTTTGCACACTATTGGCATTCTCTTAAAGGAACAGTCCACCATACTTCCATAATGAAATATGCTCTTATCTGAATTGAGACGAGCTGCTCCGTACCTCTCCAAGCTTTGCGTGACCTCCCAGTCAGTCAGACGCAGTGTCATTTCTGTTAGCAATGTAGCTAGGCTCAGTATGGCCAATGGTATTTTTTGGGGCTGTAGTTAGATGCGACCAAACTCTTCCACGTTTTTCCTGTTTACATAGGTTTATATGGCCAGTGATATGAAACAAGTTCAGTTACACAAATTGAAACGTATCAATTTTCTATGCTATGGAAAGTCCGCACTATAATGACAGGCGTACTAACACCTTCTGCGCGCTTCGACAGTGCATTGATATCTGAGCTCCGTATCAATGCGCTGCCGAAGCACGCAGAAGGTGTTAGTACGCCTGTCATTATAGCGCGGACTTTCCATAGCATAGAAAATCGCTACGTTTCAATTTGTGTAACTGAACTTGTTTCATATCACTGGTCATATAAACCTATGTAAACAGGAAAAATGTGGAAGAGTTTGGTCGCATCTAACTACAGCCCCAAAAAATACCATTGGCCATACTGAGCCTAGCTACATTGCTAACAGAAATGACACTGTGTCTGACTGACTGGGAGGTCGCGCAAAGCTCGGTGAGGTACGGAGCAGCTCGTCTCAATTCAGATAAGAGCATATTTCATTATGGAAGTACGGTGGACTGTTCCTTTAACCAGCTTCATGAGGTAGTCACCTGGAATGCTTTTCAATTAACAGATGTGTCTCATCAAAAGTTAATTAGTGCAATTTCTTGCCTTCTTAATGTGTTCGAGATCAAACCGTAAACAGTAAATAATAAAAATACAGTAAATAGCCCTGTTCCACCAACTGTAGTAATCCATATTACGTCAAGAACCGTTCAACCAAGTAAAGAGAAACAACATCCATCATTACTTTAAGACATGAAGTGACTGACTTAATAAAAATAAAGGGAAAAAAATTAATTAGGTGTGTCCAAACTTTTGACTGGTATTGCATAAAATAGCAATGTTATACTGTAATTACTTTTTGTATATTATTAGTATGACCAAACTGGACCGTGGCATTGCAGGCATGCTTCAATAAAATCCTGAACTGTTAAGGAAATAAAATCAGCAGTTTGATGATTGGATTCTTTGGGTAAACACAGTTCAGGTGAAAAGCTTTTTACAAAATTTGTCCATTAATGAAAAAAGTGCTCATTTTACACTTCATTAATTCGTCCATATTTGGAGAACGTGCTGTCAGTATTCATGTGAGAGAAAAAACACTGAGAACCAACATCAGTTTTAATGGCAAAACCCGAAGAACAAACAGCGGCATGTTCCAAGATGGGTTTTTTTTCCAGGCAGTGATTTTGTTACCTGTGTGTATGTGTGTGTTTGTTCAAATGCATCCACAGGCAGATATACCTTTAAATGTACCCGTATCCTCTTCATCTTTCAGGTTCTCCAGCCATAGACCTGACTGGAGCTCCCTTTCCCAAGGGTAATACTCCCCCTCTGCCAGCCCACACAGTTACCCCAACACACACACGCACACAGAGTGGTAGGACAGACAGACAGGTGAACGAAGCACACATGGAGAGGGTAACAAAGCATTCACCCACAGAGAAACAGACACAGAGGATTAAGAGGGAAAGGAGAGAGGGGTAAGTGGTGTTTCCACAGTACAGGGTAACAGACACTATGTAGACACTATGATCACACCCTTAGCTTCACTCCAATTACACGTTCATGGCAACTCAGGGATGATATTTGGTTTACTAAATATAAAAAAAGTATATAAAATTTAACTCTTTCAAAAATCTAACAGAAGGTTCTCAATGAAAGGCTGCCACGAGGACAGAGCTATGGACCCTTTTCACGTGACGTCACGACAAACGCGGCCGCCATTTTGGACATGTACTACCAGTAGTTTATCACAGCCAACACTGAGGAACGGCAGCAAAGAAAGTTTTTACTTTCAGCAAGACTTCCATCATGCCACTATATTGTTGTGCACCTGGATGTAGTAACCATCAACAAACAAGGCAAGGGTTATCATTTTATCGGATCCCGACGGAGAAGATGGATAGCGGCCATTAACATGAAAGATTGGCAGCCCTCGGCATACCAACGCTTGTGTAGTGACCACTTTGTTGGAGGTAAGACGAATAAAATTAGCCAGAAAAGGCATTACATTGCTGTTAACATTCTGTGGCGGCGAGTGTGTAACCAAATAGGCTAAAATAACCCATTGTAACCTCTTTGTTCTTCTGTAGTAGCTATTGTTGACTAGCTAATGTCAACAACATATGTTACTGTAGCAATGTTTACATTCAGTCATTTGGATGACTGTTAAAACCTTTCAGTCTCAAGTTTTTCCTTTACTGTATTTACTAGTTTACTGTAATTATGATCCGGCAGCTATTTACACCAGATCCAGTGTAAATAGCTGCCGGAGCCAACGTCCGAGGTTCCGGAGCGCGCTCTGGCTTGCTCCCCCTCAAATTAAGCAGCGCGCTCCGGAAGCCGGAGCATGCTGCTTAATTTGAGGGGGAGCAAGCCGGAGCGTACGTCAGTGAACAATCCTGGTGGAAGCAGGTAAACGTCGTTCTCTAAGCCTGCTAACCTCAATTTTTGCAAATACCTCTCCCTCTGCTCACCCTGTAAATGCCCTACGTTGCTGGATAGTGAAGGTGTTTTCTGCATCTCGCTCCTTTTTCTTTTATGTTTTTCGTTTGTCGCCTTCCTCGCATTCAAACTGATTCGAGCCGAAGTCCACTACATGTCCAAAATGGTGGTCGCGTTTACGAAGGTCACGTGACTGAAAAGGGTCTATAGAGCGCATGCAGACTGCATCTGTGGGAAACACTACAGATACACCACCGTTCAAAAGTTTGGGGTCACCCAGACAATTTTGTGTTTTCCATGAAAAGTCACACTTTTAATTTACCACCATAAGTTGTAAAATGAATAGAAAATATAGTCAAGACATATTTTTCTGGCCATTTTGAGCATTTAATCGACCCCACAAATGTGATGCTCCAGAAACTCAATCTGCTCAAAGGAAGGTCAGTTTTATAGCTTCTCTAAAGAGCGCAACTGTTTCCAGCTGTGCTAACATGATTGTACAAGGGTTTTCTAATCATCCATTAGCCTTCTGAGGCAATGAGCAAACACATTGTACCATTAGAACACTGGAGTGAGAGTTGCTGGAAATGGGCCTCTATACACCTATGGAGATATTGCACCAAAAACCACACATTTGCAGCTAGAATAGTCATTTACCACATTAGCAATGTATAGAGTGGATTTCTGATTAGTTTAAAGTGATCTGCATTGAAAAGAACAGTGCTTTTCTTTCAAAAATAAGGACATTTCAAAGTGACCCCAAACTTTTGAACGGTAGTGTATATTTAGGTGTTTGAAAAGATAATGGTATAAACTGTGCTCTGATGTGTGGTAGTCTGGAAAAGCCCTTCACATGGTCAAATATTGGTGCTGGTTTCTATTATACACCATGTGGCTAAACGCTTGTGAATGCTTGACCATGGACAAAGTGAGCTCCATGAAAACATGGTCTGCCAAGGGTGGAGTGGAAGAACTTGAGTGGCTGTACAGAGCTCTGATCTTAACCTCACTGAACACTTTTGGCATGAACTGGAACGTTGACTGCACCCCCAGCCTTTTTGCCTGACCGCAACTTCACTAATGCTCTTGTGGCTGAATGAGCACAAATCCCCACAGCCTCACTCCAAAATCTAGAGGAAAGCCAGAAGAGTGGAGGTTATTACAGGCCTAGAAATTCATATACGGTATTTTTTCACCAGCTAGCCGGACTAGTTACCTTCCAAAGTAACTAGCCAAACAGAAAATCAACTAGCCAAAATTTGTTCATGTATGAATTTTACTTCTGTCAAAAATAACGCAAAAGAGAGTAGTTACCGTTGTTCATGACTAATGTGCATTTATTTCAAGCCCCGAGTATTTTGATACTGTTGTTAAATACATAAATGAGAACAACACAGAGCACCATAATATAATATCAACAAATAATAATATATTGGAAAACTTGGCAACTTGGTGTACGAGTATTGAAAACAAACATTCTTACTATCATGACTATAGCACCTAAAATATGTCCAACATGCTTTCTGTATTTAACCATTTATGAGAGAGAAAGCATTAGGAGCTTCATACTGACTAGGAATCAACTTGAAAAAAATTAATTATTCCATAAAAATCGTATCACAGCCAAGGCCTACCCTGCTCCCACGTTTGCTTACAAGTCCTTTGTCGTTTCTCCTTCTCGTACGCTTTATCGGCGGCCTTTTTCTCCTCTTCAGACCGAGGTCGCTTTGTCCCTGTCTCTGTACACCTTTCAGAAAATTCCACATCGCAACGTAGCTTTGGCAGATGTAGATGTAAACAACAACAAAAACACGTGTTTAAATGGGCGATAATGTGGCCACATCTATTGAATTTGATAACGTGATTTACCGCGATATTTAACGAGATGCGTTATATGCATGCGCAGTAGTGAAAAAACTGACAGCCTGACTCGTACACAATGTGATTTGGAATTCTTCAGTATTTTCCGTCCTGCCGATAAACACATCGATTAGCACAGACACGGCACGCGCTTAATATGTGGCGGCTTTAGTTGACGGTGTGTCTGAATTAGGGCTGTGCGATATGGGGAAAAAAATGAATATCCCGATACATTTTCTCCATTTCACGATATACGATATATTGAAATCTCCTCTAAAGGACCCCATGAAATCTAACTTTTACTCTTTACTGTTTTCACTACAGTCCCTGCAGATTAAATAACATTCTTGGTTAACTTTACAGGTGGTTTTCAACAACACATTTTAAATTTTCATGTTAGTGATTAATCACAATTGAGTTGAAATAAGACTATTTTTATTCAACAAAGATGTGGCACAAACTGCAAAAACAATCTTGAAAATTCCAACAAAGGGGCAACACAATACAGAGCTGCTCAGAGCTCAAACCAATAAAGTGCAAGATCAACACTGAGAAAGACATTTAGCCTAAATAAGAAAAGTGCTCTTTCATTAAATTATTTTAAAAAAATAGAGGTAGATCTCTAAGCTATTAACCTGACTACTGAGAACCACGGGAACACTCACAATAGAGAGAGAGAGAAGAGAGAGATCTGCAAAACAGTTTTTCTCTTTGCACACTTTTTGAACTGAATGTTTTCTGGCTCTGCCTCTCAGATGTGTATAATTCCGGTATTGCCTTCTCTGTAAAATGTCTGCGACCAGGCAACTCATATTTGGGATCGAGTGTGTTTAGTAATTTTTGGAAGCCTGGTTTTTCCACTATACTAATCGGGATCATGTCTTCGGCAATGACGTTAGTGATTGCATCCGTTATAGTTCTCCATCTCTGACTCGTTTTCTCATATGGGGTGGCTTTGGAGAACGAGGCCGCTATGGTCATTTGTTTAGCTTGTGGGGGGGGGTTAACTTGTGAGCAAGTAGTTGGGAGTTTAAGAGACTCTTCATACTGTACCGGGTGCGTTTTCAGGTGATGGAACATATTTGTAGTACTGCTGCTTTTCGTGATGACAGGTTTTTTTGCACACTTTACAAACTGGCATTTGCTGTTCCATGTCCTCCTCACGATATCCCAAAAAAAATGCCAGGTGACTGACCCCTTACTAGTTCTTTTAGGAACCAATTCGTCCGCTTCCATTTTTAATTTGTTGCTGAAATTGACAGAGCTTACACGGTAGCCTATGCAACACCAGCGATTGCACGAACTGAGTCAGCGCTGTAAACCGAAACTAGAAAATCTTCCCGCAAGTTCCTTTCAGCACCTAGATGTCGCCTGGGATTGGTTGGTGAGTGTGTGACGTTATTGTTTTGTTTTTTGTTTTTTTTACCCTTAAGCAGCCTCTCACGTTACTGCCTGAGGGACAGGGAGAAAACCACCGGAAAATGTTTTAAACAAATGCAACAAACACGAAACAAACAAGTCGGCAGATGACCATAAAATACTCGATAGTTACGATATAATAATTTTATGTATCTCACACAGATTTTTCGGAGATATATCGAGTATATTCGATATATCGCACAGCCCTAGTCTGAATCTTCGCTTCATATATATTTTTTATTTTCAACTTGCCAGCCGGGCTGGCTAGTGACAGGAATTACCTGCCAAATGATAAATTAAGTCGCCTCGGGCGACTGTACTACCGCGAATTTCGAGCCGTGTATTATAACATCAGCGTGGGACTAAATCTGGTTTGGGATGTTCAAAAAAGCACATGGGTGTGACAATGAGGTGTCCACATACTTTTATCCATATAGTGTATATAGTTCTGAAAGCTACAGGTTTTCCTAAACTGAAACGCTTTTGCAGGTTTGTCAAGTCAAGTTTATTTGTATAGCGCTTTTAACATAGACATTGTCGCAAAGCAGCCGTACAGAATCTGAATGACTTTAAACACGAGTAAATTTTATCCCTAATCTATCCCCAATGAGCACACCTGTGGCGACGGTGGCAAGGAAAAACTCCCTCAGACGACATGAGGAAGAAACCTCGAGAGGAACCAGGCTCAAAAGGGAACCCATCCTCATTTGGGTGACAACAGACAACATGACTATAACATTAACAGTTTTAACATGAAGTCTGTTTTGTTGATGTTATAAACTCTTCATTGATGGAAACTTGAGTGCAAAACTGTTCATGGCAACTGCAGTCCTAAAGTTAGCAAGTCAACTGTAGTCCTCAGCCATAAAAGCATTACTGTAAGTGTCCAGAGCATCTTCCAAGTGTGACTGTCAACTGTCCATGTTTGTCTCTTAATCCCAAGTTATTATAGTTTATACTACAGCGCAGCTGAATTCTCAAATCTGATTGGCGTTCCGATAGCTCCGGCTGTAACATGAATAGGTTTACATTAACATGTTATTAATATGTTGTGTCTACAGTGATAACACCGTAACTATAACAGGAACTTGTTAATCTATAACTTAAAACCTGCAGCATGTCATTCAATAATAAACACTGCTATGGTATAAGTAGAATAACACACTTTAGACCAGCCTTTCTCAACCGGGGTGCCGCGGCACCCTGGGGTGCCGTCTGGCTTCGTTAGGGGTGCCGTCAAAAAATTACATATTCTAACATTGAAATACAGAAAATTAATTAAAATTCCAAAAAACGATAGTTACACTAATGCAGATCATCGCCGCCTCATGCATCATCAAAATTTGTCTCATGGCCCCCTTTCCCATGTCACGTCGTCACTGCCGGGGTCAGCGTATGGTCAGCGTGACTGCGTATATTTTATACGGGGGTGCCTTGAGAATTTGCATACTTCTGAAGGGTTCCGTAACTGAAAAAAGGTTGAGAAATGCTGCTTTAGACCGACTGAATACTAAATGGATGGTTCGCTTACATTCCTATTAGAAATGGGTCCAAGTTCATATTAGTGCATGTATCCAAAAATGTTCAAACAAGTAGGTATGTGATGATAAATTCTGTGGTGAAGTTAGCTGGCTGGCTGCATATCTCTTGTAGGAAAGCTGTAAATCACGTCATTCCCAAGCGTATCCATGTTAGTGTTGTCGTCAAGACCACCTAAACCGAAACCAAGCCATGACCAAGTCCAAAATGTATTGAGACCAAGAAAAAGATCAAGACCAAGGCAGGGCGAGACCGAGTCAAGACCAGAACCAGACCACTGGGTGTGAATGTGTGGGGGAGGGGTGACTACTGTTAACAGGAAGAACATTTTCAAATTAGCAATGAGCCACGTTATTGGTTGCATTTGAAGCAGGAAGTTTTACATCCAATCACAGGAACAATGTTAACAAGTAAACCAGACAATGCACAGGCAATTTAGTGAAACCCTGCAGTTGTGGTCTTGACCGGTCTTGAAATAAAATCCCGAGTCCTCTATGTCTGAGGCCGAGTTTAAAAAAAAAAAAAAAGGATCAATGCCAAGACGAGACGGAGACCTTCAAAAAGTGGTCTCGAGACCAAGACCGGTCTCAAGTACTACAACACTAATCCATGCCTTCTTACTTTATAACAGAATAACATCTCATCTCATCTCATTATCTCTAGCCGCTTTATCCTTCTACAGGGTCGCAGGCAAGCTAGAGCCTATCCCAGCTGACTACGGGCGAAAGGCGGGGTACACCCTGGACAAGTCGCCAGGTCATCACAGGGCTGACACATAGACACAGACAACCATTCACACTCACATTCACACCTACGGTCAATTTAGAGTCACCAGTTAACCTAACCTGCATGTCTTTGGACTGTGGGGGAAACCGGAGAACCCGGAGGAAACCCACGCGGACACGGGGAGAACATGCAAACTCCACACAGAAAGGCCCTCACCGGCCACAGGGCTCAAACCCGGACCTTCTTATTGTGAGGCGACAGCGCTAACCACTACACCACCGTGCCGCCCACAGAATAACATTTTAAAAACAAATTTCTGGGGGAAAATATTAAAAATGTACAGATATCAACAAAGGCAAAACTGTCAAACTAGACACTGTAAATGGAAAAAGTTTAGACGAGAAAAGTGACATGGAAAATAGGCTGTTTTGTCTTTGAAACTCGTGGAGATGGGCGGAGCTAGAAATATATATATATTGCAACCAGCCAGCAGGGGCGCTAGACCTGTTGTGGTTTCACTTTTTAGAGATGATTTGCTGTCCGTTTTTTATACAGTCCATGCTTCAGACCATGTGTTTAAAGACAAATGATGCACTTCAGAGTGGCAACGGTTTCCGATCATGCATCATGACACCACCCCAGTGTGCACGATTATCGTACAAGCGCACAGTCGGTCATGTGCTATTCCTTACATCGCCATCCAACAGTGAAAAAGGATAAAATTGCATTTCAAGATTCCATCCCAATTCAACTGGCAGATGCAATGACTACCTCTATATTTACAACTTAATCCATTTATGAAAAAAAGAAGAGAGTTATAAGTTTATGACGGGAAATGAACTCTAACTTTTACTATCAGCATCATCCACATCACTCCTCGTCTCATCACCCGAGATAAAAGTCCCTCGAAACGTTTATATACGAGCCTCGTTGTCGTCTCTTCACTCGAATGACCCCTGTTCACACGAACACTGATGGGGTAATCACTCCTCATTAATTCACTGAGTTCTATTGGGTACATTTCTTGTAATTAATGTTTTTTGACATTTAAACATTAAATCTTTATATGCCATCACCTGTACCGAGTGTGTAGGCGTTCTTCTCTTTTGCTGATGTTATGAAATGGGAGCAGACATTCTGACAGCCAGAATCCAATTATAGGCTGAACCGATCATATCCGTTTTACTGTAACGTGCAACTCTCCAACAAATCGAACAAAGGATTGTGTGAGAAAATCAGACACAGCTAGCAGGGTTTAAGACATCTTTCGACAGGCTGACTGTTTTTAAATAATCTTTTCAGACAGACAGCCAAAAGCAAGGACGGAAAGCAGCCTAAATAAAAACATTTCTGGTGTTCGTTGTTAAAATACATTTATTCTTTCTTAAAATAGAAATATAAAAACCATAGTATTGGCAGAGAACAGCAACATTGGTTCAAACCTGATTGTTTTGGCCGTTTTATAGAATTTAGCCACAGCAACATCCGACAGCTTTTCTTAGACCACCACACATGCATGAGTCCATCAGATTACGTTCTGCCAAAACAAACTATTTCCCTGCACCACGCCTACTGTATATATCTTAATACTGTTTTTTTCCTCATCACAAAATAAATTTCATGATTTCATAATTGTTCCTCATCTGGATATATGTTACTACTGTAAGAACAAGGACGTACACAGAAAGGGAATATGAAATGAACAGAGAACTGGGAGAAGATTTAACACACAAACAGCACAATCTCAGCATATTTCTGGAGTTTTCCCCCTCAGTCATGCCACTTGAAAATTTCAATTGTTTTTTTTCTGTTTTGTTCTCGCTTTTTAACACACACAACTGTTTTTATTTGACCTTGAGAAATGAACAACTAGTGTTTGTTCACACAGCCAGTAAACTGTTCAAATTGGTAATAAATAAACAACATGAAATTACCATCACTTGATTCTTCCTCTTCCTCCTCTTCTTCCTCCTCCTCCTCCTCATCATCATCATCTCCCTCCTCATAGTCATCCTCTTCCTCCATTTCTCCATCCTTCCTGCTTGCCCCAGCATCACTGCTACCCTTCAGTTTGGCATGGAGCTCTACGGCCTCTTTCCATGGCACTCCTCCGAGGTCAGAGGTCTGCAGTGGCTCCAGCTCCTCACCCTCTTCCTCCATGTCAGACTCCGAGCTACTGCAGAGAGAGAAGAGTGTTTGATTATCAATAGACTGCTATTATAACACTTTCTGCTACCAAAAAACAAACAAAAAACCCACCCCAACTCATTGTGCTCATCACGTATTGTATCCTGGTCATTTTAAAATGGACAGTGCATTGGTTTATACATTTTTAAAAAAAAATTAATTAAAAAAATTGCACTCATTACATATTGTATCCTGGTCATTTTAAATGGACGCTGCATTGGTTTATATATTTAAAAGAAAATTTTAATTTAAAAAAAATTTGTGTTCATCATGTATTGTATCTTGGTCATTTTAAATGGACACTGCATTGGTTTATATATTAAAAAAAAAATTTTTTTAAATTGCGTTCATCACGTATTGTATCCTGGTCATTTTAAATGGACACTGCATTGGTTTATACATTTTTTTTTTTTTAAATTAATAAAAAAAAAATTGCACTCATCACATATTGTATCCTGGTCATTTTAAATGGACACTGTACTGGTTTATACCGTTTATTTAAAAGAAAAAAATTAATTAAAAAATTGAGTTAATCACATATTGTATCCTAGTCATTTTAAATGGACACTGCACTGGTTTATATATTTTTTTAAAAATTAATAAAAAAAAAATTGTGCTCATCACGTATTGCATCCTGGTCATTTTAAAATGGACACTGCACTGGTTTATACATTTTTTAAAAAATTTAATTAAAAAACTGCGCTCATCATGTATTGTATCTTGGTCATTTTAAATGGACGCTGCATTGGTTTATATATTTAAAAGAAAATTTTAATTTAAAAAAAATTGTGTTCATCATGTATTGTATCTTGGTCATTTTAAATGGACACTGCATTGGTTTATATCTCATCTCGTTATCTCTAGCCGCTTTATCCTGTTCTACAGGGTCTCAGGCAAGCTGGAGCCTATCCTAGCTGACTACGGGCGAAAGGTGGGGTACACCCTGGACAAGTCGCCAGGTCATCACAGGGCTGACACACAGACAACCATTCACACTCACATTCACACCTACGCTCAATTTAGAGTCACCAGTTAACCTAACCTGCATGTCTTTGGACTGTGGGGGAAACCGGAGCACCCGGAGGAAACCCACGCAGACACAGGGAGAACATGCAAACTCCACACAGAAAGGCCCTCGCCGGCCACGGGGCTCAAACCCGGACCTTCTTGCTGTGAGGCGACAGCGCTAACCACTACACCACTGTGCCGTCGCATTGGTTTATATTAGTGCTGTCAAAAATGTCGCGTTATTAACGCGTTAACTTGACTCAATTTTAATGGCGATAATTTTTTTATCGCGAGATTAACGCTCTGTGACATGATGCCACGCCCCGCACAGCCAGAGTCCTCTGCCCTCCCCCGAAGAGCCACGGTGCTCGGCTTAGGTTTCGTTTTCCCATCGGCGGCTCCAGACCCACTTTGCAGTGGCTGTGACAAGACATGTTATGCTCTGCAATAAAAAAAAAAAAAAAAAACATTGGTACAACCAGTGTTCGAACTATGCCGATATTTTCGGGGGGGGTCCCTTATTTTCCCTTGGGGGTGTGTGTGTGCTTGCGCTTGTCTCAGAGCGCGGCTCTCCATCGCGCGCTCACTTCGGATATGCAAATGCTTCCCGTTACACACGATTGCTATGTCAATAAACATCATTTTGCCAATATTTTAGAGACTCCCCAACATTTCCTAAATCATGTTTTCAAGGGATCTCATGTCTGTTTCAGGGGATCTCGGATCCCCCGTGTACCCCCGTAGTTCGAACGGTGAGCAAGCCCATTCACTTTTTTATGCTGATAAGAGAATTACAATGGTTTTTCATGTGACAAAAATGTGCGATTAAATTGCGATTAATCGCGAGTTAACTATGACAGTCCCGACATTAATCGCGATTAAATATTTTAATCGCTTGACAGCACTAGTTTATATATTTAAAAGAAAATTTTAATTAAAAAAAAAATTGTGTTCATCATGTATTGTATCTTGGTCATTTTAAATGGACACTGCATTGGTTTATATCTCATCTCATTATCTCTAGCCGCTTTATCCTGTTCTACAGGGTCGCAGGCAAGCTGGAGCCTATCCTAGCTGACTACGGGCGAAAGGCGGGGTACACCCTGGACAAGTCGCCAGGTCATCACAGGGCTGACACACAGACAACCATTCACACTCACATTCACACCTACGCTCAATTTAGAGTCACCAGTTAACCTAACCTGCATGTCTTTGGACTGTGGGGGAAACCGGAGCACCCGGAGGAAACCCACGCAGACACAGGGAGAACATGCAAACTCCACACAGAAAGGCCCTCGCCGGCCACGGGGCTCAAACCCGGACCTTCTTGCTGTGAGGCGACAGCGCTAACCACTACACCACTGTGCCGTCGCATTGGTTTATATTAGTGCTGTCAAAAATGTCGCGTTATTAACGCGTTAACTTGACTCAATTTTAATGGCGATAATTTTTTTATCGCGAGATTAACGCTCTGTGACATGATGCCACGCCCCGCACAGCCAGAGTCCTCTGCCCTCCCCCGAAGAGCCACGGTGCTCGGTTTAGGTTTCGTTTTCCCATCGGCGGCTCCAGACCCACTTTGCAGTGGCTGTGACAAGACATGTTATGCTCTGCAATAAAAAAAAAAAAAAAACATTGGTACAACCAGTGTTCGAACTATGCCGATATTTTCGGGGGGGGTCCCTTATTTTCCCTTGGGGGTGTGTGTGTGCTTGCGCTTGTCTCAGAGCGCGGCTCTCCATCGCGCGCTCACTTCGGATATGCAAATGCTTCCCGTTACACACGATTGCTATGTCAATAAACATCATTTTGCCAATATTTTAGAGACTCCCCAACATTTCCTAAATCATGTTTTCAAGGGATCTCATGTCTGTTTCAGGGGATCTCGGATCCCCCGTGTACCCCCGTAGTTCGAACGGTGAGCAAGCCCATTCACTTTTTTATGCTGATAAGAGAATTACAATGGTTTTTCATGTGACAAAAATGTGCGATTAAATTGCGATTAATCGCGAGTTAACTATGACAGTCCCGACATTAATCGCGATTAAATATTTTAATCGCTTGACAGCACTAGTTTATATATTTAAAAGAAAATTTTAATTAAAAAAAAAATTGTGTTCATCATGTATTGTATCTTGGTCATTTTAAATGGACACTGCATTGGTTTATACATTAAAAAACCCACCCACACACCTCAGATTATTAAATATCACTGTTTTTCCTTTGGACCCATTTGTCCTCTCTTTTGTCTTTTCTTCTGGGACACATTTATACACAGACTTTGTTGCATTTAGTCAAGTGAACACTGCTAACCATCAACTGTTAATTGCCAAAATAAAGAAAACACAAATTAAACAAATGTTAACTAAACAAATATTAATAAGATCTGTACGTTAATGCAGCTATTATTATTATTATTATTTTATTATTATTATTATTATTATTATTATTTTATTATTATTATTTTGATAAGAAAGCCTAACTTCCTGAAGCTATTGGAAAAATTGAAGCCTTCAGGACTCACCTAGAGCCCTCGTCCACATCCGTGCCCTTTTCCAGCACGCTGCTGAGGTTGTGCTCGGCCAGCGTCTCCTCAGGCACCTCCTCTAACTCCTCCTCTCTCTGCATAGACAGCCGGTAGTTCTCCAGCTCAATGCGCTCAGGAGTTCCTCTGAGACGCTTTGCCACACTGGGCTCAGCCACACCGTTCACCTCAGGAGCTGTAGGAGAGGAAGTGATGCTATTTAATTTGGACATACGACCCAGAAGGGATTGGGGACGCTACGATTTTTGCATACAACCACCTCTAGTTTTCATATACAGGACCGGCTTAGCTGTAGATTTTTTCCTTCAAGATACTGTGAGATAAATCTAGATCAGAACATGTCTACCATGGATGGAAAGACTTTGTAATAACAGATATTTAAATAATAAAATTTAATTATTTTTTTAAACATATTTCTAGCATTAAGTTCATTGGCATGTTTAATTCAGCATCATCTTAAAATATCAGCATTTTCTTTAAATATTGAAAGCAGTTATCTAAATATTCCATGTAATAGAAAAAGACAAACACAGGCTCAATGTTGTAAAATGTATTGGATGTGATTTATTAGCCTACACCATTTAATAGGATATCTTAATAATATTATGAAATGTGTTACATATTTGATAAATACAAGATATCAACTACCTTGCCTTTTGCCCCATCCTACAAAGCAATGTTTTATGATGAACGTGCCAGTGGCTGAACTTGATTTTTTTCTTCTTCTTTAACTTTAAATCGAGCGTGTGTATGATGAATCAAAGCATGACATCCCTGCTCTATGGGGCCAATAACAGGAATATTAATGATAAATCTGCCCCTTAACTACAAATGTATATAATGAATTACATAATTAATAATTATGTAGAAAATTAAAAATAATAAAATTAAAAGAGCAAGGCGAGTGTGCTGGTGAACGAGCATGGTTTAGTGCAGCACGATCTGAATCTCATGCAGTGAACATAATGAATATATTTAATCTGAACTTACTTAAAGCCTATAGTTATTTGAAAGCAATAGTCTAAACACTTATAACGTTCTCACACTGGACCTATATGACTGGAGATAAACCGACTACAATCTTTTAGACTTTCATAATGCAAGAACCAAATTGCGTCTTTAATACGAATCTTGTAAATGTGTAGTGCATAAGGCATGCTAAAGAGCACGAATATACTTACTTGCTTTGCATCCTCCTATATACGGAAAATATTCTATTCTAAATTAATCACTGAGAACCCGACAGAATAAAACAGGATGTTTCAAATGATGAGCCAAATGAGATTTTTACTCATTATTTATAAATGTATTTTTTATATCATTTATGTATATGTTATAGGATTTTGTCTGTGCTTTCCAGTAAAACTTCAATCCTACAAAAGATGGAAAATTAAATCCAAGAATGCAGGAAGGGATTAGAAATATGCGTGCGCACTAGGGTGCATCAGTTGCCCTCACTTTCATAAAATCTGATGCATTTTTGTTTGGGTGTTCCTTTTCACCAATAAAGACATCCTGTAAAATTTTTTGACCATATTCAAAAGTCTAAATGGTGGCACCATGAGGTTCATTTTTTGCCAAAAAAACCTTATTTTATGTTTTCGCGTAAGGTTTGAATCACAATGTTGGACTCCATTTATTGATTTCTTGTGAGCCAGAGATCATGTTAAGAACCTTTGCAAGGGATTGAGAAGCATTAATGTGATTCATAATACATTTGTATTGTTTAAAAGTAGTTGAACAATGATTCAATGAACAGCTAAAACTCAAACTGGGCTTGATAATATATTTAGAATATGTACTAAAAATGTGTATCTCAGATATTTGGTATAGATAGTTTTCACATGACGTCACAGAGTCGGGGATTCCCTAGTGGCGGCCATCTTGGGGGTCAAGCTTACCGTACGGGTGACTGAGCACACATTGTAACGTGCGAGTACAAAGTCTTCAAAAGAACCCAAGCAGGCTATTTAAAGCTAGCAATGGTGCATACCTGTTGTATTCACGGCTGTCGTAATAGGTCAGATGATGACGTCAAGCAGAGCTTTTATGGAATTCCCACTGTACGGGAGCACGAAGGCGAGCAAACAAAAAAAACTCAGCATACAAAGGAGAAATCTATGGCTTGCGAGAATCAACTGCAAGGATTATCAGCCTTCCAAACACAGCAAAGTCTGCGCCGATCATTTTATAAGTGGTAAGTTGTTTAAATAAACAACCAATTGTGTTTAAGTTTGTTTTTGGAAACCAAAACATCATGTGAACAATCTCTGGAGAATGCCTAACTGGAACCGCTGAGTGTATGTTTACATTGTAATGTACACTTAATATCGCTCGTTTGTCACGTTTCTATTTGAAACTTGTCACTTCACTCACGCAAGGGTCATTTTTGAAAAACATTTTAGGTCTATTCCGTATGATTTGATTTGTGTTTGGGATGCAAACAGCGCGCCTTTTGGCGGATGCCGCCTAAATCACGCCGATCCGATTTTTTTTTTTTTTTGGGGGGGGGGGGGGGGCGGGGGGGGGGGGGGGGGCGTTAGAGTGTCTGATTATAATTTCAAAATAAATTCTGTATTAAAATTACTAAATAAGCAAATCCGTTACAGTCCATGAAACAGGAAGTATAAGGATGAGAAAAAAAAAACAGTTTAAATCGGAAAGCTGCGCACATATGCGCAGTCCTACACACCGCTCGGGCTGCGCAAATGTGCGCAGGTTTCCGATTTAAACTGTTTTTTTAACAGTTTAAATCGGAAAGCTGCGCACATTTGCGCAGCCCGAGCGGTGTGCAGGACTGTGCATATGTGCGCAGCTTTCCGATTTAAACTGTTTTTTTCTCATCCTTATACTTCCTGTTTCATGGACTGTAATGGATTTGCTTATTTAGTAATTTTAATACAGAATTTACTTTGAAATTATAATCAGACACTCCAATGCCCCCCCTAAAAAAAAAATCAGATCTGCGCGATTCAGGCGGCATCCGCCAAAAGGCGCGCTGTGAATATATAAAGTTGTATATATCAGACAGCCTTTAAAGTTTGATGAAGTCAGTTTCAGGCTTTGGAGCAGGCTTTGGCAGTTTCAGGCTTTGGCAGCCCTGCATAGTCACTTGAAAATGCATCTTTGTCCACTTCGTAGGGGTCAATTCTCCCAATCAAGGCCAGTTTGGCTGCATACCGTTGTCGTGAGATGTCGTTTAATGTATCTATATACTTCTGTTTGCTTGATTTTGCTGACATTGATCTTTATTTTAGAAAACCGACTATATAACTTCATAAATTTGTCCGAGATAACGTAGCAGGTAGTGGCGATGGACCGTTTTGTTTGCCCCCCAAGATGGTGGCTGGGGGGCGTTCCCCGGAATGCCGTGACATCAGTGAAAACTATCTATACTCTATAAGGTGCCATAATGTTTCATGAAAAGTGACTGAAATTTTGTCATAAAAGTCATAAAATAGCAGCTTTTTCCATAACTTTGAGCTCCTGGTGTCACCATTAAACTTTTGAATTTTGTCAAAATATTTCACCCAGTGTGTTTTCTTACCAAAAGGAACATAAAAACAAAAATGCATCATGATCGGAGGAACTTTTCATTTTTAGGGGGCAACTGATGCACCCTAACGCGCGCACACCAAGAAAAAGACAAAAAGCATGACAGATTGTGGTTACAGGTGAAAAGCACACACACACATGCAGGCTCTAGCTCAACAATCAGCTGCTCTGATAGGAATGGGGAAAGGTAAAGCTTACAGAGTAATAAAATCACACACACCCCGATACAAGCACTACATCATCAGTAATTATCACTGATACAGAACCACAGGCACTAATCAGGCAGGCACTATAGAGGAAGACGTTTGAAGAAGAAATGCTCCAGCAACAGAAAGATCTAAAACAGACAGCAACTAAATAATACTTATATAAAATAATCGCTGCATATTTGAACTGCATAAAAAGACTGTGCATGCAAAAATAATGCTAGTCAAAGGCTATAAGAAACAGTTTTTCACTCATTTTCTATTCATTTAATCTATATTACTATTCTAAAATGTGATCATTCATGTGCTATAGAACCTTAATTAAAAAACAAAAAAACAAAACACTAGCGCGGCAGCTACAATTATCAACAGTCCATAATTATCGACACCTTTTCAGATTTACCAATAAAAGCAATTTTACAGAGGTGAGTTTCAGTTACAACAGTTATTACTGGTGAATTAATCAACCGCCTCGCTTTTTGATCTTGTCGTCTGATGACGCAGCTCGTTACCCGAGATGGAATTTTTTTAGCACGATCAGCGATCTGAGAAAAAGCCAGACATCATCGCAGGTAAGCATGGTGGAAAGATCATGGACATGTTTTTACTTCTCAAAT
This sequence comes from Neoarius graeffei, assembly GCF_027579695.1. Taxonomy (NCBI): domain Eukaryota; kingdom Metazoa; phylum Chordata; class Actinopteri; order Siluriformes; family Ariidae; genus Neoarius; species Neoarius graeffei. The sequence continues at coordinate 44,336,485 of NC_083574.1, forward strand.
TCACCGATATTTCATGATCTCCTTGTCGAAACCTACTTTATTTCTTACTCTTTCATTTGACAGTCGCCATTTTGTCTCTAAACGTGTGTTTGAGAAGTCACATGAAAAAAAAAAAAGTCCTTCCCACGCCATGTGGCGCACAGGGCGGCGCCGATCTCCGTTTCCATATCCCTTGGCCTCTCACCTATTACATAGCTAGGGTTACAATGGGGGGCTGGTCGTCTGGTAACCGCAAGAGTTTGACTCCCCACTCGCATCTGTATTGCAGCGTGCCTTGTCAGACGGCAGTAGGTATCATTTTTATGATGGTCTTTGGTATGACCCGACCGTGAGTGAGTAGAACTCACGATCTCCCGATCGAGAGGCGGACACGCTAACCACTAGGCCAACTAGCGGTAGAAGTCACCTGAGGTGTCGATAATAGTGATCACGTTCACCGGTGTCCACAATTATCGACACGCTGTGGAATTAAGGGACATTTACAACTGTTATGGATCAATCTTTATGTAAACACTGAAGTAGATTAAGTACTTTAAAATAAATAAATAAATGAATAAATAAATAAAAAGTGCTGAGATTTATTTTTTAAAAAAAACTAAGATAGGAGGCGTCGTGGCTCAGGTGGATAAGGCGCCATACCATAAATCTGGGGACCTGGGTTCGATTCTGACCCGAGGTCATTTCCTGATCCCTCCCTGTCTCTCTCTCCTACTCATTTCCTGTCTCTACACTGTCCTATCCAATAATAAAGGTGAAAAAAGCCAAAAAAAAAAAAAAATTTCTGATTCAGAATGAAATGCTTATAGAGTATTTGGAATCCTATTGCAATAAATAGAATTAGACCAGAATTAAATTTCTAGCATATATATATATATATAATTTTTTTTTTTTTTGCAGTTTGTTGTAAATATCTACCACATATTACAATATCAGCAGACATTTTATATTTTGGTTCGAGGAACGATATGCGACTTTTGACCTGGATTTTCATGTGGTTACAATGTCAATCGCCTGTTGATATTTACTGCTAAACTACAAAACTAGAAATGAATACAAACAGCAACGAATGATTAACAAAATGTGATCTACGAAAATACTTAGAAAGTGGAACAAAAAGATATTCTGATGCAGGTTCAACATTATCAGTTCATTTGTTTACAAACATTAGAATTACTTCCTCATTTACGTAAACACCGACCGATATGTGACCCCTCACCGAATCCAGGGACACATGTCAGCCGAAACGAATCAGAGATAAATCGCAAAAGAAGCATTTTTTTTTCGAAATTTGTGATTTTTGTTTTTTTCCATCATGTGCAAGTTGAGATCTTGAAGAATGCAATCAGTATTTCAGATAATAGATTGTTCTGTTGGAAAAGCATACATTTTTTGTTGCAAATTGTCTCGTTTTTGTCAGGACTGTAGCCTGCTGGGGGGTGTGGGTAAATTACCATATGGGCCATTCACATGATGATTTAAGTCTTTTTTTTTTTTTCGCGAATCAGCTGTATGATACGGGCTGAGCGCATGGCTACTTAGCTGCATACAGGCATGTAATTTCACTATGGATTGAGGAAGTTAAACAGAGCGCAGAGGAGCTGAAACACCGCGACGCAAACAGACACACAGTATTTACATCGGAGATAACCATTTCTAGCAAAAAAAAAACCGCAACCTCGTTTTCTAGATTGAATGGAATACTTGAATGATCGGATTATACACGGACCGTTCTAGGACTACATTCCATCGGAGGCATTGGTGTGTGCAAGGCGCCGTTTCTCTTTCTGATGGGGTAAGTTTATTAATCTAAGGCTGTGTGGTTATTTTTGCATGTAACGGAGAGTGTTGTGGTTTGGTTAAGCCTAGGTCACAACCGGACGTACGATTTTTTGGCTGTGTGATTTTTGGCGTTTCCCAAATCGCTGCGTTTTTTTTTTGTTCACGGAGAAAGACACGCGTTGGCCGTAAGTTTGTCTTGCAACCTGAAAAAAACGTAAGCGCCCGTAGAGTTTGTTTGACATAACAAAGAACCTCTGCGGCCGGTCTGCGGCTCGAAAATCAGCACATCACACGCACGCTTTCGTGCGTTTCACGCGCGCTCTCGTGCGTTTTTTGCATGTAGACCGGCCGTAGGAGCACGTACTGTACGGCCGGTTGTGACCGAGGCTTTACATGAAACTAGCGTTGTGTTAGTTGTGTCATCATTGTGCTATCTATCTTTCTTTATTACAGTGTAATTTTTCAACCACAAAACATTAAAGTATACTTTAGGACTTATTTTTGTACTTCATAATTGTGTTGGGCATACTTTGCATGGAAGGAAAACTGACGTGGTGATCTTTGTTTACATGAAAGTAGTATCATGCTAGCTAGTAGGGGGTAGGGCTTTCCTTAATATCATGCAAATGAGCACCATTATGTGCCCGCCCTACACCCAGAGTAGTCTGGTTAACACCAGACCATATCACAATTGAAATATGGTCTGGAATCTGCCTATTGAATTTCTCGTAGGGGAGGTGTGGTTTACGATTGTCAACGGCCGTTTATTGGACGTTGCGAATGTCTATCATTTGGCGTATGGCCAATCATGGCAGTTGTACCCAGTGATGTAGTTAGAGCGACGAAGAAGACGAAGAAGAGAAGGAAAGAGAAAGAGAAGGCAAAACAAAAATAGGAAAACAATGGCACCGAACGATTACTGCTGTTTTAAAACAAACTTTTGCTCTAAACTATTCAGAAGAGTGTCTAAAGCTTGATCGAAAGTTTGGTTCGTATCGCTCGCCGCCATGTTAAATGTGATCCGTAAACAGTCCCAAATAAACTACAAGCTTCCGTTTGTCGAGTAGTACGCGTCACCGTCTTTCCACCCCTCCCCACTCTCTGATTGGCTCCCTAACTCAGGCGAGCCTTTAGACCATAGTTTCCATGCTGTCTTTTCAGATCGGAACGATTGTGCAAAGCAGCATGGGATTTCCCAGGCTATACCCAGAGTAGCTGAGATGGAAAACTTTGAGGGCGATTTTCTCCCTTTTCTGTTTTAAGAAGTATACACTTTCAAAAGGCCACACATTCTTCAAATATGGTCAGATCTCCACATGGAAGGCATCATTGAAAATCTTAGAAACTGTACTTTCTGAATCTGTCAATAACTCAAAATGCCCCCGGGCGGACATGTGTCCCTGGATTCTGTTTTCTGACACATATATTTATATAAAAAGATATTTTGTACTAAATGTAAGTCTATGTAAAACTAATTTTAAATAAAAACTAAATATGTTTTGTTAACTTAATACCACATACTGATTTTTAAAAAATTTTTTATAAACAATCATATGGATGTCGATAATTGTGGAACGGAGTCACGCGATCTGATGCGCTAAGTAATCGGGAATCAACTCATTTTTTTCCAGTGGAAGTTTGAGTAGCTATTCATGCGCAATTTATGTATTGAAAATCTTTTCTACTTTTGCAGCGACCAAAAGATCATTATTAAGGTGTCGATAACTGTAGCTGCCGCTGTAGTTGGAAAAAAAGTTACTGAACTGTACTTTCAATGTGTGATCGCTCATCTGGGAAAGTGCATATAGCGTAACTTTAAAATATGTTAGGATCTTTAAAGGATATCTGTTATAATTAGCTGTCCAGGTACATATTAATACATACAAAAGATGCAAAATATGTACCTAGTGACAAGTAACAGTACAGTTTAGTAACTTTACTCAAATAAGTTTAGTTATTGTGCATTTATCATTCGAAATCACACACACACACACACACCACTGAATTAAACGGAATTTAATTAAAACACACACACACACAAAAAAAAAAAAAACCTGAAAGCTGCATCTTCAGAACACACCCACTGAAATAAGCTATGACTTCTGTAGCATAGTGTTTTGCAGCTCATCCAGAGACTTGGGGATAATAAAGGTAAAGGGCGCATGCTAGAAGATATTGAGCAGCAGGTTGAGGGTGAGGCAGGAGAACAGGTACAGGCAGTAAGTGAAGAGGAAGGCTAAGGGACAGTGTGCCATCTGATGGCCAGTCCAGGACATGGTGCGGCGCAGTGAGCACATGGAGCCCCCCACCCTGGGAAAGTGGCGCAGGACAGCAGCAAGAGAGGAAAGGTGGGTACCTGAGGGCCCACGCTCCACCGGACATGGAGCCCCAGGGGCATCCACACACACTGCAGGTATCACCGGTGCCTGGGATTCCTGAGGAAACAGGGAGACAAATAACGCTGAGGTGAATTTACACACACTGATGATATACTGATTCAATCAAAACAATCATTCATTCAAGGGTGGCACATTGAGCAACACTGCTTCCTCACAGCTTCAGGTCCCCAATTCAATCCTGAATTCAGGTTACTCTCGGTGTGGAGTTTCACGCCCGTGGAAGTTTCCTTCAGGTTCTCTGGTTTTTGTCCTGCTCCTAAAAACATGCCAGTGGGTGAACTGACTACTAAATCGCCCCTCGGTGTGAATGAGAATATGCATAGTGCCCTTCAATGGACTTGTGTCCCATTCAAGATATGTTCCCTCCTCATGCTCAGCACTTTCAGTGTTAAATCAGTCTAATCGGTTATGGCAAATTAAGTCAAGTTTAATTGTCTAGCGCTTTTAACAGCAGGCAGACATTATCGCAAAGCAGCTTTACAGAAAATTAAAGACTTTAAACAGAGTTAATTTTATCTGGATTGTGTAGGAAGTAGGCTCCGCCTACTCAAGCGAGTAGGACGCTTCTTTGCTTTGCTCCTGCTTGATCTTTAATTTTTTACTTTTTCCACTATTTCTTCATTTTATTTTTCACCTTTACAAGACAAGTTAGCTTTGATAGTAAGAACAACACAGAACGGGAAACTTCAGTGGTTATTTGCTTGAGAGGCTAAAATAAAAAACTGGCAACAACCGAACAGCAAATCACCTTGACATTGGATTAAAACAAAATGCCAGGGGGCAAAAAACCCAGGAGATCCTGCAGAAAATGCACAGAACTAGAACAGAGGATTTCCATCCTGGAATCAAAGATTGATGCCCTGCCAAAGACGGACGAACTAAGAGAGATCTCTCACGAAAGGAGTACAGAAACGGTGGCTGAGAATGCAGAGATTACACCCCGACAGGCCGATGGCATTGCAGATCGAGTGGATGAATACATCGATCTAACAGAGCAAAATGTACAGAAAACTGGCACACCATGGGTGGCAGGCCCAAAAATAAAAACAGAAGAGTAATTACCTCAACACCAGTTCGTTCTGATACTATGCAACCCATGCTCCATAGCCATGCTATTAGAAATAGAGCCAGGTCTATAAACTACAATAGGATTTACAGTCCTATGGAAAATCCACAGCCCATAAGGCTTCAGAACAAATTTGAATGCCTCAGGGATGTGGAAGCGGAATTTTCAGGCGGGCAAGCACATCATAGAAAGAGATCGCACCACAACCGAAGAGCTGTGGGAAGAGGCAAAAAGCAGCTCGTAACACCACCTGATCCCACAACCCTTGTTCTTGGTGATTCCACTGTAAGACATTTAAAAGGACATCGGATGATTATTTGCTGCCTTCCAAATGCATCCATCTCTGACACCAAAGACAGCATTTTGAAACTCATGTCCGAGTATAAAGCTATCAAACGTATTGTTGTGCATGTGGGAGCAAATGATGTTTTCAGAGAACAGCTGTTTGTCCAAGATGATTTCAGAAAACTTTTTTCTGACCTCTAGAAGACTGGAATACAATCTTTTATTAGTGGCCCACTCCCTGCAAGGGGAAGTTTTGTATTTACTAGACTCTTCAGTCTTAACACCTGGCTTGGAAAAACTTGTTTTTCATTTGGTATGAACTTCATAGACAATTTTAACCTTTTCTGGAATCGCAGAGAATTCTTCAAGCCAAATAGCACTGAACTCAGCCGGACTGGGACCAAAGTTTTGGCTGATCATTACAGCCTCTCTCTTCAGCATGCATTCTTTTCTCAGCCGACATTGGGCAGGACTGTTGATAAGTGCTCACAGACTGACCCAGTCACAGATATCAACAAAACCTCTGCAAAGCCAAAACAACTACTCATGCAAGCACAGCAGAGATGCTTCAACAAGGGGACACAGCCATTTGGGGCAGACTGCCAAGGATCATCTGGGACAGACTGCCAAGGGTATCAACAATCACATGGAGAATGTGAGCATGTTGTTAACAATGGGCAGCCACAGATATCTGCATTGTTCATCCAGATTGAGGACCTGACCAAAGACAATCATGCCAAGGCTGCATCATCCACATCTCGACTCCATGCAAGTATCATGGAGACAGTCACCACGGAGACATTCACAAAGACCTCACCAAAGTCCCAATCTCAGTCCCGCTCTTCTGATTTCATTGTACCATCCCCGTCTCCCCCCTGCATGCAGAGATTGTTGCCAATGGCTGCACTCTCTTTTTCTATCCCAAATCATTCACGACAAGCAGTGTACTCAGTTCATCGAAAACCAACCAACAGACTGAACTGTGTTCACCCAGGACTTTCAGCTGGCTACCAATCTTTTTCACCATCTAAAAAATACATGACATCTCCATTCCTTCCCCCTCCCAACCTCATGGAATATACAGAGAGTCCTGTATGATGTGCTGTGGGTCCCTGCATTGGGTGTAGTTTTGAAAACAAGCTGGGACCCAGTATGCCTATGCCATTCTCTATTCCTGTGTTGATAAGAAATAGAAAACATAGAGCATATTTAACCCAGGGGGTAAACCAGTCTAGTCTCCTTCCTGTTTCAAAACAATATCAGAGTGCCCAAGCGGATATTACTACTAGACTTTCTGTAAAGCTAGCTCTTTTGAACGTTAGATCACTTTCAAACAAGTCATTTTTAATTAATGATCTTATTTGTAAACACAATCTTGATTTTTTGCTTCTAACTGAAACATGGCTGGATCAAGCAAAGAGTGCTACCACCCTTATTGAAGCAGCTCCTCCAAATTTTAATTTCATGAGTGCTACCCGACATGGGAAAGCTGGAGGGATCGCAAATATATTCAAAGCCTCTTTTCAATGTAAACAGTCCTCACTTGGTGATTTTACATCCTTTGAACATTTATGTGTACTTGTTACATGCTCTCCTAACATATTGTTATTAACTATTTACAGGCCTCCGAGACATTCAACCAAAGTTTTTCTGGAAGAGTTTGGTGAACTGTTGTCAGTCATTTGCTTAGAGTTTGACTGTCTTATTATATCTGGGGATTTTAACTTGCATGTAGATAATCCTGAAAACACTTATGCCAGAGAACTACTTGCACTTATTGACAACTTCAACCTAGTACAACATGTACAGGGGCCGACCCACTCTCGTGGCCATACCGTTGACCTTGTTATCGCAAAGGGTCTTACTGTTTCTACTACTGTTGTTGACCTGGCCTTATCTGATCATTTCTGTGTTTTCTCTGATGTTTCTATGTCCCCTCACATTCAGAACAGCTCAACGACTATGGGTAGGAGAGTCATAAACGACAATACATGTTCTCTTTGAGCAAGCTCTCTCACGGATCTCAACTAAAATGTCAGACTCTGTAGACGATTTACTGGAAATTTTTAATTCAAATATGACCCAAATTATGGATGATATTGCTCCATTCAAAATCAAAAAAAGAGTCAATGACAAGCAGAAAGCACCATGGAAGCAATATTCAGCTGTTAAACTGCTAAAGAGAGAATGTAGGAAGACTGAAAGAAAATGGCGCAAATCTAAACTTTACATCCATTATCAAATTCATAAAGAGATGCTTTGTAAATATAATTATGAAATTGGTAAAGCACGATGGTCTTTCTTCTCCAACATCATCAACAGGAATATGAACAATGCCCGTGTGCTATTTTCAACAGTAGAGAAGCTAACTAATCCCCCACCACAATTAGCACCTGAATTTCTCTCAGTTAATAAATGCAATGAGTTTGCATCCTTCTTCAAAGGTAAAATTGATAAAATACGGCAGAATATTGCTCACAATATATCTCAGTTGCAAATAACCGAAAAGCTGCAATCACCAGTGAGACAGACAGACAATTTCAACACAATGTCAGAATTTGATTGATTACGAGACTCTTGAAAAAACTGTACAAAATCTCAGTCCCTCAACATCTGAATTAGATATTTTGCCCACCAACTTTAAGTCTGTTCTTCACCTCATAATTATAGCTGTGCTTCAGATCATAAATACATCCCTAGAGACTGGCATTTTTCCTGTGTCCCTGAAAAAAGCCGTTGTAAAGCCCCTACCTAAAAAAGAATAACCTGGATGCTTCAGTATTGAACAACTACAGGCCAATATCAAATCTACCATTCATCGGGAAAATCCCTGAAAAAATTGTCTTCAATCAATTAACTGCCTTCTTGATATCAAACAGCTGTTTTGATAACTTTCAGTCAGGATTTCGTGCCAATCACAGCACTGAAACAGCGCTGATTAAAGTTATAAATGACATACGTCTTAATACTGATGCAGGCAAAACATCGGTCCTGGTGTTACTGGACCTCAGTGCAGCTTTTGATACTGTTGATCACAACATACTGCTATATCGACTTGAACACTGGGTTGGGTTGACTGGTAAAGTTATCAATTGGTTAAAATCATACTTAAAAGATAGAAGCTTCTTTGTTACCATGGGAAATTGTATCTCAACATCAATGTCCTTGACCTGTAGTGTCCCCCAGGGGTCGATCCTTGGACCATTACTATTCAACCTTTATATGCTCCCACTTGGACAAATTATCAAGAACAACTCAATTTTGTATCACTGCTATGAAGATGACACCCAAATTTACTTTGCTCTATCACCTAATGATTATGCCCCCTTTGAATGTCTCTACCAGTGTATCGACCAAATCAACAACTGGATGTCACTAAATTTTCTTCAGCTGAACACAGATGAGACAGAAGTAATTCTATTTGGGGAAAAAAGATGAAAGACTCAGGATTACCACTATTCTTGACACAAAGGGGATTAAAACAAAAGATATGGTTAAAAATCTTGGTGTTTTCATTGACAGCGAGCTAAACTTTGACAGTCACATGAAAGCAATCACTAAATCGGCATTTTATCACCTAAAAAACATTTCCAAATTAAGAGGACTTGTGTCAAAAAATGATCTGGAAAAACTTATACATGCCTTCATCTCTAGTAGGGTTGATTACTGCAATGGCCTTTTCACAGGCCTGCCAAAAAAGACCATCAAACGACTTCAGCTGGTTCAAAATGCAGCGGCGAGGGTTCTCACACGAACAAAAAGAACAGAGCACATTACTCCAATTCTAAGGTCCCTTCACTGGCTTCCAGTAAGCTACATAATTGACTTTAAAGCATTGCTGCTGGTGTACAAATCTCTAAATGGTACAGGGCCCAATTACCTCTCTGATATGTTGCAGCGGCCTAACCCAATCAGATCTACCAGATCGCAGCAGCAACATTTACTGGTAAAACCTGTTGTTAAAACAAAGTGTGGTGAAGCAGCTTTTAGCTACTATGCAGTACAGCTATGGAACCAACTGCCAGAGGACATTAAAAATGCTCCTGTTGTTGGCAGCTTCAAATCTAGACTAAAGACCAAGCTGTTCTCAGATGCTTTCTGCTAACTGATAAATGTCATCATCTTTACATGTTTTAAACTTTACTTAACTTTTACAGTCTTTGCATGCTCTAAACTTTACTTAATTTTTACTTCATTTTATTCTGCTGCTTTTTTTTTACTGAACTTTTACTTCATTTTATTATTTTATTTCTATTATTGCTTAATTCTCATTTTTATTTTTCACTCTCTTCTTCCCCTTTTATTTTATGTAATTTTGTTTTTTTGTTCACTGTTTTGTCTTTACTTCTGTAAAGCACATTGAGCTGCCACTGTGTATGAAATGTGCTTTATAAATAAACTTGCCTTGCCTCTAATTTATCCCTGATGAACAAGCCTGTGATGACGATGGCAAGGAAAAACTCCCTCAGACGACATGAGGAAGAAACCTTGACAGGAACCAGACTCAAAAGGGAACCCATCCTCATCTGGGTGATAACAGATAGCGTGATTACCAGAATGTCAAGGGTGCAGCAGCTCATCTGGCCTGCCATCAAAGCAATCATGACGACCACAACATCAAGCAGAACTGAACTGTGACAATGTGAGAGCGCGCCGACCTCCACGACAAATTGGTTACAACAGGAAAATCAACAAAGGACTAAATTTTGTTCCACAAGGGAAGATCAACCCAAAACATCAATCAGAACTGAATTCACATGATAAATGAGAGAGGAGATACAATTCTAGTCAGAAGAAAATATGTGTTAAATTGACCCAATTACTAATTTGTTAGCAAAAAAAAAAAAAAAATGGACAATACAATGACCAAGTTTTGTACAAAAGGTTTAGTTCTTTCAAATAAAACAATCAGAACTGAAATCCATTGAGAACTGAGGGAGGAGACACGATTTAACGGAAAATAAACAAAAGTAAACAAATTGACAACAAGAAAATCAACAAACAACCAACTTTTGTTCCCCGAGGGAAGATCGACCCAAAACATTGATCAGAACCGAAATCAGGTGAGAACTGCGAGAGGAGATACAATTCTAAGGAAAATTCCAAAAACTTAAGGTGACCTAATTAGCAGTTTGTTAGCAAAACAGGAAAAGCAACAAAACAACTGACCAAGTTTTGTTCTTCGAGGCAAGATCTACCCAAAACATCGATCAGGGGTGAGTTTCCCAAAAGCATTGCAGCACAAAGATCATCATTAAATGGTAGAGCGAGCAGCACAATGAACACTTTCTCTCCTTGTTAAGACGCTCTTAGCATTAAGGCCCCCGTCACACTTATTCGGAATTAGCAGGAATCAAGCAGAACCAGCCGGAATGAAAAAATTTTCAAAATTCATGCGGGAATTTCAAACCGACCAACATTCTTACAGCTTTGTAAGCATGCCGTTCGAATACTTAGAATGTGCTTCGAACCCGCCTCGAATGATTCTTGCACATTCCGGGTGTATTAGCTTTCGAATGCAGTTCAAATGTAGTTGGAACACAGTAGGAATACCTAGGATGCTGTTAGAATGCAGTAAGAATATTAAGCATGCACTTCGAATGCCGTACGAGTGCGGTTCGATTGCTGCCCGAATACCACCCGAAGTCTGGTCGGAAGGTGCCTCGAATGCTGTACGAATTCACCTCAAATGCAGTCAGAACGCTCCTGGAATAGCCACCGAATATGTTTCGAACGTCGAAGAATTCAAAGAGAATGCAGCTTGAATACTTAGAATGTACTTCAAATATCCCGGAATATACAAAGAATTTTCATTCCAACGGCATTCCGGCTCATTTGGGACATTGTGGCAGGATTTGAAGCGGCTTGCCATTTCGATTTTTCCCTCGAACGCAATCAGAATGTTTCGAATGCTGTTGGAATGCCGTAAGAATATTTAGAATGCAGTCAGAATGCAGTCAGAATGCAGTTAGAATGCCGTTCGATATTCCTCCTCTTCGAACGCACCTCAAATGTTTTGAGCATGAGCAAAACATTTGGGCCGGCCACAAGAATGGGCCCGAATGTTTGGAATGCAGTCAGAATACAGTCAGAATTTTTAGAATGCACTTCGAATATCCGGGAATATACGAAGAATTTTCATTCCGACGGCCCTACAAGAGGCTTTTGTGAAACCCACTGCAGAACTGAAATCGGGTGAGAAACCAGACAGGAGATAAAATTCTAGTGAGAGGCCTGGAAAATATGTTAATTTGGCATAATTACTAACTCGCTAGCAAAAAAAAAATTTGACAAAAACAACGACCAAGTTGCGTGCAGAGTGAGGAGTTTTTTCAAACAAAACAATTGGAACGGACGAACTGACGGAGGAGATACGATTTAACTGAATTGTGGATGATGGATGGCAACAGCTCATCGGCCTTATGGCTAAATCAGCTAACAAATAACTTGCTTCTATAACAGTGTCCTACATAGTCACAAAGTACAACCGTGCAAACAGGAAATTCATTATAGTTTTAGCATGAAGTCTGATTCAAAGTCTTCCTCTTCACGAAGCCATTGCATGCTTGGTTAAACACAACGTAGCTGCTACGCTCATTTGCATACTGTTGAAAAGTTGCTGTGTGATTAAATGAATTGATGTCAAACATCATTATTCATTCCTCGGCCCTGTTCCATTCCTGGGCCTCTCACTAAAATTGGTCTGGACATATAATCAGTTCTCCTGCCATCCCGAACAATTTAACTGCTGGTAAACCAGCGAATATTGGTTATACGCAGACACACAGAGTTGCAGGATCAGATTCCTGATTTATATAGTCAGTCATTCTCAGCATTATTTATCCAATCAGGTCAAAACCATTTTGTTTAGCATCAACACAAGCCAAGTTAGCTGGCTAGCTCACAAGCTCTGTAGCAAAGGGTTTCCAGTTACCTCGCGGTCATCAGCTAATAATGCGTATATCAAATTTGACAGACTGAAGCTGTTGAGCTTGCTGCATGACATCACAAAAAGAGTGTAATGGAAAAATTGGAGAAATTGGAACACTTTTGGGGTGTGGTCACAAATATGACCCAAAGACCAAAAGAAGAACCGGGTAAAATAATAAAGCACAAATATCAGGAATATATTATAATGCATTCATGTGTGGAAACAAACATCTCAAAACAGTATTGATCTTTACCTTCGGCTGGAGAGGAGCAGCAGGAGGAGCAGGTCTCTTCCTCTGAGCCTGCCCAGACAACCGGTAACAGTAATGCGGCTTACAGTAAAACTTCCCTACAGCATACACACACATACACAGAGAGAGAGAGCGAGAGAGATTCAGTACATGTACGTCATTTTAAACAAAGTTCCCAAAGACAGCACACTATACTTCCTTTGTCGTGCAATATTTTGTATATAGTTTTGATACAGTCTGATATATTTACTGATGTATTTGCTCCTTGCTTTATGCCCAGTGGAACGTCTCTACACAGTATGTTCTGAAGGAGGGGTCAATGCAGAAAAAGCAGCACTCTGTCCGAGGCAACAAAGCACCACTGTGTTCGAAAACAAAGGAAATCTTATGCTGCCACATAGTGAAAAAGTGAACAGAATGAGTAACTAGGAAACTGAATAACTGGGAACTTGATAACAGTATAGATCAGGGATCGGCAACCCTAGGCACGCGTGCCACAACTGGCACACCGAGGAATTTCCAGCGGCACACTGACGATGATACACAAACCTAATTATTCAACACATTAAAAATGTTCAAACGTCATCTTGAACTGTCATTGGCTTTTGCATGGCGAGCCTGCTCTTTTAGCATGACTACACAACAATATAGCGCCCCCCCTCCCAGTGTTGCCAGATACTGCTGACGGTTTCCAGCCCAAAATATGTTCAAAACCCGCCAAAATGCACTTAAAACCATCCAATCTGGCAACACTGCCCCCTCCCCATATTTCTCATGAGACAGGCCCACTTGATGCAGCAGTTGCGCTAAGATGGCAAAGAAGCCGACAGTTCGGGCTTTCCTCTCCTCATGGACCAAAGAATATGGGTTCGTTTCTCAGAGGGACTGTGCTGTGTGCACGTTGTGTTTTGAAAGTGTTGTGTGTCGAACATCCAGTGTTAAACGTCATTTCGAGGCAAAGCACGAAAAGACTTTTAAAGATCAGGCAGATAGGGACGAATCACTCTTTTTTTTTTTTTTTTCCTTTCCCTTTGTTTATTTGACAGGGACAATGCACAGCATACAACTGAGCCAGATTATAGCCACAAGGCTAATTTTCATCTGTAGTCCCTGGACAGGAATTGATGTTAAAAAAAAAAAAATGACAACAAAACATGTTATAGGTGGGACTATGTGCAGATATAGGCCTACTGTATATTGCAGTGACAAGTACATAGTTAAAATAAACTAAAGGAAACAAAAAACATAATATATAATAAAATAAACACAAAAACACAAGATCAGTGACTAAAAATGTCCACAATGCTGCCCTGCTTTTAGCCATTTCTTAAGACCTAATTTAAAAGTACTGAGTGTGGTGCTCCGTGTGGGTTTCCTCCGGGTGCTCCGGTTTCCCCCACAGTCCAAAGACATGCAGGTTAGGTTAACTGGTGACTCTAAATTGACCGTAGGTGTGAATGTGAGTGTGAATGGTTGTCTGTGTCTATGTGTCAGCCCTGTGATGACCTGGCGACTTGTCCAGGGTGTACCCCGCCTTTCGCCCGTAGTCAGCTGGGATAGGCTCCAGCTTGCCTGCGACCCTGTAGAACAGGATAAAGCAGCTACAGATAATGAGATGAGATGAGTGTGGTGCTTTGCCTGATACTAACAGGAATACTATTCCATAGCCCTGATGTTTTTACTGAGAAAGCACTTTGGCCAAAAGTAGAATGTCTAAACACACTTATACAGTCCCCTCTAGATGACGCTCTTGCAGTCCTTGTATTATTTGTGGGTCTGCACAGACTCACAAATTGCTTAAGGGGAGGTGGAGCAAGATCATTTATAATTTTAAAAAATAAACAGCAATTTAAAAAGAAAATAAAACTGTCCAAACTAAATAAACCATACTTCTGTATGATAGTACAGTGATGGTAGGTGTTGGATTTTTTGTCCAAAATTTTCAGTGCCTGTTTATAGGATTTGTGTATTAGTGACATGGCAGTTGCATTTGCTTGAGACCAGGTGGTCAAGCAATATGAAATGTGTATTAAAATCATAGAATGAAAATAAAGTTTGACTGCCTCTGTAGTCATCTGATTCCTTATTACCTTAAAATTGAGGAGATTCCTTTTAACTCGACCATTAACCTTTTTAATATTTTTTTTTAAAAGTTAGATGAGAGTCAACAATGACCCCTAAATATTTAAAATCGTCTACTACATTGAGCTTTTCTCCTTTAACAAATATGTCCGGCTCTTGAGTAGTGTTTTTACGTGAAGAGAAGTACATACAAACAGTTTTTGACGTATTCAGTGTCAGACAAGAGTAATCTAGCCAGTCAACTATTTTGCTCAATGCTCCATTGAGTTTGTATGCCGCTTGTTGATTTGTTTTTGCATAGACGTATATCACTGTCATCAGCATACATTTGGATGTTAACATCAGGGCAAACTAAGGGAAGATCATTTATATACATACTGAACGACAGAGGGCCTAGGATTGAACCCTGAGGCACCCCTATTGAACAGGTATTTTCAGTGGAGAGTGTGTCATTTATTCTAGTGCAATTCTTCCTTCTTGATAGGTATGATGTAAACCACTTAATCGTGTCAGCTGAGATGTTATGTGAGGACAGTTTAGAAACTAAAACATTGTGGTTTACGGTGTCGAAGGCTTTCTTCAAATCCAGAAAAATTGCTCCAACTACTCCACCCTTGTCTACCTTGGATTTCAATTCTTCCACAAAGTAGCAAAGAGCTAGCCTGGGAAATCCCATGCTGCTTTGCACAATCGTTCCGATCTGAAAAGACAGCATGGAAACTATGGTCTAAAGGCTCGCCTGAGTTAGGGAGCCAATCAGAGAGTGGGGAGGGGTGGAAAGACGGTGACGCGTACTACTCGACAAACGGAAGCTTGTAGTTTATTTGGGACTGTTTACGGATCACATTTAACATGGCGGCGAGCGATACGAACCAAACTTTCGATCAAGCTTTAGACACTCTTCTGAATAGTTTAGAGTGAAAGTTTGTTTTAAAAAAAAGAACAGCGTTTGGCATTACAGTCTTTCTTCGCCTCTTCGTCGCTCTAACTACGTCACCGGGTACAACTGCCATGATTGGCCATGGGCTACGTATACGCCAAATGATAGACATTCGCAACGTCCAATAAACGGCCGTTGACAATCGTAAACCACACCTCCCCTACGAGAAATTCAATAGGCGGATTCCAGACCATATTTCACTTGTGATATGGTCTGGTGTTAACCAGACTAGCAAAGAGCAGTATCTGTGGAGTGATTTGTTCTGAACCCAAATTGCATTGCATGCAGTGGAGCATGGCACAAATTAAGATGGGTGGTGAGTTGTTGTACGACAACCCTCTCAACTACCTTGGAGATAACAGGGAGTATACTTATGGGCCTATAATTTGCCACGTCAGTAGTCTCTCCAGCTTTGAAAATAGGTATTATCACAGCTTTTTTCCAAGCATCAGGAAACAGACACTCATTAATGGACATATTTACCAGGTGTGTAATGGGTTTGCAAAGTGCGTGTGCATTATTCTTCAACAGGGAGGAATCAAAACCATATACATCTTGGGCCTTAGATCCTTTAAGATTAGTTAAAATTTTGTTTCTCTTCTTCATTTATTTCTTGGAGATTAAAAACTGGGTATTCATAGTTAGGTGGGGAGATGAGCACATTCCTATGACCAAAAGTTGTTGCTAATTGTTCAACAGACTCCTTAAAAAAGGTGTTAAAAGCCAGTGCAATTTCGCTGTCATCTCTTGAAATATTTCCATTAATGTTTAACTCTAGTGGCTGGTTTCCTTTTGTTACTTTCCTTGACATTGTATTTAGGTGTTTCCATATTTGTTGGCCATTACCTCTTGCCTGGTTAATAAGATCAATAAAAAAAAGTTTGTTTTAGATTTACGGAGCATACTTATTACTTTATTCCTCAGTCCTTTAAATATCCTATAATCACTGTCCAATTTACTTTTTATGGCAGTTTTAAGTGCATGATCCCTTTTCCTCATAAGGCTCCATAGCGCTTCATTTAACCATGGTAAATTGGATTTTTTACGTCCATGTGTACATTTCTTCATGAATTTATCTTTCACACCTCCAATAATGTTTAAGAAAGTGTGCACTTATCATTTAGAGGCCTGTCATCATATTTAAAATCAGACCAATCTAATCTCACGCGCAGTGTGCGGATATGGGAAGCAAGCCCACACTTTAAAAGTCTTTGCCTCAGCTAAAAACAATGCCACTGAAGCTAGCTATACAATTTCTCACTGCATAGCTAAACATGGAAAGCCATTCACAGACGGTGAATACATTAAGGAGGCCTTCCTCTCCGGCTCGGATAGTCTTTTTGAGGGGCTGCCAAATAAAGAGACAATAAAATCAAGAATAAAAGACTTGCCCGTATCAGCCAGAACTGTTGAGCGACGAATTGGTGAAATGGCAGAAAACGTAAGCGTGCAGCAAACAGATGGCATAAAAGATGCAGTGGTATTTAGCATTGCGCTTGACGAAAGCGTAGATGTGAATGATGTGGCACGTTTGGCAGTGATGGCAAGATATTGTGATGTGACTGTGAGAGAGGAGCTCTGCTGTTTAAAGCCAATGAACCCTGCTGGGCATCTTTACCCGAAAAGTTCAACTGTCTTCGCAATATCGCACTGGCTTTATCGTCAGTGTTCGGATCAACATATCTGTGTGAACAGATTTTCGCACTTGAAGAATGTACTTTGCCCCTCCCGAAGTCGTCTGACAACGGGCCATTCGGAAGCATGCGTCCAACTCAAAGTGACCAATTGCCATCCCCACATCTCGGAGCTAAGTAAGGGGAAGCAGGGCCAGGGATCACATTGACTGATAGGCAAAACATTTATTTTGTAACAAGGCTACTTCAAATTTGCAGTTTATTGTTAAGCCACTTTATGTAGGCTACTTGTCAATGTTCTCTGACACTCATTATTTAACTTTTTTTCTGTAGTTTTATTATTCATCAGTTCCATTTCCATTAGGCTGCTACGTCTTTATTGTGAATAACTTGGGCCTGTTACCTACTGAAAGATTTTGATGTTATTTTGTGAATTTGTATAAGCTGCTTGCAATGTTGTTATCCAATGTGTGTGTGTGTGTGTGTGTGTGTGTGTGTGTGGGGTGTTCTTAAACCTTGTGTGTGAGGTTAATGGCATAAAACAAGTGCAATGGTGTTTTACATTTGCTCAATGCATTAAATATCCATATCTGTCTAAAATGTGTGGTGTCTAATTACACATAGTTAACAACACCTATTTGAATGGCACACTAACAAGAAAATTTCTAATTGGCACTACATGGCAAAAAGGTTGCCGACCCTTGGTATAGATGATGATCTCCAATCATACATGGACAGCACTGTAACAGTTTCAATGGCAGCTTTCATTATTACCTCGCCTGCGACGAAGTAAGCAGAGCGAGGTATTGTAATCAGTGCAGTTTGTTTGTGTGTCTGTCTGTTAACAATCTAGCGTCTAGATGGTTACACCAACTGACTTCAAATTTTCAGGGTAGGTGGGCAATGGTCCATAGATTACCTGATTAAATTTTGGGAGTAATCAGGTCAAGGTGAAGGTCAAGGTCACTGGAAAGGTCAACCTCTTGGTCAAAATAACATTTTCCATTATAACTCAAAAACAGTTGCCGATAGACAGTTTTTTTACTATCAGGAGCATATAAAAACTCCCATATGGCCTTTCATTTGGCACCAAACTCGAGGTCACGGATTTTCAGAGGGCTGGAACTTGAGAACGGTTGATGGTAGACAGAGATTTACCATTATCAACTTGTAGGAAGTGCCATATGGGTTTTCATTTGGCACCATGATCTTAAGGTCATTGGTTTTCAAAGGGCTATAACTTTAAAATGGTTAATGATAGCCAGATGTTTACCATTATCAACATCTAAGAAGTCCCATATGGGCTTGTAGTTGCCGCCATAACCTTGGACCTTGAATGATTTTGAAATGTCAAAATCAAGGTCATGGATTTTCATAGGACTCTAACCTGACAGCTGCCAATTGAGAAATATTACCGTCATCAACATATAGGTATAAAATAAGTGCTGCCGGGCGAGGTTTGTTTTGCCTGGCAACACTTGTTTAAAGTTAAATTGCATATCATCATCACATGAGTCTCTATAGGTGCAGTTTGCAATGTTTACTTCGAGTATTTCGAAATCTGTAATGATCACATTTTCAATACTTCAGAAAATCTGTGTTCAGCCATAGAGGTCATATATAGGCTATTCATTTCAAGCCTTCGTTTTAAATTTTTTTTGAGCCCAGAAATTAGCTTCGCCCACAGCCACGACAGAGCTTCCTAGTCCTGCTGCTTTTCCTTCAGCGTCAACTCACAAGCTGTACATACTTTCAGAGGGGTGAGGTGAGATGCAGAAGGGAAGAAGGTTCATCATTGATGTTGCACTTGGAATTTGCCTCATAGTCAACAAATAGCCTTGGACACGCACACAAAAATTTTTTTTTTTTTTTTTTTTTACAAACGGCCCCTTTTAAAAGGTGTAACCCTTATTTCCACATTCTAGGATACCATCCATTTTGAATTTTCTGCCTCTCAACAGTCATTATTTCAGTTCAACGCCAACACACGGTATCTACAGTATGGATATTAATAAAAAAAATGAAAAAAAAAGGATTTAAAACCATGCTGGGTTT
Source organism: Neoarius graeffei (assembly GCF_027579695.1). Classification (NCBI taxonomy): domain Eukaryota; kingdom Metazoa; phylum Chordata; class Actinopteri; order Siluriformes; family Ariidae; genus Neoarius; species Neoarius graeffei. The sequence continues at coordinate 44,355,906 of NC_083574.1, forward strand.
GTTTTTGCGCAAAGAAAATATTTATTTAAACATTTATGGACGGAATCTCCAGTACTGTTGGGGAATATTACTTTTGCGTGTCATTTCTGAAGCCACTGTTTTTAGATGATTATTCGTCAGCGAGTGGTCCTGTTCGTAGCAGCCGCTTGTGGTTATAAGGAACAACCTTCTGAAGCTCAAGGAGGAGATGGAAAACTCAAGTATGCTTTATTTACATAAATGTTAATATTCATTCATTTGTCATCTATAAGAAATTGTTCTCCTGTTCCCACCTCACTATTTAAAAAAATAATAGTAATTAAAAAAAAAAAGTCTCCGCTGATAGCTCCTGTTGTATTGCTTCACACAGGGGATAAATAAACTTCTCTCCATTTGCTCTATAAGAGTTTTTCCAGTTAATTTTATTTGGGGAAGAGCAAACATTCTCTGACAAGTCTCAAATCTCAAAAGTCAACAAGATTTCCGTCATGGGAAAGGCTTCAGGACAGAGGACTTTATGCTTTACGGTGACCACTACCGTCCCCCCCATATTCTCCCTAATTTAATTCCCACTCAACCACCAAATGGGGAGGACGAATGCTCGGAGGAAGCGCATAAAACCACCAAGGACATCTTTTCAAACTGCTATCAGTGTACCACACCTATAGTCCAGCTGTTGAGCAACCAAAAAAAAAAAACCCCCAAAAAAACCCCATGGAATTGTTTGTTTTGTGATAGAAGCATGAAATTTGGCACACTTGCTCAAGTTGATGTATATAATAATTCTAGACATGTGGGCATTTCAAATTTGGCTTCTAAACTCTGAAATACGCATGTGCAAAATCGACCCAACATGAAAACGAGGCTAAACGAATTTTCTTTATGCTTCTGCGGCAGGGATTGTAATCAGTAATGACGAGAGGTATTTTTTTTTTCAACATTTTGACATCAGATGATCATATGAATCCATATTAACAGCTAAAACTTTGAACTGCAAAAATGCTCTTCTGGCAGCCTTTTTATTTACTTAATGCTGTATCCCTATGTCATGTGACTAATCACGTGATATCTTTGAGAACAAGAAATTATTTATTTGTGAGGTAGACAGTCAATCAATCAATGTGTCATTTTTTTTGTAAGCAATCTTATAAAAATACCTTGAAAACAAGAGAAAATTCGTTTAGCCTCGTTTTCATGTTGGGTTGATTTTGCACATGCGTATTCCAGGGTTTAGAAGCCGAATTTGAATGCCTCCGTATCGAGAATTATTATACATCAACTTGAGCTAGTGTGCCAAATTTCATGCTTCTATCACAAAGTGAACAATTTCTCACCTTAACAACCCAAGTATTAGAGGAAAGTGCTATCTACCCCCTTCTGCATACGGTCAATGGCTCATAGACACCCACAATTGTCTCGTGTCACTGTGATCAACAGGAGAGACTGGGGGGGGGGGGGGGGGGGGGGGGGGGGGAATGCCACCCTTCCATCCAGAAAATATAAACAATTTTGCTCTCTTGGACTCATGCCCATGGGTGGCTACGGTGTCATCGGGATTCAAACTCACACGCTCTGAACGACAGGTTGAATACTTTTCTGCTGTGCCACTCAGGAGCTAAAGGAAAGACCGTTTATAGCTGCTATAAGGTAAGTGATTACAGGCACCAACTTATTTCACTGAACATTAAATGCCACAATAAATGGGTAAAAATTATGCAGTGTTGTTTTTGTAATTTGTAACCATTGGCAAATCTCATCTCATTCTTAGTAGCCACTTATCCTGTCCTACAGGGTCGCAGGCAAGCTGGAGCCTATCCCAGCTGACTACGGGCGAAAGGCAGGGTACACCCTGGACAAGTCGCCAGGTCATCACAGGGCTGACACATAGACACAGACAATCATTCACACTCACATTCACACCTACGGTCAATTTAGAGTCACCAGTTAACCTAACCTGCATGTCTTTGGACTGTGGGGGAAACCGGAGCACCCGGAGGAAACCCACGCAGACACGGGGAGAACATGCAAACTCCACACAGAAAGGCCCTCGCCGGCCACGGGGCTCGAACCCGGAACCTTCTTGCTGTGAGGCGACAGCGCTAACCACTACACCACCGTGCCGCCCTCCGTTGGCAAATTGCTACGGTATTTAAGAAATAACACACTTCAGGACGTGTTGTTTAAAAAAAAAAAAATTATGTTTGTATAACAGCATGCCCCAAAGGTGTTTTATTCCTTACTTATTGCCATGTAAAACCTCATGTCTTTCATGAGAATTTATACACTGGACACACACACAGACCTGTACAGGTTTAAGATACCGGACATGCGATAACTGCATATGAATCTGTATTATATAAAAGTCATGATTGCGTACCATCCTCCACGTCGAAGGCGTAGGATGATAGTCTCAGCGTGGTGCCGCAATAGTCACACTTAAAGCAGCTGCGGTGAAAGAACTTGCCCTCCGCGCTCAGTCGCTCCATCACGTACACACGCTTCTGGCAGAAGAAGCACACATCGCTGCCTCCAATGTTCTGAGGAAACTCTTTCCGCAAGGAGCCCTGCAGGAAACACATACACACACATTACAGTCATATCTAAGGCACAGGTGATGGCTGATGATCAGCGCTCCAGCTCAGCCGTGAACATTAAACAGAACAAGCTCAGAGAATAAAAACAGTCTGTAGTTAAGCATTTTAGAAGGGAAAGAAAAAACAACAACAACACTGAGTAATGGTTTAAAAAAAGAGAAAATTAGGAATAAGAGAAATTTCTGAATGTGTCACCGTAAATGCAGAAAGAGCACGGTTAGTACAAGGGAGAGTCACGTTACAGGACAAAGTCAGTCAGTCAATCATAATTCCTATTTTCCTAAGCCACGTGCATTTCACATGTGCTATACGACATCAGTACAACACCCAGAACTCTTACCAATTCCCTCTTATCATCAAGACGGCTCCAGCAGTGTTCCCGAGGCTGAAGCTGATTGGCTATTTGCTCAGCCAACAAGCTCACGCCACCTGTATACATCTTTATATAATGCTATAATGGAATACATATAAAAAGACAAACTGAAAGAGAAGAAAATTTAGCGCAGAAAGAAGCCGTGAAAGAGCAGAATGTTTGCAGAGATATATATATATATATATATATATATATATATATATATATATATATATATATATCTCAGTGGTGGGCCGTCAGGGCCTGCAAGGCCTTCTCTGCTGGCCTGAAAATATCTAAAACAAATCACAGACAGACTGATTGATGTTAATTTTTTGTTTATTATTTTTATTTCATTTCATAACTATTAAATAATTCCAAATGGTCTGGCCGTTTCCTTTCCCGTGGATGCGCTGCTGCCAGACGTGTATTTTTCACGTTGAAGCATTTTTAACCAATCACATTTCAACCATCATTTGTTGCCAGTCAAATAAATCTGCCTGGAGGCCAGTACAATCAGTTCTGCTGGCCTGTCTGTGTCATAGACTGTAGATTCAAGTTAGTGAGCCCAGAACCAGTCGTATTAGGTGGGGTTTACATTAGACCGTATCAGCGGATCATCAGATTAACGTTTTTAAAACGATTTGCGTGCACACAGCAACGCCAATACACGGATACGTTCGGCTCCGCAGGCATCCTGCGCTCCAAATCACTCCGCCCTGAACAGCGAGTGCCCTCTGGAGAGTGCGCACTCCGGCCCTGCGCAGCTCACAGAGCGTGCGAGTGAAGCGCACGAGCAGTGATTCGGCACAAATAGCAGGAAGTGAAAGTCCGCGCCGTTTTTCAGCAGTCGTGTCACATGACCAATGTGGCATGACCAACGCCAGTGAATCAGGAAGGTGGATGTCACAGTGACGTTGTCCAATGACGACGTCAGCTAGAGCTCAGCACAGCGTATCCTCGTTTCTCAATGTTTACACAGCACCGGATCAGATACGTAATGGGTTGAATACGTGGGCCCTGGCGGATTCAAGTTGTTCCGCCTGTGGAGTCGTTTCCCGGCGTTTTAATGTGAATGGACAGTGCATCCGCGACGAAAACGAGACGGATACGGTCTAATGTAAACACCACCTTAGGCCGTCTCTGATGAGCCCCAACAGCCCATTGCAGGCGTATATGCTCTGATTGGCTCAAAGCATGCATAAGGAAACGTCATTGTATTCTCACCATTTGATTGGGTAGATTTCCAGCAGAGTTGCGATGACGCAAATGCTACAAAAAGTCATTGAGTGCTAGTCCACTTAGCAATTTTTAACTGCATTAACGAGCTTCAATTTGTAAATAGTTAAATAATATAAATATCTGTTTTATCAAGGCGGCACGGTGGTGTAGTGGTTAGCGCTGTCGCCTCACAGCAAGAAGGTCCGGGTTCGAGCCCCGTGGCCGGCGAGGGCCTTTCTGTGCGGAGTTTGCATGTTCTCCCCGTGTCCGCGTGGGTTTCCTCCGGGTGCTCCGGTTTCCCCCACAGTCCAAAGACATGCAGGTTAGGTTAACTGGTGACTCTAAATTGACCGTAGGTGTGAATGTGAGTGTGAATGGTTGTCTGTGTCTATGTGTCAGCCCTGTGATGACCTGGCGGCTTGTCCAGGGTGTACCCCGCCTTTCGCCCGTAGTCAGCTGGGATAGGCTCCAGCTTGCCTGCGACCCTGTAGAAGGATAAAGCGGCTAGAGATAATGAGATGAGATCTGTTTTATCAACCCAAAATGGCCGAAGGAGGGGGAGAAGTTGATATGGTGGCAAATTTATTGTCACAACCATTTTCCCGGAAGACTTTTCCAGAAAAGCTGGACATCGTTCTGTGACCATCCCCGTATCCACTGCTTCTGTCGAACGGACGTTTTCAGCCCTCAAGAGAATCAAAACGTATGCGAGAAACATGACAGGACAGGCTCGACTGTCTGCATTGGCCTCGATGGCCATCGAACGGGACTTTTTGATGGGACCGAAAAGAACAAACGACTTCTACGACAGAGTTATTGACGTTTTCTTGAGGAAAGAAAGGAGGATGGATTTTCAGTTCAGATAATCTCCGTATTGGTGAGTGATGTCCTCTACTTCGCCTATACTGACTGACCTCATTCGCATACATGCACACAAGGTCTCATAAGGCACATAAACACAAACATCGATAAAATAAAATGTTGCTATTTTGCAAAATAACATTGCAATATGAGGTTGTTATTGATGTTTTTATGAATGTCGCAGCTGTAGCTGCAGTAGAAGTTTTATAGGCATTATTGAGGGGTGGATTTAATTCAGACAGAGCAGTACTGAAGGCCCATGTGTGAAATGCACGGCCCGCCACTGAATATATATATATATATATATATAATGCTGGGTGATTTCAACTCCTTAAGGCAATGCAGGTGTTAGGGATGAAAAAAGAGAAACAAGGATGTGTTTGGTTGATCAGGTGTGTAGATGAGACGAGGCACACGGTGCAAAAAAATCCAAACCAAAAAAACATGCCAAATCTTAAAATTCTTGTCTGTGGTAATCGCAGATACACAACACTCTTAATGCATTAAAAAAAAAAAATCATCAGACCAGTAGAGCTCGTCACACTCAGCTCCCAAAGCAAGATAATTTGCACACATCAACAAAGCTTTCTATATATCATATTATTCTATCCATATTCACTGGATATGAGCAATCGCGTGCTCTGATTGGCTACTCTACTACTAGGACATCAGCTCGTATACCGCAAGTAGAGAAAAACAAAATGGCGGAGCGTGTTGCTGAAGCAACCGAGGACGAAATAAAAACTACTCGAAAACAAAACCCCCAAAATACAAAAACTGGAATAAAAAAAAAGTATTTAATGGTAAGAACGCATGTTTGTCTTTTTTTTAATTTTTATTTTCAAGAAATATTACAGCATTTTTCACAAATTGCTAGTCATTTCGCCAGTTTGTTTACATTCCAAGTGGAAATGATTTTGTCAGATGTTTTGTATAAAAGTTTTTATTTATCGAATTTGCACAAAAAAAAAAGCTCTGTTTCTCAAAATCCAGTGAATGTGGATCGAATAAAACAGTTATTGCACTCAATCTCATCGCACATGGCTTATAGCCGACTCGGCACTATGCGCCTCATCAGCTCATGTACGACTCGATTTCATGGAATAACTTAATCATCATTGCAACTTAGTATAAATACGGAGGTGATTATAGAAAATCATATGCGCTGATTGGCCAAGAGATTGACTATTTCTCGATAATCACCTCGAGCGACTCTGCAAAACGGCAGCCAGTCGCTTTGTCACCGTAAATGAGGAAGAATTAGAAATTCTGAAAGAAAATCCTGTTCCTAAAAGCACTAAAGATGCTACGAAGTTTGGTCTAAAACTATTCAAAAAGGGAAGGTGGAATTGGGATTTATTTTATCGATTTCAAAACAAAGTATTTTATGTGAGTCGGAATAGATAAGTGACAAGTCTGCGCCGCGCCATTACTACATGCGTATGCTGCTTTTGAAGTTTGAAACAAATTAATATTTAAAAAAAAAAAAACAAGATTTAAAAACTAAATAAATAAAATCACCCGTGTATTTATACTAAAACAATTATCCGCCTCGGTGAATATTGGTGAATAATAACCTTGACTTCATCTCAGCTATTGTTCACCAATATTTCACCTCACCTTCAGCGAATAATTGTTAAATAGTGGACTAGATTCTGGAATCTCACAACGTGGTCAGTAAATAAAAGCAGTGCACAGGCTGATTGTCCTGTGAAAGTGTATGTGGAAGCGTGTTAATGGCAGAAACCCATAGCCGCTCAAGCAGCAGGCTACCTGGCGGTTCAAGGAGAGTGAGGTGTGATGAGGATCAGTGGGCAGCTCTCGCTTTCTGTGCCACTGCTCGATAAGAAAGTGCGAGGGCTTTTTCTTAGGCTCCACAGGAGAGAGAGAGAGAAAAAGAGAGAGAATAAGCATTAGCTATCAGTGTAACATGGGAAAAGTGAAGAATATAAGTCAAGCGGGTAGGAAGAAAAAAAAAAAAGGGGGAGCCTATTCTATAATGCATGCTTCTTCAGTTTGCAGTATACTACACTGATTTTAACTGTAGCATCACTGAGTGGTGTTTGAAACACAGCATGGAGAGGTCACCTTGGGTCTAGCAGGCTTGTCTCTGAACAGAGAGGCTAACCTCTCGGCTCGCTCCTGGACGCTAGGGATATGTATCGGCACTCGATCATCAGAGTGCAATCGCAAACTCTGTGTCTCCTGTAGAACAGAAGCACGCTGTGGTCACCACGTGAACAAAAACCGTCAACTGTGGGCTGTAAAGTAGCTTTGCAGGAAGCTGATCTAAAGGAATCCAGTGCCACTGTTAGTTTAGAACAGCACATCAGAGATGGGGTTCATGCACAGCAGCCATGCTGTACCTCCTGCTGAGGATCAGGGGAGCAGGACGGCTGCCCGGGGTGTAACCCACGGCTCAAAAGCCACTGCTGAAGGAAGAAGCGTGATGGCTTTTTCATCGGCTCCAGTGGGAGAAGAGAAGAGAAGAGAGAAAAATGGGGAGAGACAGAAGGAGGAGGTTAGAGCGGACAGCAGAAGGCAAAAGCTGTCGGTGGTTTGGAGTAGAACTTGACAACTGGGATGCAATTGGATATGATTTCTCAGAGGGAAAAAAAGAAGTATATTTTATATACACATGTTCACGTAGGGTTTAAAAGTATCAGGTTATAACTTCTGAACATTTAGAGAAAAAGAAGGTCAAATCTCGAGCTCGTTGACTTCAGAAGAACCCTTAATGGTTCCGTGTAGAAACCTGCAGCTGATGTTTATCCAACAGGCTCTTTGCAGCTCGAGGTCACGTGCTTGGATACCACATAGCAACGCCATACTGGAGAGCAAGCGTTCAGGTAAACGGAACTCTCTACAAGGTCAAGCACAAAAGTTTCAACAGTTTATAGCACTTCATATCGTTCCTTTTCGAGAAGAATTGTCAACATAGTTTTCCAAGTTGAGTTTCAGCTCCTTTTTACTGGAAAAAAAAAAAGATTTTATCGCAAAGGCATCGACTTTTAATGGACGGTATTTGGATCTTTGCAGCCAAACAACATGGCGACTTCGCAAGGTACAGTATGTACACCAAAATACCTCGTAAAAGCACTTATTGTAATTCTAACAGCTGCATAATAAAAGTTTAAGGTATATAGTTGTTTTTGTAGGGCGGCATGGTGGTGTAGTGGTTAGCGCTGTTGCCTCACAGCAAGAAGGTCCGGGTTTGAGCCCCGTGGCCGGCGAGGGCCTTTCTGTGCGGAGTTTGCATGTTCTCCCCGTGTCCGCGTGGGTTTCCTCCGGGTGCTCCGGTTTCCCCCACAGTCCAAAGACATGCAGGTTAGGTTAACTGGTGACTCTAAATTGAGCGTAGGTGTGAATGTGAGTGTGAATGGTTGTCTGTGTCTATGTGTCAGCCCTGTGATGACCTGGTGACTTGTCCAGGGTGTACCCCGCCTTTCACCCGTAGTCAGCTGGGATAGGCTCCAGCTTGCCTGCGACCCTGTAGAACAGGATAAAGCGGCTAGAGATAATGAGAAATACAGTAGACCCCCGCCTATTCGCGGTTCAATATTCGCGAATTCACATATTCGCGGGATTTTATATAGAACATATCTCCTATACATTCGCGGAAATCTCAGCGATTCGTGGTCATTTGCGGCGAACATATCGAACGTTTACGCACTGCGAACGTTTACGCACTGCTACATTCTCGGAGCCGAATGCTTGCTCGCTATTGGCTGACGTTTGAATGGTGGGCTGCTGCTCATTGGCTGATACGAATGAGCGCATTGTACAGTACAGTCTCGTGGTTCCCGTAGTTCAGACTTGTTCACGTGTTGTGCGTTCTTGGTATTTTTGAATAATTTTTACGCCCTACAATGGCTCCTAAACGCTCTGCATCTTCTAAGGCTCCTGCCAAGGAACCTAAGCGCCAGAAGAAGGTAATGACGCTGCAGGAGAAGGTAGGACTTCTTGATATGGCATCAACGAGAGTACCGTGCGCTACATAAAGAGGAGTTTTATGGGGGGGTTACAAGTATTCGCGATTTTGGCTTATTCGCAGCCATGTTCGATCCCTAACCCCCTCGAATACTGAGGGCTTACTGTACTTCATTACAGATGTCAAGGTCATTCACTCAGACCGCTACCTATACCTTTAATCATAAAAATTATGAAATTCGATTTATTGTTAACGTTTAAAACTATTCCTTTGCCATTCTTGAGGTCTCAAGGCATTTATAAACAAAAAGTCAGGCCATGGTTCTGCGTATCTCCTTTAAGTAGAGTTTTCAGGTATCTGTACTTTACTTGAGCATTTCTTCTTCTGACAACTTTTTACTTGTACTCCCTACATTTGAACACAAATATCTGTACTTTCTACTCCTTACATTTTCAAATCAGGCTCGCTAATTTAGTTTTAACGCTTCTGAGGGGAATTATCGATTATTTTTCATTATAGCGCACCTTCCCAAAAATCAAGACTGATTTCAACCTAAATATATGGGACAACGACACCTAGAAAAGACAACACCGACGCAATCTGGCAACCCTGTCTAAAACATGAGCTGTGTTCAAATGGACTTTTAAACATTGTGTAAACATGCCAAATTGGTCCATTTAAATACCTAATGCTTTAGCTGTATGTGATGTATGCTCTTCAAACTCCTCAAATAAGTTATTAGGAAGCATGTATGAAGTCTAATAAGGTAAGGATACCGATTAGCACGCTGTACATAGCTAATCAATACCGACTGCACATGCAAGTGGATTATTTTTCAGAAAGTCCTTGGCACTTAAAATCTCTGCATATACGGTATTACATCCCTCATCAAAAAATTCCTGGGCAGGGATTAGCCAAGGATGGGTCACGTGACACAAAACAGTTTCACCAATGATTAAGCAACGTATCGTGCGACGTCAAAAATTAACAATCAGAGCATTAGCGACGCAGTAGCTCACACAGCCGTGCCATGAGAAATCAGACTTGTTTATAATTAGCCAAGTTGCTCTTCGTGAGAACAATTTGATCTTCAAAAAACAAAACAATCAGAACCAAAATCCATTGAAAATTGACGGAGGAGTAGCGACTTTCCTGAAAGCTTGTTAATTGGCCTAATTAGCAACTTGTTAATGAGAAATCACAAAACCAGGGAGTAACTTTTCCGCAGACTGATTAGATCTTCCAAACAAAACAAATCAAAATCCATTGAAAACTCGGGGAGGAGTAGCAATTTTTGTGAATTGTAGACGGATGGACGACGTGTGATGGCAATAACTCATCGGCCTATAGCCATGTGAGCTAAAAAAAAAAAAAAAAAAAAAAAAAAGTGGAGATGTGATTCAGTCATGGTATATCCTGGATATACCATGAACTGACGTCACAATTTCAAGCTTTATGGCCGACTCAAGTCACAGCTGTGGCTCCGCGAGCATTTGTGTGTGTAGCTCTATATATCATGTTTAACAAGGCAGAGTTAGACCTCTATTTTTTTTTTCAGGTTTATTTCTAATTCTTTGTAGTTAACACAGTTTGGAATTTTTGATGAGGGATATAAATCTAATATACCATGCACTGAGAGGCACCGGTAATTATGAATTCTCTTCGGTGACTGGCATTAGTACCATTTTCTTCATTGCTGCACCCCTCAGTCACCTCAGAGAATCCATCATTTCAGCCGGAGCCTCTCAGTGCATGGTATGTTTGATTATTATTGAATAAGTCATTGAAGAAAGTATGGGTTTGCCTCCTTCCACATGCACACGCCGACCCCTGAATATTATACAGTTATGTGCAAAATAATAGCAGTCTAACATCACTAATGTGTGTTTAAATTACTGATTTTGGCAGAAAAGATAATACAACATGGGGGAAAAAAAATAGGTGTAGTCGAGTAATGGGCAACCAACAGAATCAACAGTCATGACATGTACTCTGCTAACTGGGTGTAATTAACTCATTTAATGAAAGGGGCATGTTCAAATTAATAGCAGCGTGGAGTTCAATTAGTGAGGTCATTCATTCTGTGAAGAAACAGGTGTCAATTATGACCCTTATTTAAAGAAGGAGGGCAGCAAATGTTGCACCTGCTGGTTTTAAGCCCTTGCTCAGTGAGTAAAATGGGCCGTTCCAGACATTGTACTGAAGGAGAAAGAACTTTGATCAAGAAGTTGATTGGAGAGGGGAAAACAAAGTGCAGAAAATAATTGGCTGCTCAGCTAAAATGATCTCAAATGCTTTAAAATGGCAAATAAAACCCGAAACACGTGGTAGGAAAAGAAATACTACCATCCGCGTAGATAACAGAATAACAAGAATGGCAAAGAAGCATCCAATGATCAGCTCCAGGGAAATTAAAGAAGATCTTCAGTTACCTAGGAGTACTGCAACAAATCAGAAGACGCCCATTTCTATTTGCAAGAAACCCTCGTAAAGTACCATTGCTGAAAAAAAAAAAAGGACGTGTTGAAAAGGTTACAGTTTGCCAAAGAACACACTGACTGGCCTAAAGAGAAGTGGCGCAACATTCTATGGACAGATGAGAGCAAGATTGTTCTTATTGGGTCTAAAGGCCACAGACAGTTTGAGAGACGACCCATAAACACTGAATGCAAGCCACAGCACACTCAGTGCGTTTACATGCACATAGAGAAAATCGAATTTCTGCCGTAGCTCGACTGAAATCGAAGTTCTAAATGCCATGGAAACGCCTTAGCTCGGCTGAAATTGAACCGAACTGGATTTCTCGTAATCGAGCTATGCGACCTAGATTATGCGACTGTAGCCGAGCTACTTAGTGCATGTAAACCCTATAGAGCTACGTAGTCGAGCTACTTACTTCAGCACTGCCCCTTCCGGAAGTGACGAGTGACGAGACCACAAGCGGGAAACACAACAGCCTCGGTCGGCATGACAACAGTAGTAGAAACGTGCACTTTTGGAGCAATGAGGAGATAGAGTTCATGCTCATTCAGCTTAAGGAGTTGAATGAATGAATGAATATCTCGATGTTGCTGTCAGTGCTTAATTTGTGAAGTGGGAGGTCCCGGAACGCAGGAGGTGGGTGGGTCCGGCAACTCAAAAAAAAAAAAAAAAAAAAAGGCGGGGGGTGGTTTACTATAACTTTACGCACACACGCCTATTGTGTGTGTAAAAAAAAAAAAAAAATAATATCAGACATTATGATCTTAGAAAACACTTTAGTGATGAACAGTTACAGACAGTAATATGTCGTGATATTTTTTATTAGGCTATATATTAAATTATATATTAAATTTATCTTCTAAAATAACAGACTGTACTCATATCACAACCGGTTTATTTCACCATTGGAGATCAGATCACACAAGACATGAGTTAAATGACTCAAAGCAGTGCCAGCGGGACTTCGTGGCTCAGGTGGATAAGGTGCCATACCATAAATCCGGGGACCCGGGTTCGATTCCAACCTGCGGTCATTTTCTGAGCCCTCCCTGTTTTTCTCCTGCTCATTTCCTGTCTCTACACTGTCCTATCCAATAAAGGTGGAAAAAGCCCAAAAAAAGAGAATAATTTAAAAGCAGTGCCAGCAAACATAAGTGCAATCAATTCAAGTAATAGTTAAGAAATAAAGGGTTTACAAAACAAGTTGGAGAATTCATTTTAAAAATTTTAGTAAGCTTTCTTTTTTTTTTTTTTGCCATTTTTTCCATAGCGCAAGCTAACGGCTACAAAAAACCCGGTGTTCTATTGAGCGGAAGTATACACCCCATGTCCCTCCCTCTTCCCCTTTCGCATAGATTTTGTGGATGTCATAGGAGAGAAATCAACAACAGATATCAAAATCAAAACCGAACACTAAACAAATTTTTATTTACTTATTTAATTTGCTTAATTTTTTTTCCCTTTGTGATGGTCACGGAGGTGATCTGATCCATTTAAATAGTTGCCGGAACACCGAATGAAATGAAAATAGCTGCCGGATCCGACAACGGAGGTTACGGATCTTGTTCCGGCTCAAATTAAGCCCTGGTTGCTGTCCTCGTCGTCATTCTTCTTGTGAACACGGAACTGATAACTTTGTTTATACTCTTGAATAGCTCTTCTTCATGACGACAACCGGAAGTGTACCAACACGATGGGGCGTGTAGCGCCACCTGTGGCTCGGGTGCACAATGTACAATAACTCGATTTCCTTGTGTGCATGTAGGATTGGATTTCTCTGGCACCCCTGCTGGGACCCTTAGCTCGATTACCGACAGTAGCTCGATTTGGATGTGCATGTAAACGCACTGACTGATGACTGTAAGACATGGAGGTGCAAGCATAATGGCTTAGGGATGTTTCTCATACTTTGGAGTCGGGCCCATTTATTGCATACCAGGCACCATGGACCAGTTTGAATATATCAAAATACTGGAAGGGGTCATGTTGCCTTATGCTGAATAAGAAATGCCCTTGAAATGGATGTTTCAGCAGGACAACGACCCCAAACACACCAGCAAGTGGGCAACATCCTGGTTCCAGACCAACAAGACTGCTGTTATGAAGTGGCCAGCCCAATCTCCAGACCGCAATCCGATTGAGAATTTGTGGAGTGGCATCAAAAATGCTGTTTTTCATGCAAAACCCAAGAATGCAGAAGAACTGTGGAATGTAGTCCAGTCAGCTTGGGCTGGAATATCTCTTCGCAGGTGTCAGACGTTAGTTGACTCCATGCCACACAGATGTAAAGCAGTTATCAGAAATAAAGGTTATACAACTAAATATTAGTTCAGTGTTTAACGGAAAAGCTAAATCTGTAAACAAATTTCAGTTTAGACTGTAAATATTCGGAGTTTGTAAATGAAAATGCAGACACTGCTATTTTTGTGAAGAGCCTATGATTATTTTTTCTTCATTTTCAGTTTAAAATTGATATTTTGTTCATGTTTTCATTTGGAATTGAATGTGCAGTGCTCCCAGTGCCTTTGTGTATATGGAAATAAATGCTATTATGAGGATCGAGCTTTTTCTCAGTTGTTTTAAAAACACACTGCTATTATTTTGCACATAAATGTATATGAGGTTCAGTTAGCTTTGCACAGAAACACATGGTAGAAATGTCCTTCAAAGGGCTACTTTTTACTTTGAATACATTTCAGAACCTGTACTTTTGCACTTTTACTTGAGTAAAGAAGTTGAATCAAGACTTCTACTTTTACGAGAGTATATTTTGACAAGTATCGGTACTTCTACTGAAGGAAAGAATGTATGCACAGGACAATACAGTGGTGCTTGAAAGTTTGTGAACCCTTTAGAATTTTCTACATTTCTGCATAAATATGACCTAAAACATCATCAGATTTTCACACAAGTCCTAAAAGTAGATAAAGAGAACCCAGTTAAACAAATGAGACAAAGATATTATACTTGGTCATTTATTTATTGAGGAAAATGATCCAATATTACATATCTGTGGGTGGCAAAAGTATGTGAACCTTTGCTTTCAGTATCTGGTGGGACCCCCTTGTGCAGCAATAACTGCAACTAAACGTTTCCAGTAACTGTTTATCAGTCCTGCACACCGACTTGGAGGAATTTTAGCCCATTCCTCCATACAGAACAGCTTCAACTCTGGGATGTTGGTGGGTTTCCTCACATGAACTGCTCGCTTCAGGTCCTTCCACAACATTTCGATTGGATTAAGGTCAGGACTTTGACTTGGCCATTCCAAAAGATTAACTTTATTCTTCTTTAACCATTCTTTGGTAGAATGACTTGTGTGCTTAGGGTCGTTGTCTTGCTGCATGACCCACTTTCTCTTGAGATTCAGTTCATGGACAGATGTCCTGACATTTTCCTTCAGAATTCGCTGGTATAATTCAGAATTCATTGTTCCATCAATGATGGCAAGCCGTCCTGGCCCAGATGCAGCAAAACAGGCCCAAACCATGATACTACCACCACCATGTTTCACAGATGGGATAAGGTTCTTATGCTGGAATGCAGTGTTTTGCTTTCTCCAAACATAACACTTCTCATTTAAACCAAAAAGTTCTATTTTGGTCTCATCCGTCCACAAAAAACATTTTTCCAATGGCCTTCTGGCTTGTCCACGTGATCTTTAGCAAACTGCAGACAAGCAGCAATGTTCTTTTTGGAGAGAGTTTTCTCCTTGCAATCCTGCCATGCACATGATTGTTGCTCAGTGTTCTCCTGATGGTGGACTCATGAACATTAGCATTAGCCAATGTGAGAGAGGCCTTCAGTTGCTTAGAAGTTCTCCTGGAGTCCTTTGTGACCACTCCTGGGGAGGGTAACAATGGTCTTGAATTTCCTCCATTTCTACACAATCTGACTGTGGATTGGTGGAGTCCAAACTTTAGAGACGGTTTTGTAACCTTTTCCAGCCTGATGAGCATCAACAACGCTTTTTCTGAAGTCCTCAGAAATCTCCTTTGTTCGTGCCATGATACACTTCCACAAACATGTGTTGTGAAGATCAGACTTTGATAGATCCCTGTTCTTTAAATAAAACAGGGTGCCCACTCACACCTGATTGTCATCCCATTGATTGAAAACACCTGACTCTAATTTCACCTTCAAATTAACTGCTAATCCTAGAGGTTCACATACTTTTGCCACTCACAGATATGTAATATTGGATCATTTTCCTCAATAAATAAATGAGCAAGTATAATATTTTTGTCTCATTTGTTTAACTGGGTTCTCTTTATCTACTTTTAGGACTTGTGTGAAAATCTGATGATGTTTTAGGTCATATTTATGCAGAAATATAGAAAATTCTAAAGGGTTCACAAACTTTCAAGCACCACTGTACATGTACACTAAAATTGATGCAAATGAGGTAAAAGCACTTGCTTTGTTCAGACAGGAAAAAACTGGGATCAAACAAAATGAAAACAGGATGTTTGGGAAGAATACGATATGGTGAACAAGGTGGATTTATGGAGCTGTCTGAGATTTTAATGCAATTTATAGACCGAGGACTTGATTGCTGTACTTTTCACCATAACATATCTATTAGACTATTAGTAGCGTCAGGTTTTCTTCAGTGTGTGTTTAGTTGGGTTAGATGAGGATTTTCAAGTCTGGTTTGAATTTGGTTGGTCATGACAGATGGGGTGTGGACAAACCCAGCTATGGTTTGATTGTGTCAAAGATGTTAAAAAAGAGTCTTTCAGACTAATCAATGAGTGCTCTGAGAGCACAATATCCCCCCCACCCGCTGGCAACTATGGCATAACTCTGGTAAAATGCGAAAGATTGAACGAAATTGCAATATGCATACTACCGTCATATAACAAAGAATCCTGCCAAGTTTCGTGAAATTCCTCCAAAAATTGTGAGAGGAGTTGATTTTAGAAGGCGAGTACCCTTCCCAGGACGGACGGACGCTGGCCTTTCGGCTAGCGGGGCATTAAAGACGTTTTGCCAAATTACATGAAATTCCTCCAAAAATTGTGAGGGAAGTTGATTTCAGAAAATAAGCACACCTTGATGAAATTGCCAAAGTACAATTTTATTAATAATCGTGGGCATAACTCTGGTAAAATTTGCCCAAATTAAATGAAATTTTAAAAGGGCATATTCTGGACCAATTTTGTTTTTTTTGTTTTTTTATTATGAAAGTATGTCCCTTTACACACTCATCCAGAAGGGTAATTTTGCACAAGGTCATCTGTCTACAGCAGAAAAAAAAAAATAATAATAAAACGCGTCTGGAAAAATCCCAAGGGAGGAGTCTGGAGCCAGATTCGTGACGTTACCTGCAGAGGCGCCAGCAGGCTGCCTGTGTAGACCAAGCGCACCCATTTCTCTCTCAATGTCCGGTCTTTTGGAAAACGCTGAGTGCTAATCCCATCAAGATTGGTGTTGCTACACCCTCCTATGATACATCTGTTAACCATTTTAATAATTACGCGATAACGAAGAAATTTGCAGAAAACCACCAGGTCGTTTTCTCAAACAAACCAGGCTGACGTAGGATTCAGAGGGAGGCGTCCCGCACGCGATGTCACGAAAACCAATGTTTCCCAGGAAATCCAAATGGCAAGTTTTTTCAGAGGCGGACCAGTTCGCCTCAAATGGCTTGATTTCAACTGAATTTTTCTGGTATTGCGCAAGGTAAAAAAATTGCAGAGAATGCAGAATGTTACAGATATTTGAACAAAGTTTAATATAAAATAGGAGAATTACATTGATCTTGCTCCTGAATTTACCCGTGATATGAACTTTAATATGCGTATAACTGTCATACAACAAAGCCTTTAGGCAAGTTTGGTGAAATTTGTCCACAAACTGTGAGAGGAGTTGATTTCAGAAGAACGTACACCCTCATGAAATTGTCAAAGTACAAGTTATTTAATCAAGGGTCAAAACTTTGGTAAAATTTTCACAAATGAAATTAAATAGTAATATGCGTATTACTGTCATATAACAAGGCCTTTTGCCAAGTTTTGAGAAATTCGTCCAAAAATTGAGAGGAGTTGATTTCAGAAGGTGGGTACCCTTCCCGGGACGGACAGACGGACGGACATCGGCACGACATAATCCCCCTTCAGGCCTTTCAGCCAGCAGGGGAACAAAAAAACCCAGTCTAGACCATGCAGAACCAAGTCTAAAAACAATACCAATTAACTGATCGATCCATTATTGTATTGCTCTATACCTGGGGTTTGTCAGGCTTGTCGGACTGCCCTGTAAACTTAGCGGTTAGCGTCTCAGCTCTCTTCTGAACGTTAGCGACATGGACAGGCTCCACGGATCTGAACTCGCTTTCCTGTGGAGAGAACACGCGTGTGCACGCAAAGCAAATTCACCTCATTTACATTATAGCCTTTAAAATAGACAGGATTCTAGTCGAGCAAACAAATAGGCAGTCTGAGGCAGTGTCCAAACTGATCAGGTATTAGTCGTCATGCTCTCCAATCATATCTGTGAAATAGTCATTTACAGAAAATCAAATCTATAAAAACTGAGGCTGAATGTAAGTCATGCCATTTTTTTTTCTTATCCACATTTGTATACACTCATCATGCGTTCATTATTAGTGTTTCACCTCTTTGGAAATCAAATTTTAATGATCATTCGTAGAAGCTCCCATTTACATTTGGTTTATCTTCAGATTGCATCAACTTCCATGCAGGTTAAAGTGCTCGTATGAATGTTCTTTAAGTGCTCAGGAATTTCTCAGAAGAGGTGTTGCATGCAAGTGCAATTTCGAGATACATTACTGAACACTGTAGTCATTAAGATCAATAAACCAATTTCTATAGCTGTACTTCTAGAGCAGGGCTGGGCAATTATTTTTTCCATGGGGCCACATGAGAAACAGAAAATTTTGTGGAGGGCCGGACCAAAAGGCTGAACTAAATTCTGCATAATATTAATTGTATTTCTTTATATAAAGCAATAAATAACATTGTTTTTACAAGCTGCTAAGAGTCTGGAAAAAGCAAGGTTGCCTTACAAAAAATGTCATTTATTCAATCAAATTTCCCAAAACAATGGTTAACAAAATGTGAACGTTTGTACCATTTTTTTTTCCAGTCACATTCACCCCAAAACACAATAAAGACATCACAATGTTGTCTTTCTACTCCAAATATCAAGCAAGATACATCATATTATAATAATGATGCCCACATTTGTAGTCTAATCACCTCATTTGGGGTTTTTCAGTTTTTTATTTGTTCAGTGAGAGAAATCTAGTCTCTGTTGGTCTTTATCGAGTGCATCAGAGTCAGGTTGAATGTCTGAGGTGGAGATGCGAAGCACAGCTGACAGATGATCATCAGTCGATTCGGTGTAGGAATCAGATCTACAGATCGGCTCGGGCGCCTGCTGGTGACGTCACACTATGTGATTGGCTGGACCGTTTGAAGGATGACGTACAAGTTTGTGGTTGGTCTGGACAAATTACGGAAGTAGGATTTCATATCATGTTCATGTCGCGTGCATTGCGTTTTTGTTGAACACAACTTCAAAATAAAAGCAATGCACATTCAGTCCATGCATGAGGTAAAATTAGAAAATACGTTTATTTTGTCATTTCTAATTAACCTTACGCAGGCCGGTCAGAATGAACCAAAGGGCCGGATGCGGCCCGCGGGCCGTAAAATGCCCAGGTCTGTTCTAGAGCTATTATTTTCATATTGCTTAATTTTTTTTTTCTTATGGTATTTCAAGGAAGAACCCTTAAAGCAGGACTCATCACCTGGCGGACTTGAATCTGCACGTGAACCCAGCAAAGTATTTTCACGGCTCAAACTGAGCAAAAAAATCGCTAAAAACGTACAGTGATCAATGAAGGAAAAAGCTAGTCATAGCTGTAAATCCAGGTTTTCACACATGGAGGCTTCTGGAGCAGATCCTCTGCTCTGACCAATCACAAGTATCAATTATTTAGCTCAAGGAAGTTCATCAAGAACGAGTTTGAAAGACTTATCGATTTTTTTTTAAACTTCATTTACCCTCTGTGGAATGATTCATGAAATGATGATGGGCTTGCTGATAAATGTTAATGAAGAACTCAAAAGCTGATTGGATGGAAGTAGTATGGGTTTATTGTTCGCTTCAAGGTCAGAAGCTATTTTGTCTCTTCAGTGTTTAATTATGCTAGTCCAAAGCACACTGTAAAAAAAAATTATATCTTAGCAAGTGAAAATATCTTCAATATGGGCAAATTTATCTTCTATATAGAAGATATTACATGGTGGCGTGAAGTTATGAAGTTTATCTTCGAGTGGTGAATGTACATTATAGATTTTTCAACATGAGAAGATAAACTTGGCAGCACGGTGGTGTAGTGGTTAGCGCTGTCGCCTCACAGCAAGAAGGTTTCGGGTTCGAGCCCCGTGGCCGGCGAGGGCCTTTCTGTGCGGAGTTTGCATGTTCTCCCCGTGTCCGCGTGGGTTTCCTCCGGGTGCTCCGGTTTCCCCCACAGTCCAAAGACATGCAGGTTAGGTTAACTGGTGACTCTAAGGGCGTATTCACACCTACGTTGTTTGGTCCGGACCAAACAACCAAACGAACCAAATTTCCCTTGGTCCGGACCTTTTGGGTTGGTCTGAATACAAACCACCGAACTCTGGTCCGGACCAAACAAGCGGACCGAGACCGAGCTGCAAGGTCGGACTCGGTCCGGACCAAAGGAACCCTGGTGCGGATCTTTTGGAGGTGTGAAAGCAGACCGGACCTAATCCGACAGTTTTGCTTTTTTGTACCTCGGGAGCTTCCATCGTTTGTCCAGCATTATGGGAAACAGAGTCTTGACACTCCACCGCAAAGTGCAAACACTGTTTCAGTTGTCAAGGGAACCTTACAACAGTCGTTCAGTCATTCAGACCAGTGGTAGGCTAGACTACAGAGTACAAAAAATGAGTAGGGGGCAAACGTGGGCCGAGGAAGAAACGCGCACCCTTGTGGATATATGGGCAGATGTCCACATATCTGAGCTTTTGGAGAGAACACACAAAAATGCCGACGTGTTTGCTGTATTCAGTGAGAAAATGAAGGAGAAGGGCTTCACGCGCTCCCCAGAACAATGTCGGCTAAAAGTGAAGAAACTCTGTCAGACCTACATTAAAATCAGGGACATTCTTTCAAAAAGTGGCGGTACTAGCGACGCAAAAAAGAAATTCATCTATTGCGTGAAGAGCCAGAACTGTCACAACATGATGTGCGCTCATCAGCGCTATCCTCCGTGACTACTTTTGAACTTAACGCTTTGTGCGCGTGTCGTCTCTGACCAATAGCTGAACGACCTCAGGGTGCGTGGCTTTGTTGACAGATTTTGGCCCGCTTACTAAAATGTACAGTGTGAAAGCGAACTGCACCAAAATGAAAAAAAAAAAAAAAAAAACATTTGGTTCGGACCAAAGCAAGTGAACTATTGAACTATCCTGGTCTGAATACACCCTAAATTGACCGTAGGTGTGAATGTGAGTGTGAATGGTTGTCTGTGTCTATGTGTCAGCCCTGTGATGACCTGGCGACTTGTCCAGGGTGTACCCCGCCTTTCGCCCGTAGTCAGCTGGGATAGGCTCCAGCTTGCCTGCGACCCTGTAGAACAGGATAAAGCGACTAGAGATAATGAGATGAGAAGATAAACTTCATATCTTGGCGCCACCGTGTAAATGTTATTTATATTACATGGACACATCCACAAAAAATACGCAAGTTAATTAAAAAAAAAAAAAAATTTAACGTTGAACTGGTTCGCCATTTTGACAACACGCGTCTATTCAGCGGGAAAACACTAGGAGTGACGTCGTCGGAGTGAAATACCGGGAAATCTGTCACTCAGATTCGCGATGTATTTAATATGAAATGTGAGTTTTTCAACCCGAGAAGATAAACTTCACATCTTCAAGCCAGTGTGTGATTTTCTTTTTATTATACAGACACATTCACAAACAAAACATACCCAAATGTATTGAAACAATTCATCAATTTCCTCACAAGTGACATATAGAGAAATGTGTCATGGTTGCCGTTCTCGATGTTCCGGATGTAGCTCGTATGAAAAATATGAGAGATATATTTCCCAGTAAAACACTTGTGTCCATATACAATTTATTATTATTATACGGGCTACTTTTTCCATGGAATAAAAACATGTATTTTATTCCCTTCTAGTCGGTTTATCGAAAAGCATACATTATCAGATCACTCATCCTCCATGTATTACGCCACTTTCCCCAATGGAGAATGAGCGTGCAATATTGTAACAAGACAACACGAAGTCACACATCGGAGCTCATGCGAAGATCCAATGACAATTTTTCTGCTGCGCATGCTCACAATCATTTCTTTGTCCGCCAGGAAAGAGAGAAGATGAGGCTAATCCAGTGTTAGGTTTAAGCACTAAATAAATAAACTTAAAAACTGAAACCGAAGATGCGCTGAACACCCGACAGGCTACCAAAACTTCATTATATATTCTTCACGCATATTTACAAGAGAAAAAAAACATACCAACAGACATCAAAAAACTGGGAGAGAGACACATCAGAGATGAAAAACTTCTGCGTTAGCCGAGTGACCGACAGTCTGTAAACAAACATGGCCGCGAGGTTTGCTTCGTTAAAAGCGGAAGATTTTGAGAGAATTTTGGCTGCCAGGTCGCTCGGTTGTGTGTAGTTGTCGATGTTGATTTTAAAAGTAAATTACATCGGGAAATGAATACTTAAGTCTGAGTGAAAAATGCTGTGATGAGTGGGCATGGAAGAAGAGTCTGTAGACAGAAATCTTAGTTTCTCGGTTGTTAGCCTGTGCTACTGATGAACGCTACAGTGTCTGGAAGGTGAATTCAGTGGTGCGCTAATGAACCCTGCACCACTTGGAAGGTGACTTCACTGCCGCGCTGACAGCGCCAACTTGCGGGTAAGCTAGCATTGGCCTTCGAGAATGTGGATGTGCTGATATGAAGAGTGTGTATGTATAATAATAAAAATATTGGCTGGCTTTTTTTCGTGGTCTATCAGATATATTCCATTCAGCTAGCATGATATTGAACTCGTCGAAGACGAGTTCAATATCATGCTAGCTGAATGGAATATATCTGATAGACCACGAAAAAAAAGCCAGCCAATATTATTTAATTATGAGTTTAGATTATTATAAATCAAATATTAAAAAAAAAAAAAAGACTATTCAGCCCGTTTTTCAAGCTTTCACATTTGCTTGTTCTATTGGCAAATATTAAATTTACTTCTTTGTAGAAATAAATGCTTAAAATGAAAAGAATTATCTGCCAACAGAACACAATTATTTAAAAACGTCTAGAAACAGGTGGATTGGAAACCCATTTATTAATTGTTTATTGTAAATCTTAGAGGAAATACTAGATAAATTTAACTATACTCAAGCTATTTTCGCTTTCTAAGACGTTGTCCCCCTCCAGCGTGGTAATGTTAAGTGCCACTATGAAAGAAAACATAACCGCTTCCAATGACATCATATTTATAGCGATAAACTAATCATTAAAAAGTTAACCACTTTCAATAAAGGTAACAATTTTTGCCTTTTACTCATGACGGATAGCCCCATTTGTCTGGGTCTTTGTAAGCGAGGAACTTTATGTAGCTGGACCTTTACGAATTTTAGTGTAATATCTGTGCACGAGTGTGGTGTCCTGGTCGCATGGTTGCAAATCTGTTGGACTATACCGGCCATCAGGTTACCACAGTGCATTCAAAATATTTATACAAAAATAGAGGAGTATTGACTTTGCCATGGTGACTCAAGCTCTCAGTCCCTTTCATAATATCATCAGACCAACACATCACCTTACTCCTACTTGGAAGTAACTGAACTCTGGTTTCCTTAGACAAAGAAAGAGTGAGTATATGTGGAGTTGTTATGCAAGCGCCCCAAGACACTTAACTCCCAAACCAAACACGCAAACAACTTTCAAGCGGTATGTAATACATAACAAGCCATGCTCTAATCTCAGTTACCCTGTAAGAGAATGTCAGCTGATCCCAGGTGTCATCACCATCACTGTCATGTTCATCTATCACCAGTTTGTGAACATCCTTCTGACAACACAAAGATCAAGTCCGGTTTGTTAACACCCGATAACCTGTCTGCTGAAATGTCTCACAATCACATCTCAGAACTGTGTATGTTAAGGCTCGGTCTGACAATATCGATAACTATAACTACAAATAAATTGGTCTGCTGTAGTTTATGTGGTTGGTGGTCACACCAGACTGATAACGAGACCTATAGCCCAGGCCTGGGTTTATCCGTATCGCTGAGATTGCTTCTGGAGCGATTTTTCCAGACCTGGATCTGATCTGATCAAACATCTGACCAATCAGGTAAGTATTTACATGTGACATTGTCTGAGTATGTGCCGTTTTTCCCGGGAATCTTTGTACATCCTTCTTGCATCATGAAGTCATGGAATACAGATTCACGGAAAATAAAAATAAAAAAAATAATAACACAAAGCACGGAGGCGGCATGGTGGTGTAGTGGTTCGCACTGTCGCCTCACAGCAAGAAGGTTTCGGGTTCAAGCCCCGTGGCCGGCGAGGGCCTTTCTGTGCGGGGTTTGCATGTTCTCTCCATGTCCGTGTGGGTTTCCTCCGGGTGCTCCGGTTTCCCCCACAGTCCAAAGACATGCAGGTTAGGTTAACTGGTGACTCTAAATTGTCCGTAGGTGTGAATGTGAGTGTGAATGGTTGTCTGTGTCTATGTGTCAGCCCTGTGATGACCTGGCGACTTGTCCAGGGTGTACCCCGCCTTTCGCCCGTAGTCAGCTGGGATAGGCTCCAGCTTGCCTGCGACCCTGTAGAACAGGATAAAGCGGCTAGAGATAGTGAGATGAGATGAGATAAAGCACGGATTATTTTATTTTACAGATATGTGATCTTCTGTGAAATATCAATAGTAAATTAATAAAGTAAACGTATAAATGCAGGCAAGATATTTTAATTATGAACTTCGGCAGTCCAAACATTTGTTTTAGACTTCTTAATTTTTTATCCGTGATAAATCACCCGTATGAAATCAGTAACCAATCTGTAATATACTGAAACGGCCGTGACCAATCCGTAAATTATTAGCACCTGCGTTAAAATCCATAACCACTCCGTATTTTGTATCCTTTTTTTATTATATTTCCATAATCCGTGACCTATTTGTATTATATCAGCCACAACCATTGGAGTGTGTGCATGGGTTGTTTTGAACGACATGCTGCACATCTAATCTAATCTATCTAACACTTGGAGAAAACTTCCACGACTATTCCTAAGTTGCATGCATTTATTTCCCTGAGTGGCAGAACCAAGTGATATTATAGTGGGGATTATAGTTGTGGTGTGACTGCTCCAGACTGGAACTAAATTCAGGCAGAGGGATGGTCACAGTTGGAGTTACAGGTGTAGTTATAGTTATCGGTGTTGTGGGACCGGGCCCTTACACTGCATGAAACTGCTTTCTAACAGTATTACTATGAAGCTGAATGAGATTTGCTTTGGAAGTCTGTAATGGTCTCCATCCACACACTGTTCAACCATTCAGCATGCAGCACGTAGGCTGTGTTTTACCAAAAGTGTGAGGAATATTAATAAAAATGTGATCTGAAGATGAAAATTGTAAAGGCGTGTATTAAGGTGAAGAGATAAACGCAACAGATCATTGTGAGAGTTAATCTGGAATGCTTAATAATTAATGCTTGGGGGGGTACCCTTTAGGTCAAAGATTCGTTCAAAATTCTAAAAGGAATTCCAACATGAGATGGAGCGAGAAGAGGTTAGGTGAAGGAATGCAGCAGAGAGCTGGGCGTCATGCTGAATACATGGTACATAGTGTCACCTGTGTGTGTTGAGAGAGCGATGGAGAGGAAGATGATGGAGGAGGATAGAGCAGAATGGTTTTCTTAGGGCAGCTCCGCAGGCCATCGCTGCTCCTGCTAGCCTTCAGAGAGACAGGAGAGGAGCGAAATGGGCCACATCACTCTCAAATCTCGTACCATTAACCACAAACGTGTGCAAATTTGAGCCACAGTTACTTAGCTTAGACACACACACACACACACACACACACAATTCAGAACATTCACACACATTTCACACTCTGGCTAGTTGAGTAATGATAACAGTGACTCAAGAATGACAGAATAACACATACAACAGGTACAAACTGATGGTTAAGGAAAATGAAAATTTGCTGTGAGGATAATTCTGAAGGAAAAACAAAAAATGGTTTCAGATCAAATCCAGGTCAGTCAGGCTTCACACATCAGGAATGGTTAAAACACACACAAAATAAACAAATGGTTCATAAGTCTGCTTGCAAAGCTTAATCTGAAGCACAGAATCAAACGAGACCGTCAATGACGGCGTAGCTCACTCCGGCCCTGTCTAGTCCAGAAGGAACGGTCAAAAGTGGGCCACCTTGCACAATATGTTACAAGCTCTATACACCCTAGAAATACCGACCCGTTTGCCAGAAAGAATCCAAAACAGCGAGGAATTGGCTGAAGAAGTGATTTTTGGTGAACTGCTCATTAAGGTTTAATTAGTCCATAACTTCATGAATAATTGTAATGAAGAAAATCTGGGTAGAAGTTATATGCACCCTAGGTCCCCCTACCTTCATGGCAGAAAGAATCAAAATTGGTAAAGAATTGAAGGAGAAGAAGCGATTTGTGTGGAAACTGCTTTTTAGGGCTTAATTACTCCATATCTTCATTATTAATTGCAATTATGCAAATCTGGGTAGAAGCTCTATGCACCCCAGGCAGACCCACATTCCTGCCAAAAAGAATAAAAATTGGTGAAGAATTGAGAGAGAAGAAGCTATTTTTGTGAAATGTGGACGCCGCCGGATGGACAACAGACAATACGATGGCATAAGCTCATCGTCTATCGGCCGGATGAGCTAATAACTGAAACAACAACAATCAAAGACCATGGATTTCTTGTCTCACCTTTATAGAAGCGAGTCTATTTACTGTTCAACTAGAAACGGAAAACTGACCGCAAGCGGGACAGTTTTATGGTTCTATAAAGTTATTACACTGACTTAATACAGCACTATAGCTATAAATCAGAGCTCAATTTGGCCACAGATGATTACAGGACATCACTTCACACTTTATTGCGTTTACTGAACAAAATTACAACCTTTTTTTGGCTTTGTGAGTAAAAGGTGCTTTCAGACCAGAGGAAGATCCTCGTTTTTTGTGAGCAGGAACTGAGGATGATTGTAATTCTGGGAATGCTGTTTTGAGGGACTTTTTTTTAGATCCTATTTCAGGGTAGGTTCTCTCTCAGCACAAGAACCACCATGAGTGATGCAAGTGTACAGTGATTGGTCCAGAACCGCAAGTTGGCCTGGTGGTTAACGTGTCTGCCTCTCGATCGGGAGATCGTGAGTTCTACTCACGGTTGGGTCATACCAAAGACCATCATAAAAATAGTACCTACTGCCGTCTGGCAAGGCACGCTGCAATACAGATGCGAGTGGGGAGTCAAACTCGCGCACTTACCAGAGGACCAACCCCCCCCCACTGTAACCCTAGCTATGTAATAGGCGAGAGGCCGAGGGCTACGGAAATGGAGGTGGGCGCCGCCCTATGCGCCACATGGCGTGGGAAGGACTTTGATTGGTCCAGATGATGGTTTGAACACATGAGCCAATGCATGCTGCATTATGCAGCACTGGAAACTGCCAGTTTTAAAATGGGGACCGAGGGAAAATGGACAAATGGAGCGACAATGAAGTCCAGGCTTTATTGAGCCTACTGTATATGTGACGATTTATACCTATATACAGCACGATTTTGATGTGTCTAGGTAAAAAATAAAAATCAGAGTTAAACTTGTCCATTTTTTTTTTTTAAATCTATTACATAAGAAAACTCTTGGCCTATAAAATAATAAATCCACACGAACATGTTAGAACAACATATGTTAAGCAATCAGTATGTATTTTTCATCACAAATTTGCTCTTTATAATCGTGTACAATAAAGAATTTCCTGTCAGCACGCAACACTTCCTGGTCTCCCCATTCTACGGCCCAGTGGAATGATCAGTTTCTCTAGAAACGTGAACGAAACACAAAAAACGTACTATACAGTGCACAAATTTAAATCCTAATGTTGCTAGTTTGCCATTTTCACAGTAAAACAAGAACATTGGTGGAAAAATTACACCTTTGTATGAAAACGACAAACTAGCGACGTCGTTATAGCAACCGTCGGCCGGCTTGCGTCCATTCAGCGCTCATGCTGGCCGTGTGAATGCAAACCCTAGAACTATTTGGTCCGAAAGTACCTATTTCATGCAAGATAAGTGCTCTTGATAGAGAACAGGCTGTACGTATGTTGCTGACTATGTTGTAAAAATGAAGTAAATTTTCCCCAATCGTAAAACAGACAAACTGGCATACTTTAGGTTTCAGTCAAGAATGTTCTTTTGAGTGGATCACTATTGAAAAGGTCAACCTTGAAATTAAATTTCTAACAGCTCTGGCAGCCAGCTGATGAACAGGTCAGTGATGTTCACTGAAGCCAATCAACAGGAAGGCAATGTGACGGATAAATAAAAAACATTTTCAGGGATGTGCTCTTGTAAGAAAATAATCAATGGGTCGGGGGGTGGGGTGGAGAGGGTCAGTACCTTCCCGAAGCCTTTAACAACCAAGGTGTTTTATTTCGCTCATACTTAACACTACTAACATTTTTTTATTCATTCAACAACAGGTCATACTTTTATCCATGTAATGTTGTCAACTGTAAACATCCTCCATACAAATCTGTGCAAGTTGTTACTATAGAAACGAGGATGTATTAAAGAAAAACACATAGATTTGCCTGTGACTTGCCTTACAGATGGCACTATCAGCTGCTGTTACAGAAAATTAACTAGAAGGGCACTCAAGAGTGCATACCTCCACCAAGCCACGTAACATCAAAAAAAAAAAAAAAAAACTAGATAGAACTCGACGCCAGTGGCGTCGATGGGGATGCCTCCGCCCGGTAGACTACACGCCTTAAGTTGTGATTTGGGGATGGACATTTGACCTCACAGTGATCTTGACCTGGTGAAATTACTTGTATTTGCCTTGGAGATATTGTGTTCACAAGGTTTTCAGACAGACATTTGACCTCACAGTGACCTTGACCTTAGACCATTTGATCTCAAAATCTAATGAGTTTATCTTTGTTCCCAAATGCACAAATGGTGAAAGCTTGGTGAAATTCCTTTCATCTGCCTTAGAGGTATTGTGTTCACAAGGTTTTCGGACAGACATTTGACCTCACAGTGACCTTGGTCTTAGACCTTTTGATCTCAAAATCTAATCAGTTCATGTTTGTCCCAAAGCGCACAAATGGTGAAAGTTTGGTGAATTTCCTTTCATTAGTCTTTGAGATATCGCATTCACAAGGTTTCGGGACGGATGGACGCACACACGCACGGACAGACGGACAACCCGAAAACACAACGCCTCCTGCACCTTACGGTGGCGGAGGCATATAAAGATCACTTGAACCTAGGGTAATACTAAAGCTGTACACCAAATGTCAGCAAAATCCATTCACTACTTTGAGTAACGTTGGGAACAGACGACAAAAAAAAAAAAAAAAAATTCTGGATTTGCATACATACCTAGATTTGTATCAAAATCTAGTTGATTGTTACTTGGCCCATGGCCCACCTTTCCTCAAAATTTCATCAAAATCCATTGACTACTTTGGGTTACGTTCAATAAAGACAAATAATAAACAAATGGGGGCAAAAACATAACCTCCTCCAACAAGGTTGGTGGAGGTACTCAGATTCTGACCAATCAGAATTGAGAAGAATTCAACAGTGCTGCACTATAAATCTATCCAACTTCCAATTTGCTTTGAACTTTTATTAAATACTGCAGATGATTTTTAAGGAGGGAGGGAGGGAAAGTAAGTAAAACAAATAAATATATCAGGAAGGACCAGGGAAGTCCAATATCTTAAATTCAGTTCAATCCATGAAAATCTAAATCATCAATTATGTAAACTTTGAACCATAATTTGGTACATCCTCATCTTTAACTCTCAAATATGTACATTACTCTAGATCAATACATCAATCTAGATCCACAGAGATTACTATGGAGAACATAGCAGGGTATAGCATGTTGCTGGAGCACGTTCCTGCGTCTCTGGCCGTACTTGTTCCCCTGTTTGAACTATAAACATGTTCTTTACATAGGATTTCCAATAAGTGCTGAAAGCAAGGGATTAGAAGGATCATCACTGGTCTGACGAGCTGATAAGTAGCACACAAGGTTTAATTAAGTCCTCCTAAAGCATGCAGATCGTTGTAGCAAGACATGGAACATGAAGGCAGTGTCAGGGATTATGCATGCTCTTTACCTTTCTCCATGCAGGGACTGATGCCAGGTGCACTGGCTCTTTCAGACTGGTGGATGGCAGCGAGGGGGACAGCACAAGCCCCAGATCAGGCATAGAGTCAATCTATGAACCAGTGGAGTGTAAAACAACAGGTGGCGTGACCAATTAGGGGCCATCAAACACCAGCCACAGACAATAATGAGCCACCGTCACAATTCATGAAAAAGTAGAAGAAAATAGAGAAAAACAAACAAAGATGAGAGAAGAGACACAGGCACAATGAGAGAAAGAACATGTGGAGAAATGCCCCCCACGCAAAGGTGGACAGTAACAAAGTACATCTGAGTACTGTATTTAAGTACACTAAGTATCTGTACTTTGAGGGTTTTTTTTTTTATGTGATGCAGTGCCGTCTAAGGGCCCGAAGATCACGGGCACCCAGTATGGTTTTCCGGCCTTGACCCTTACGCACAGAGATTCTTCCAGATTCTCTCAATCTTTTGATGATATTATGCACTGTAGATGATGATATGTTCAAACTCTTTGCAATTTTACACTGTCGAACTCCTTTCTGATATTGCTCCACTATTTGTCGGCGCAGAATTAGGGGGATTGGTGATCCTCTTCCCATCTTTACTTCTGAGAGCCGCTGCCACTCCAAGATGCTCTTTTTATACCCAGTCATGTTAATGACCTATTGCCAATTGACCTAATGAGTTGCAATTTGGTCCTCCAGCTGTTCCTTTTTTGTACCTTTAACTTTTCCAGCCTCTTATTGCCCCTGTCCCAACTTTTTTGAGATGTGTTGCTGTCATGAAATTTCAAATGAGCCAATATTTGGCATGAAACTTCAAAATGTCTCACTTTCGACATTTGATATGTTGTCTATGTTCTATTGTGAATACAATATCAGTTTTTGAGATTTGTAAATTATTGCATTCTGTTTTTATTTACAAATTGTACTTTGTCCCAACTTTTTTTGAATCGGGGTTGTACATTTGAAAGACAAATATTGTACTTTTCACTCCATTACATTTCTGTCAAGGTCCTCGTTACTTCGAAATAGCTTTGAAAGTGGACGTCTTTTTTTCCTTTTCTAAAATGTGATTGATTTTTTTGCAGGTGACACTGAGACAGTCTATCAGTAATCACTAGGGTCACATCACGTCCATAGACTGGATAAAACCAAGTTCAGTGATTTCTCAGCAGCATTATTTGAACACAATCAGCTGATGGCAGAATGGAAGGAGGTGGGTTTTCTGGAGAATGCTTGCACCCATGGCTATACCTAGAACCCATGTTTCAGTTTTCTGAAAGGATTAAAGATTTGTTTCATTTACTATGTTTGCTGAAAACGAACCACATCATGGCTTACAAAAACTCTCCGTCCAACCTGCGGAAGCATATTGAGGTATATAAACATTTTATTCCAAGAGAAAGCTTGCAGTGAAGATGTTTTATGGGCTTTTAGAGCTAGCGACAACGTTGCAAGTCAAATGACTTTCTATGGATTTGCCCGCCAAGTTGCCGTAGCCTTGTCCATGGCGAACGTTAATACATAGCTAGTTAACTTGGACACTGTTAGTTAGCATGTAAAAACGGAGTTACGCTAACATGAATAATGTTAACTTATTTCTGAAAGGACTTCAGAAATGTTTTAGCATAATCTTGCCAAATAAACAATGTAGAAATCTCTTTTTCTAGTAGCGTTAGCTACCCAATACGATTTCGAGTTTGAAAAGAGTTTGCTAGCATGTCAGGTGGAGTTTCACTGACTAGCTAGCTTAACATTAAAATACCATGATGGCACAGCATGCGTTCATTTTGTGAATTCACATTTCTGTCTTTGGTCACGGCATTAGGTTTTGTAAGCGTTGTGGCAATAATACAACAATGTGTTGACAGAAAATGTACTTTTAACACTTACAGTGCTCAGCGTAAATGAGTACACCCCCTTTGAAAAGTAACATTTTAAACAATATCTCAATGAACACAATTTCCAAAATGTTGACAAGACAAAGTTTAATATAACATCTGTTTAACTTATAATGTGAAAGTAAGGTTAATAATATAACTTAGATTACACATTTTTTTCAGTTTTACTCAAATTAGGGTGGTGCAAAAATGAGTACACCCCACAACAAAAACTACTACATCTAGTACTTTGTATGGCCGCCATGACTTTTAATGACAGCACCAAGTCTTCTCAGCATGGAATGAACAAGTTGGCGACATTTTGCAACATCAATCTTTTTCCATTCTTCAACAATGACCTCTTTTAGTGACTGGATGGAGAGTGATGCTCAACTTGTCTCTTCAAAATTCCCCCGTAGGTGTTTGATTGGGTTCAGATCAGGAGACATACTTGGGCACTGAATCACTTTCACCCTGTTCTTCTTCAGAAATCCAACAGTGGCCTTAGATGTGTGTTTAGTCATGTTGGAAAAGTGCACAGTGACCAAAGGCACAGAGTGATGGTAGCATCTTTTCTTTCAGTACAGAGCAACACATCTGTGAATTCATGACATCAATGAAATGCAGCTCCCCGACACCAGCAGCACTCATGCAGCCCCACATAAGGACACTGCCACCACCATGTTTCACTGTAGGCACCATGCATTTTTCTTTGTATTCCTCACCTTTGCGACGCCGTACAGTTTTGAAGCCATCAGTTCCAAAAACATTTATCTTGGTCTCATCACTCCAGAGTATAGAATCCCAGTAGTCTTCATCTTTGTCAGCATGGGCCCTGGCAAATTCTAGGCAGGCTTTTTGTGCCTGGGCTTTAGGAGAGGCTTCTTTCGTGGACGGCATCCATGCATGCCATTCCTCTGCAGTGTACGCCGTATTGTGTCACGGGAAATAGTCACCCCAGTTTGGCTTTCTACTTCTTTAGATAACTGCAGTGAACTTGCATGCCGATTTTCTTCAACCCTTCTCATCAGAAGACGCTCCTGTCGAGGTGTTAACTTCCGTGGACGACCTGGATGTCTCTGTGAGATGGTTGCAGTTCCAGCTTTCTTCAATTTTTGTACCACTTTTGCTACAGTATTCTGACTGGTAAGTAAAGCTTTGCTGATCATCTTGTAGCCTTCACCTTTGTGGTGGAAAGAAATTATTTTCTTTGGGGAATTCTGAAGAGACAAGTTGAGCATCACTCTCCATCCAGCATCCAGTCACTAAAGGGGTGTTCACACAGCAACTTTTACTCCGGTGTAGCACCGGGGCTGCCCCGGTAGAGCGTTCACACGGTACAAAGTTATACCAGTGTAGCCCCTGAAAGCTGCTTAAACCGGTGCAAATCTAACCCTGCTCGGGAGGTGGTTTAAGAAATTTACTCCGGAGTAAATGCTAGTTTGCGGGGCAGCACCGATATAAAATGGGACGTCTGAACGCTACAGGGGTAGACTCGCTACGCGTGAGGAGAGTTGATTACATACGAGCATTGCGTAATTTGCATCCTGGTATTTTGCGCTTCCAAAATGGCGAATATCAACAACAGAACTGCGTGTCTTCCAGTGTTGCCAGATTGGGCGGTTTTAAGTGCATTTTGGCGGATTTGAACACATCTTGGGCTGGAAAACGTCAGCAGTATCTGGCAAGACTGGTGTCTTCATCCACGTTGTTTTCCCGGCACTTGGTGATGCCATGACAACCGGGAAAAGGAAGTACATTTTCACGCATGCGCATATTTCATTTCCGCATTATTACTATCGTATAGCACGGTCGCAAAAACTGCCGTGTGAACACAAGTGGGGCTGCACCGGTGCTAACACGCTTCTCTCTAGTAAGCAGGTTTGTGACGTGTGAACGGTCCACAAAATTTACACCGTTGTAAGATATATCGCAACAAAATACATCGGTGCAGCATCGATGCAAATATGTGCCGTGTGAACACCCTATAAAAGAGGTCATTGTTGAAGAATGGAAAAAGATTGATGTTGCAAAATGTCGCCAACTTGTTCATTCCATGCCTAGAAGACTTGGCGCTGTCATTAAAAATCATGGAGGCCATACAAAGTACTAGATGTAGTAGTTTTTGTTGTGGGGTGTACTCATTTTTGCACCACCCTAATTTGAGTAAAACTGAAAAATGTGTAATCTAAGTTTACATTATTAACCTTACTTTCACGTTATAAGTTAAACAGATGTTATATTAAACTTTGTCTTGTCAACATTTTGGAAATTGTTTGTGTTCATTGAGATATTGCTTAAAATGTTACTTTTCAAAGGGGTACTCGTTTACGCTGAGCACTGCAAGTATTCTTAAAAGCAAGTACTTCAGTAAAAATTTGACTGGACAACTTTCACTTGTATCGGAGTAACATTTGACCAGTGGCATCTGTACTTTGACTTAAGTAATGAAGTTGGGTACTTTGTCCACCTCTGCCCCCCAGATACTAGATATACTTAAAGAACATCATGCATTAATGAAAGCACAGAGAAAATAAATTAGGTGTCTGCTCAGATATGCAAAAAAATGACGCACAAGCAAAGGAGCTTGAGCACTGATAACAGAAAAGTAAGGCAAAAGAAATGAATGAAAATAAGTGAGTCTCAGGATTCCTTTCTTGTTAAAGATATTTTGGAGAAACCAGCATGAGTCAGTTAGATTCTGATGTTCAAGTGAAAAATGGTGCATGCACACAACATAATTCGGTTTCGTTTAAAAACAATTTGGTCTTTTTCCCCCATCTGAAGTAATCACGGTCATGCTGACATTTCATGCTAAATATATGACGACACTGATTAAGCCAACCAAATCCGGCAACCCTTCTGGTCAAGTGCAATCAATGAGTGCACCTACAGAGGTAAGCAGACTGACAGATAGGTCATCCAGTCATTCCATTCGGACCGGATCAGAGCATTTGATTTGTTCGCTGCTGTCAGGATGTCAAAAGAAATCAAAGAAAAGGAACAATTAAAAAATATCTATAAATAAAATATCACCCACTCTGCGTATACATCCTGCATCACAGCAGATCTGAGAAACCTTGAATTATTCCAGGAAGT
Source organism: Neoarius graeffei (assembly GCF_027579695.1). Lineage (NCBI taxonomy): Eukaryota > Metazoa > Chordata > Actinopteri > Siluriformes > Ariidae > Neoarius > Neoarius graeffei. Next base: position 44,390,760 of record NC_083574.1, read on the forward strand.
AGGCAGGCCACTGAATGGACCGTTTCAAAATACAGCTCAACTGTAATCAGAATTAGAGCTGGTGGCTGCTAGTTTCTCTCTGTACTCATTGAACAGGAGCAGCTCTAATGCTCACACGTACATTACATCACAGTTACCGGCATTACCTCATCCGTAACACACGTTGTACACCAGCAGCCAGTTACTACCGTTTATACAGCCATTAATCTAATTATTTAATCAGTAATTATTATTAGAGTTTCTTAACACTACTTTACACTCACTGGCCACTTTATTAGGAACACCATACACGTGCCATTTTATGCAGTTCTCTAATCAGCCGTTCCCTTGACAGCAGCACAATGCATCAAATCAAGCAGATACAAATCAAGAGCTTCAGTTAACGTTCACTACAAATATCAGAATGGGAAAAATTGTGATCTTAAAAAGTGTGACTTTTACTGTGGCATGGGTGTTGGTTTGAGCCAGATGGACTGGTTTGAGTATTTCAGAAACTGCCGATCTCCTGGGGTTTTCACACACAACAGTCTCTAGAGTTCACACAGAATGGTGCGAAAAACAAAAAACACAGAGTGAGCGACAGTTCTGTGGGTGGAAACGTCTTGTTGATGAGAGGTCAGAGGAAAACGGCCAGACTGGTTCGAGCTGCCAGGAAGGATATAGTAACTCATAGCAACTCTTTACACCAGTGGTGAGCAGAAAAGCATCTTCGCATGCAACAGAAGACCACCACATTGGGTTCCACTCCTGCCAGCCAAGAACAGGAAGCTGAGAGTCAAGAAAGAGTTCCTATTAAAGTGGCCGGTGAGTGTACTTTATGCAATTGCAAGATATAATAAAGAACGTTGGGGGCTTTTTTTGGTTTTGGTTTGATGTTGGTTTATGGCCAAGCCAAGAATTTTAATTTCAGAGCACGACGATGAACCTACAGTCCAGAAGATATTAGTGTCATCAAACAGCAGTGAGCTGAACAGCGTCATGATCCCCCACAGTGGTGCTAAGTACATAAAGGGTTCAGCCTGCTATAAAAAGCATGCTCACCTTCAATAATGCCACACATCCCTGCTGGTTCCTCCATAACAGTGGAACACACACACACACACACACACACACACACACACACAATCAGCTCACTGGCCATTCAAGTAGGTCATGTTCTTAACCTTCTTCTTAGCCTGCAAATCTCACCAATCGCATCAAGTAAGAACCATTTCAAGTTGATTTAACCAATTTGAAGCAATTGAATTGTTCTTTTCTATCTCCGAAATCTTCATTACTCATTTCATTTATGTTGGGAATAAAACCTTCATTAGCAATACGACACAAATCATCGTCCAAATAAATAAATAAAAATAATAATGAGTTACTCCGATACACATGTATACATATAAACACCCCCTAATTCAAGAAGAAAAGCCATTGGAATGGCTCCGTACACAGTGTAGAACCATCCTGCACAGCAATACCAATGAGTGAATTCGTCGTTATTGCCACACTCTTACAGAATCCTTATTAAACCATCACTCAGACTCTGGCCTACCTGTCTTTTGAGTCCAGTCGACTGTACCGGAGCATTCTCCTCAAACTTGGCTAGCAGCTGAGTGGCCATGGACTTCACCTTGTTGTTGTTAGCCGCTGCACTGGTGTCCACCTTACGCTCCATTAAAGCCGTGGCTACAAAAGGTCGCTCGTCACGCACCGGCCGCTGGGGCTCCTCCTTAACCACGATCAATAATCGTTAGAAACTGAGCTACAACAATCCATACTGCAATCATTAAATGCTAGGTCAGAGGTATACACTTACATCTTCAGAGTGGCCAGCTTGACTCGTCTTTCTCCTCTTCCCCAATCCGTCAAGCTCCTTCTCCTTCTTATCCTGCTAAAGAGTACAGCCATGATTAAGAGCTTAGAAAATACGTGGCTCATTTAATATTGCCATTGAACGCTGGTGGTCATCCTGACACAATGCAGGGCAGGAGTACCGCACCTTGGGGTTGCGTTTCCTTGAGATGTTGATGCTCTGACCCAGTTTGCTGAGGAAGGAGATTGGAGACTTGGTGCTGGCGATCAGAGCAGCCTTTTCCTCTGGACTAAGGTTGTGGTTTTCTAAAACAAAGGAAAACCCTTCTAAAAGAGCTATAAACCATTTAATTGGGCTAAATACATTTTTATTCCTCTCCAAGGAGCGGTTGTTGCTGGCAATATTGACTGTCAAGACAAACTACATTGGGAATCAATGCTTTCAATGTAAAATCCAATTTGCAGAATGATTGTAAAATCTAAAAAACATTTATAGGGAGCTGTAAATAAGAATAAAACGTTTAGTTGTGTCCAAAATGCTGTACATTATTCCAAGGACTCTGTATAGCATCTAGAATGATGTCTGATAAAGGAATAAAGCACAAGCTTTATGGGGAAATCAATCAATAGTAGATTGGTGTGATAGTTGATTATTTTCCTTCAACAGCACATCCTGAAGCATTTTATTGCTCTTCTAACACAGCGAAGACTTAGAATTGTTTTATTTAAAAATATGCCATACTTTTTATCCATTTACAGTTACATTTAATGTTATCCATAATCCTCCCAGTAGCCATAAAACTTCAAGGTGCGCTGGGCAGTGCTACACCTCTATGCAATGCTCTCTCAGAGCGAATGCTCTCCATCGACATCTTGTTCAGATGAACAGCATGTGACGGTGGCTGTTCGACAGGTTAGTTTGTCGTCACCTATTCATTCACAACATCAACGTCGCAGCCCTTGGATGGATTCAGGCATTACCCAGACTAACTCAGGACGACTTCCCATTCCATTAAATGAACTCGATCCAGCTTGTTCCAGAAGACCAGTTTGTTGATGACTGCAACAAGACCTGATTCACCATCATGCCTTCTAATGGTAAATAGTTTACTGAATATACTGCCAGTGAATCAGTCCCATGTGAAGATTTAGCCTGTAGCCGGCCGAAACTCGCTACAGTTACTGTCCTTCAGTTGGACTCCCTACAAGTAAGAGCCTCGGAACCATGACACATCGAGTCCCCCGCATAGCTTGGTGCCATAAGCATCGAGACTAAGGGCGTTTAAGAGACAATATAGTGATTTATCTGAACACCTAAAATTACGGTACTTCAGAGCAACTATCGAATCTATTTTGCTATATGGATGTGACGCATGATCATTGACCAAAGCTGAGGAAAAATCTCTAGACAGGACATATACGCGTATGCTAAGAAAGCTCTACAATATTGATTGGCAGACAAGAATCTCCAGTAAAAAGCTCTATGGATATCTGAGCCACATTTCACACATCTGCAGAATCAGACGCCTAAAGTTAGCTGGCCACACTTTTAGAGATACACTACCGTTCAAAAGTTTGGGGTCACTTTGAAATGTCCTTATTTTTGAAAGAAAAGCACTGTTCTTTTCAATGGAGATCACTTTAAACTAATCAGAAATACACTCTATACATCGCTAATGTGGTAAATGACTATTCTAGCTGCAAATGTCTGGTTTTTGGTGCAATATCTCCATAGGTGTATAGAGGCCCATTTCCAGCAACTCTCACTCCAGTGTTCTAATGGTACAATGTGTTTGCTTATTGCCTCAGAAGGCTAATGGATGATTAGAAAACCCTTGTACAATCATGTTAGCACAGCTGAAAACAGTTGAGCTCTTTAGAGAAGCTATAAAACTGACCTTCCTTTGAGCAGATTGAGTTTCTGGAGCATCACATTTGTGGGGTCGATTAAATGCTCAAAATGGCCAGAAAAATGTCTTGACTCTATTTTCTATTCATTTTACAACTTATGGTGGTAAATAAAAGTGTGACTTTTCATGGAAAACACAAAATTGTCTGGGTGACCCCAAACTTTTGAACGGTAGTGTAAATCCTCGCCTGCTCATCACACAATAATATGGGATCCTTCACACAGCCATCTCAGCACAGGCCAACCAGCTGCTATCTTTGTTGATGCACTGCTGAGACACACTGGGTTCGAAAACACTGCTGAATTGGAAGCATGTATGTCTGACGGAGGAGCATGGCGTTATCTATGGTCCTGTTGCCACACTGGCATCGACCGGAAGTTAATGTTGTAGAACACTTGCAAAATAAGTCCATTCCTGTTATCACTTAGATTATACCAGTCATTAAAAACAAAAAACAAACAAACAAAACAGCTGGTTGATGGATTTTACATGCTCACTAGGTTTCACATGCCTCAGGCAGTGACGGAGGTATTTGAGGGAACTCGCTCTCTTCAGTGGGACATCGCTCCCAGACACAACCCTTCCATGAGAAAGCCTTGTGCCTTTTGTCTAGGGTTAGATGATGTGACAAAAATATCATGATCTTTAAGGACATTATGATAAACACGTATGTGTTACGATTTAAGTCTTGCAAAAGTATTCATCCCCCTTGATATTTGTCCTGTTTTGTTGCATTACAAGCTAGAATTAAAATGGATTTTTGAGGGGATGGCACCATTTGATTTACACAACATGCCTACCACTTTAAAGGTGCAAATTGTTGTTTTATTGTGACACAAACAATAAGATGAAAAAACAGAAATCTGAGTGTTCATAGGTATTTCACCCCCTTTCATATGAAACCCCAAAATAAGAGCTGGTCCAACCAATTCACTTCATAGGTCACAATTAGTTGATTAAAACAAATATAGCCCAGGTCTGAATTACTTTACCTCATGTCCACTTGCCCATGATTAACGTAGTCTCTTATTACCAGATCCTATTTCGTCTGCAGAGCTTGGCATGCTCGATTTAACCCAGCTCTTAATTGCATTTACTGATGGCAGTGATTGAAACCCGACTTCCCCTGGGGTCGGGAGGTCAAGCAGCGAATTGTTTACATAGGTGTCAGGGAAAGGGTGAGTGATAGGGAGCATCATGCACATTTCAGACCTCCCCTACCCTTAGGGGCCAAGGGGCAAAACAGTCGTCCCCCCATCACTCTGAAAGGAATCTAACTCTGCTGCCAATTCCTGCTTATGTGTCTGCTTTCGAATCACGAACATCTTGACTGCTCCCAAGTCCTAATTCTTTCAGTAGACAGCAGCCAGATGCAATGTAATATTGCTAAATTTCAACACAGACCATGCCCTAGTGCTATTTTTTTTTGCACCACTCCCAGTACCTATTTACTTGCTCCACTAAAGCTGGGACCACCCCCAGCAACTATTTACAACCCCAATTCCAAAAAAGTTGTGACACTGTGTAAAACATAAATAAATACAGAATATGACGATTTACAAGTCATGGAAACCCTATATTTCATTGAAAATAGTACAAAGACAACATATGAAATGTTGAAACTGAGAAATTTCATTTGTTTTTTGAAAAATATATGCTCATTTTGACATTGATGTCAGCAACACATTTCAAAAAAAAGTTGGGACGGGGCAACAAAAGACTGAAAAAGTTGTGTAATGATAAAAATAATAATAATTTGGTTAATTCGCAACAGGTCAGTAACATGAATGGGGAAGAACATCCCAGTGAGGCTGAATAGCTCAGAAGTAAAGATGGGGATGGGTTCACCACTCAGTGAAAAACCAGATGGGCAAACAGTGCAACAATTTAAGAATAATGTTCCTCAATGTAAAATTGCAAAGAATTTGGGGAACACATCATCTATGGTCCATAATATCATTAAAGGATTCAGAGAATCTGGAGAAATCTCTGTAGACAAGAGACAAGGCTGAAAACTGACATTAGATGCCTGTGATCTTCAGACCCTCAGGAGACACTGCATTAAAAGCAGACAGACACATGTGGGTACCCCCAGTACTTCAGTGCTTTTCCCTAGTAATGCATGACCACTTCCAATTACTAGATGTTGACAGCTTATCAGGCCCAGCTGTTCTGTAGTTTTACACAGGCAACAACCCAAGTCCTAATTACTTTGCCGGGAAAATCTAGGCCAAAGTACAGGATTGGCACGGCAGTAAGTAAATAGGAGTTGGGAGGATAATCAGACCTTGCATAGGTCCCTATGAGAGTAAAAGGATTAAGATCCACCTGTGTGCAATCAAGTGTCACATGATATCTGTATAAAAATCAACCTGTTCTCAAAGGACCCTGACTCTGCAACATGACTAAGCAAGCAACAAGAAAACCAAAGAGCACTCCAAACAGGTCAGAGACAAAGTTGTGAAGTATGGATCAGGGTTGGGTTATAAAAAAAAATCCCAAACTCCGAATATTCCAGGGAGCACCATTAAATCCATTATAACAAAATGGAAAGAATATGGCACCAGTACAAACCTGACAAGAGAAGGCCGCCCACCAAAACTCACAGACCGGGCAAGGAGGACATTAATCAGAGATGCAACAAAAGACACCAAAGATAACACTGAAGGAGCTGCAAAGGTCCACTGCAGAGATGGGAGTATCTGTCCAGAGGACCACTTTAAGTTGTACATGCCACAAAGCTGGGCTTTATGGAAGAGTGGCCAGAAAAAAAAAAAAAAAAAGTCATTGCTTAAGAAAACACGTTTGGAGTTTGCCCAACAGCATGTGGCAGACTCCCCAAACACATGGAAGAAGATTCTCTGGTCAAATGAGACTAAAATTGAACTTTTTGGCCATCGTGGGAAACGCCATGTGTGGTGCAAACCCAACACCCTGAGAACACCATTCATACAGTGAAGCATGGTGGTGGCAGCATCATGCTGTGGGGATATTTTTCATCTGCAGGGACAGGAAAGCTGGTCAGGACTGAAGGAAAGATGGATGGCACTAAATACAGGGCAGTTGTGAGGAAAACCTGTTTGAATCAGCCAGAGGTTTGAGACTGGGACGAAGGTTCACATTCCAGCAGGACCACACACAAGGGTTGAAATATGGTAGTACATATTCATCTATGTCTGTATTCTGCTATTCATCATGAGACACCAAAAAAAAAAAAAACCCACACAACACCCACCCACAACACCTGCAAACAGTCTGTCATTATTACTGAGAAACTGCAAAGCCCTTTGTCCTGAAGACTTCCCTGTGCCAGAAAACATCAAAGTTACAGCTTTACCTCTGACTGTTCCAGTGAATGATCTCTGGAGACTTATTACAAAAACGCAAAATAAAGATCTTCTCACGGCAGTGGTGAACCATTACTAATATAGAGTTGGGACTTGAGCTCAGCCAACACTTAGACAGACACACCAAAAAAGCAACATGGCAAAGGATTTTGCAAGGGATGAATACTTAAGTCTGAGTGAAAAATACTGTGGCAAGCGTGCATGGAAGAAGAGTCTGGAGACAAATCTTAATTTCTCGGTCGTTAGCCTGTGCTACTTGGTCTCGATAGCACTGACTTGACTGCTTTATTAGCATTCGCTAACACTACTGATGAATGCTACACTGGCTGGAAGGTGACGTCACTGCTGCACTGACGGCGCAGAGTTGCAGTTATGCTCGCGTTAGCCTTTGAGAAGGCTTAGGGTGATAAATTTCTGGTCCCTCCCGCTATAAATCAAAATCTGATTGGTTAATTCATCTGTCACTTCTTACATAAACATATACTGCCATGGCCTTCTGTCCCGGCAATGAAGTCTTAACCAAGGAGTGAGCCAGCTCTAAACTCTTCTCAGCCTAGAGGCAAGAAAAATCTCATTGGATAACTCTATTTTAATGTTTTCAGAACAGTGACCCTTTCATTTCTGAAGCAAATCTGATAGAAAATGAGACCAAATTAAAATTAGAAGAGAATAATTATAATAAAAATGATGAAACAAATTAAAGAATGAAAGAAATTAAATATAACATTTGAAACGCTGATTTGTTTGGACCGTCTCCAAATAGAGATGAAAGTGGAGCAAAGAGTCAAATTAAAGTCTAACTAAGATTTTTTTTTGGGGGGGGAGGCAACATCCCCCGAAAAAATTTTAATAACAAAACACACAAAATCCTGCATTCTAGTGCATTTTAGTACTTATTTTCACTAAAACAAGTTATAACTTTTAAGCCTTTTTCTTTCATGTACATTAGTGATTAACATGTCGAAAATATCAAATTTAATTCCCCTAGTTAATGAGTAATTTTCAGGAGTGCATTTAGAAAACGCGGTGATTTTCCTGCTACACAGTTCATTACTTTGAAAAAAATCAGACAGTTGAAGGTAAACTCAGCAAAATCCCAAAACAGTACTGTTAAAAAGTAAAGGTCTGTTAGAGTTTCTAAAGCTTTCAGGTTTCAATGTTGGGGACATTGAGCCTCGTTTATCAATCTTTTAGCAGAGTTGTGCGTTTGCAGAAGCGAAAGTGAACGAAACATTTCCAATTCATACTTATGCGAGTTGAAGCCAATTGTTTACATTAGTTCGTACTGTCTGTAAATTTAAACACACCAATGAAGACCAAATTTCTCATGTAAATCAGGGGCGTAGCTAGGATTTTTCAGGGTGTGTGTGTGTGTGTGTGTGTGTGTGTGTGTGTGTGTGTGTGTGTGTGGTCACACTGACTGGCAGCCTGAGTGCATTATGGAACAAAAAATAATTACCATTGCTAGTTTTAGGCAGCTTAGAAACCGGCTCTTCCATTATTGCTGTTTCTTCCACGTTTTCTTGATGTTGTGTTCTAGAAACGGCACTAAAACTTAGCTTTGAAGCCACAAAATGCAACTTTGATGGAAAAAATATATATAATAAATTGCTTACCTCTCTTCACGTCAAAAGAAGGAGGAAAGTTTTGCTTGTTTTGACATGGCGAATTATTAACACACGAGGAAATACTCGTAATTCGCAACTAAAGAGACTGCAGCTACACTGGCAGCTTGAACATGCTTTCTAGTGCGATTGTGTTGCGCTTGCGCAAAACGGTGTCAGTCCTGCACGCCTTAGCTCGTGCACATGAAGGCGTGCCTTGGGCGCGCTCGCCTAACAAGCTCCGGCACGCGCGCCGTTAACAAAGAACACCTGTCTTTAATCAATGAACTATATTTGGGCTATTTAAGGATCGCGCCCAGGCAAGGACGATGCGAAGTATTACGCCGCGTCTAGGAACGCGAAAAATCCGAAAAATACATTTCTCCATTCGGGAAACCGGAGATTTTCAAGAGTTTTGTCAAATATCCGGATTTCCGGGTAAACCCGGAAGACTTTCATCTATATCCGAAAGCCTAAAAGGCCCTAACAGTTCCCCTTAGTCTCACAGAAAACTTCACCATATCATAATTTATACACATTTTTAACCCATTTGTGTGGCGTTTCCACCATAAACATCTCTATATTATCTATTAGTTAGTTATAGAAATGCCAACTATAGAAACAAGAACAAGCATGCATATTATATATTATATATATACACACACACACACACACACACACACACACACACGTGTGTGTTAAAGCTATCAGAGCTGCCGTTGCAGAAAAGGAATCAACACCTTCCAATCAATCAGAACTGAGAAATCAAACAATGCTGTGACATAAATAAAATGAAGGTCCAGATTGTTTTCTACATGGCTTCAAGAAAGGACAAAGAGTTGTAAATTAAAGCATCTAAAAATTAATTATTTCCATTTAGTTGTAAAGAAGCAAACAGATTGAAACGCCATACTGAAGATCATTATGAATGAACACAAGCACACCACTACTCACCACCAGGGGGCACTGTGTCCTTGAACATCTCGTAGAACTGGCTGAGGTACATGACCATGGAGAGCTTGTCAGGCTCCACTACAACAGACATCTCTTTTCCTGTCATAATGGGCGAAATCCCAAACTCCTTCTCAGCCACATCAAAAGCCAATTGGTTATTCTTCTGCACGTCCTTCTCATCCAGCGAGTCAAAATCACTGTGGATTTTAAAACACACACACACACACACACACACCTTTACATCTGAACCGGATCCTGAGACACCGAGAGCCTTAAACAAGGCTGTGCGATTCAGACCTGGAATAAGCATTAAGCAGGTCTATATTTAAAAATAATAATAAATTTTACTTACTCAAGGGACTGGAGAACAATTCATAACATCCAGAATATTCCATTAATGCACACCTCTATAACACTAAGAGGAGCTAACTAATCCAAGGCACAAAGCTGGGTTTTTAGTCTAATGGACAATTAGGAAAATACTAATGTGTGTCTTAGAGATAATGAGTCAATCAGCTGAGATAGTGAAAGGGTAATATGTTCATGGAAAGCCATTAGGAGCCACTCTAAATTTATTAAATGGTCAAAATGGTATGGCTCAGAAGAAACACAGCAGATATTCCTAACCGTAATTTTATTTATGATGCACTCCTCGCTTTCAACACTTACATCATATTTAAACAGGCTTTTACAATACAACAGGGAAGTCAAACACACGGAGAGCAGTTCTGCCTTGAGTTTTGCCTGTAAATAATTAGTTCATTGAAATTTAGAAACTTGTGTATACATGCTTTTAAAACGCATGATGCACAATAAAAATGGCGTTAGCCAACTAGGACACAGGGGACAGTAAACATGGAAGCTAATGGCTGAGACCAATGACTCCGCTAACTAGCATCGAGATTTTCAGCTGGTTATAAAGAGAATAAATTACACAGTAACCATGGAGACCAGTCAAAATTGCTGAGAATATCAACATTTCCCTCAGATGTGTTGTTAAATGCAAAAATAAATAAATAAAGTTAATTCCTGACTAAAATTACACTGTAATTATACTTGGCATTCTTTGCGAACTGCTTTTCCATGGATTCTAGCAGACAGACAAACATTGTGTTACAACTTGTGAACTACAAGCGAACAGAAAAGTTTGACTTCCAAAGTAACACAAAAGTTAACTATTCATACAGAATCTTGTTATGAACACTGTGACCACCTCCTCCATTTCAGCGTAGTATACAACTATTACCTCAAGATTACACTCCTAGATAATTCCACACAAGTCATATACGATTTTAATGATGCTTAATTTTCATCTTAAAATCATGCTACTGTACAGTGGTGCTTGAAAGTTTGTGAACCCTTTAGAATTTTCTATATATTTCTGCATAAATGTGACCTAGAACAGCATCAGATTTTCACACAAGTCCTAAAAGTAGATAAAGAGAACCCAGTTAAACAAATGAGACAAAAATATTATACTTGGTCATTTATTTATTGAGGAAAATGATCCAATATTACATATCTGTGAGTGGCAAAAGTATGTGAACCTCTAGGATTAGCAGTTAATTTGAAGGTGAAATTAGAGTCAGGTGTTTTCAATCAATGGGATGACAATCAGGTGTGAGTGGGCACCCTGTTTTATTTAAAGAACAGGGATCTATCAAAGTCTGATCTTCACAACACGTGTTTGTGGAAGTGTATCATGGCACGAACAAAGGGGATTTCTGAGGACCTCAGAAAAAGCGTTGTTGATGCTCATCAGGCTGGAAAAGGTTACAAAACCATCTCTAAAGAGTTTGGACTCCACCAATCCACAGTCAGACAGATTGTGTACAAATGGAGGAAATTCAAGACCATTGTTCCCCTCCCCAAGAGTGGTCAACCAACAAAGATCACTCCAAGAGCAAGGCGTGTAATAGTCGGCGAGGTCACAAAGGACCCCAGGGGAACTTCTAAGCAACTGAAGGCCTCTCTCACATTGGCTAATGTTAATGTTCATGACTCCACCATCAAGAAAACTGAACAACAATGGTGTGTATGGCAGGGTTGCAAGGAGAAAGCCACTGCTCTCCAAAAAGAACATTGCTGCTCGTCTGAAGTTTGCTAAAGATCATGTGGACAAACCAGAAAGCTATTGGAAAAATGTTTTGTGGACGGATGAGACCAAAATAGAACTTTTTGGTTTAAATGAGAAGCACTGTGTTTGGAGAAAGGAAAACATTGCATTCCAGCATAAGAACCTTATCCCTGTGAAACATGGTGGTGGTAGTATCATGGTTTGGGCCTGTTTTGCTGCATCTGGGTCAGGACAGCTTGCAGTCATTGATGGAACAATGAATTCTGAATTATACCAGTGAATTCTAAAGGAAAATGTAAGGACATCTGCCCATGAACTGAATCTCAAGAGAAGGTGGGTCATGCAGCAAGACAACAACCCTAATCACACAAGTCGTTCTACCAAAGAATGGTTAAAAAAAAAGTTAATGTTTTGGAATGGCCAAGTCAAAGTCCTGACCTTAATCCAATCGAAATGTTGTGGAAGGACCTGAAGTGAGCAGTTCATGTGAGGAAACCCACCAACATCCCAGAGTTGAAGCTGTTCTGTACGGAGGAATGGGCTAAAATTCCTCCCAGCTGGTGTGCAGGACTGATCAACGGTTACCGGAAACGTTTAGTTGCAGTTATTGCTGCACAAGGGGGTCACACCAGATACTGAAAGTTCACATACTTTTGCCACTCACAGATATGTACAACCCCGATTCCAAAAAAGTTGGGACAAAGTACAAATTGTAAATAAAAACGGAATGCAATAATTTACAAATCTCAAAAACTGATATTGTATTCACAATAGAACATAGGACAACATATCAAATGTCGAAAGTGAGACATTTTGAAATTTCATGCCAAATATTGGCTCATTTGAAATTTCATGACAGCAACACATCTCAAAAAAGTTGGGACAGGGGCAACAAGAGGCTGGAAAAGTTAAAGGTACAAAAAAAGGAACAGCTGGAGGACCAAATTGCAACTCATTAGGTCAATTGGCAATAGGTCATTAACATGACTGGGTATAAAAAGAGCATCTTGGAGTGGCAGCGGCTCTCAGGTGTAAAGATGGGAACAGGATCACCAATCCCCTTAATTCTGCGCCGACAAATAGTGGAGCAATATCAGAAAGGAGTTCGACAGTGTAAAACTGCAAAGAGTTTGAACCCATTATCATCATCATCAAAAGATACAGAGAATCTGGAAGAATCTCTGTGCGTAAGGGTCAAGGCGGGAAAACCATACTGGGTGCCCGTGATCTTCGGGCCCTTAGACGGCACTGCATCACATACAGGCATGCTTCTGTATTGGAAACCACAAAATGGGCTCAGGAATATTTCCAGAGAACATTATCTGTGAACACAATTCACCGTGCCATCCGCCGTTGCCAGCTAAAACTCTATAGTTCAAGAAGAAGCCGTATCTAAACATGATCCAGAAGCGCAGACGTCTTCTCTGGGCCAAGGCTCATTTAAAATGGACTGTGGCAAAGTGGAAAACTGTTCTGTGGTCAGACGAATTATAATGTGAAGTTCTTTATGGAAATCAGGGACGCCGTGTCATTCGGACTAAAGAGGAGAAGGACGACCCAAGTTGTTATCAGCGCTCAGTTCAGAAGCCTGCATCTCTGATGGTATGGGGTTGCATTAGTCCGCGTGGCATGGGCAGCTTACACATCTGGAAAGATGCCATCAATGCTGAAAGGTATATCCAGGTTCTAGAGCAACATATGCTCCCATCCAGATGACGTCTCTTTCAGGGAAGACCTTGCATTTTCCAACATGACAATGCCAAACCACATACTGCATCAATTACAGCATCATGGCTGCGTAGAAGAAGGGTCCGGGTACTGAACTGGCCAGCCTGCAGTCCAGATCTTTCACCCATAGAAAACATTTGGTGCATCATAAAACGGAAGATACGACAAAAAAGACCTAAGACAGTTGAGCAACTAGAATCCTACATTAGACAAGAATGGGTTAACATTCCTATCCCTAAACTTGAGCAACTTGTCTCCTCAGTCCCCAGACGTTTACAGACTGCTGTAAAGAGAAAAGGGGATGTCTCACAGTGGTAAACATGGCCTTGTCCCAACTTTGAGATGTGTTGTCATGAAATTTAAAAATCACCTAATTTTTCTCTTTAAATGATACATTTTCTCAGTTTAAACATTTGATATGTCATCTATGTTCTATTCTGAATAAAATATGGAATTTTGAAACTTCCACATCATTGCATTCCGTTTTTATTTACAATTTGTACTTTGTCCCAACTTTTTTGTAATATTGGATCATGTTCCTCAATAAATAAATGACCAAGTATAATATTTTTGTCTCATTTGTTTAACTGGGTTCTCTTTATCTACTCTTAGGACTTGTGTGAAAATCTGATGTTTTAGGTCATCTTTATGCAGAAATATAGAAAATTCTCAAGGGTTCACAAACTTTCAAGCACCACTGTAGCATATTAATGTACATCCCATACTAGAAGTCTGTTTCCCACAGTTATGTGGCATTTCTTTTTTTTTTTTTGTGGAAGATACGCTGAACATATCAGCTGTTAAGAAACTGGCCTGTGGATTACTGGCTCATTAAAATTACTGGTGCTTTTAAAAGGAACTCAAGAATATGTGCTTTTAAATATGAGAAGGCAAAACACTGATGTTTTAAAAAATAAAAATAAACAACCCACACACGCACTGGGAATATTGCACTGCACATGCAAGCTCGCCAAAAGCTAATGAATACCGATTCAGCTAGCGGATAGACGTTTATACAGATAGCATAACCACACAATAAACATGGAAGCACGACAATTGTTTACAGAATGTGTGTTGGTAAGTTTCTAAGAAAAATGCCTGACTAAATTTACACTGCAATTACACTTTACATTATTTGCTAACTGCTTATTCACGGATTCCTCCATTTTGGCACACGAGATCACTCATTATTTTGACTTCCTCAGTCATACACTACGTTCAGACTGCAACCTGAAACGACCCATATCCGATTTGTTGTGAAATCCGATTTTTTTGTTAGGCCGTTCACATTACCAATTATATGAGACTTGTATGCAATCTCCAATATGAACGGAAAACGACCCAAAAGTGTCCCGCATGCGCAAATTGACACATAATAAGCACATCTGCGTAATACGTAAACAAAAAAAAAGCGCACTCTTCAAGTTTAATGATTTCTTTGTTTGTTTGTTTAATTATCTGGTTAGTGTTAAAGTGTGAGGTCTCGTGTGTGTTTTTGTTTCTGAACTGAAATGAAAACGTGTAGCCTGGTAACGAGGGTTGACTCCTAAATGTCTCTCTAATTTCTATATAAGTGCACTACATGTTACTAGGAAGTAATGGATTTTTAAACTCTATATAGTGCACTCGAGCTTCAGTAGGCAGTCATTTGGGATACGGCCGCTGTATTACCAAACTCTTAATTCAGGCTTAATAATTTGCACATATTTATTTCGTCATATTAATAAACTTTTTCTACATTTTTATAAATATTTATTTAGATTGTTTATAGCCAGCTGAATTCTGCAACTTCTCTCAGCGCTGGCTCAAGGTGCATAAACACCAGTGCAGTTTGCTGTGGAGATGAGGCGAGACCTGGCGATGTGGTTTTTGTGGCAGCGGCGGAACTCACACAATAATCTGATTAATGTGGGCAGCAGACTAATGAGACCGAAGGTGTCAAATTACTGGAAATTTCCAGAACAATCTTATAATCTTGTAATACAGGATGGTTTAAGTTATAAATCAGTTATAGAAACTGTTTTATTTAATCAGGCTAACAGATAAACATCCAGGTCCCTACCAAATCCACCATTAGCTTGATCAAGTCTATAAAAGTCTATTTAAATTCTGAAAACCGTACAAATGATGTTGTTTTCCACCAAAGAGGCGGGATTAGCCAACGCAGAATAGTGACGTTTTGTCTCTTGTTGATGACGTGTAGGTCGCATGAATGCGACCTGTCCGGTCAGACTGCAGTCGCATGTGAAAATATCGGATATGCATCAGAATTAGGACCACATATCCAAGCGGCCTGGGTCGCATGTGAAAAAATCGGATCTGTGTCGTTCAGATTGTCAATAACAAATCGGATACAGGTCGCATATGGGCAAAAAAATCGGATATGGGTCGTTTCAGGGTGCAGTCTGAACGTAGTCATAAAGTATCTCAAAAGTGAGATGTTCATATAGAGCCTTGTCTTAAACATGAGGACTATGTCCCCATATTAGCATAGCATATGATTCTACCATGTCAAAATCATACAATTCTAAAACATACACAATTTGATATTAACATGCTGCTACTATATCGAGGTTATTACACAGTTGTGTGAAGATATGAAGTTTATGTTCGAGTGGTGAATATATATTCACGAGTGAGTGAAGCGAACAACTGAAAGTTATTTTCAACATGAGAAGATAAACTTCATAACTTCACACCGCCATGTAATGTTCTTTATATTATATGGACACATCCACACACAAAAAAGTGCATACAAGTAATTCTGAACTGGTTCGCTAGTTTGACAACGCATGTCCAGTCAGCAGGAAAACACTGGGAGTGACACCAATGGAGTGAAATATCGGGAAATACGTCGCTCAGATCCGTGATGCATTGCGTATGAAAAATGCGAGGTTTTCAACACAAGAAGATAAACTTCATGTCTTCAAGCCAACACGTGATTTTATTTTTATTATATAGACACATTCACAAACAAACAAGGACCCAAATTTATCAAAACAAACAAAAAACAATTCATCGATTTCCTCACAAGCGATATATTGAAATTTGTGTCACGGTTTTGATTCTCTATGTCCCGGAGGTAGTTTGTATAAAAAATACGAGTGGTGTATTTCCCAGTAAAACACTTGTCCATATATATCATTTTACATTTGCTATATAGTCCAGTAGCTATCATACTACAACGCTCACAGAAAACAGGGTTGTTCAGGAAGACAGAGTACTCACATAAGGTCTGGTCGGTAGCGATGGATAAGGGCACACAAAGCCAAGCCACTCTTCCATGACATGGTGAGATCAGACACATTGACCCCTCTATAGCCATCCGTCTGCCTCTGACACCAGTTTAGCAGCTTACTGGAGCGCGCTACAGACTCTGGAGGGGGGGGGAAAAGTGCATCCCCATTAGCCATTGCTCTGGAAAAGCTTTCATCATCAAACAGATCGCTGTTAGTCACTTAATAAGGTCAGGATCCAGAGGTGGGGGGGGAAAATCCAAGTGGTTTTATGTGCTTATGGCAATGTAACTGGCAATCGTTGAAGTGGAAGGTTTTGAATTATGGTTAGGAATGGCATTGGCATTTTGTGTGTGAAATATATTATTTTATACAGATGCAGTTGTATTGATCACTGCAAAACAGCCGTTATTGACAGCGTTAGACATTTCAGTATTATGAGATACGAACACAACAGCAAGACGACATTTTAGAATAAATCCTCATGAGAAAAAGCATCATGCATGTGGGCTTTAGTCATCCCCACAGTTACCTTGGAACTGCTTCTCAAGCAGAAGTTCTAGGATAAAAATAATAAGGTATAAGTTGCAAAAATCAGACCCAAGACTGTCCCGTAAACTCAAACGCACACAAGATCAATATAAAAATGTCTCACCATTCCGTGTGAGTTTGGGAGTCGAAGAGTTGACCACGCTCTCCATGTCGATGCGGAGTTCCCTGGTCTCCCCGGTGTCTATCAGATGCCGTACCTTTACATGATGGAGAACAGAATATGAGACTTCATTCTCAGTTTGACAGTGAGGTATGCTTTTTACTGAACCACACATGCAAGCAACGTGTGAGCCGTCTCACCTGATTTGGCCGAAGCAGGTGCAGACTGATGTTGGGGTAGCGTGTTGTGGGATCCAATGTGTACTGACTGAAGTTCTTACTCACGTTCTCTGGAGTGGTTTGTGGGAGCAGACGATATATACTCTCCCTAAGAACCACAATTATGGTTACAATAGCACAGGACATGGGGTCAATCCCATTAAAACACAGACAATTAGTGACTCTGGATTTTACCCAGTAGATGTAATGAAGACCATTTAAAGCACTTAGGGAACATAGGGCATGTGAGCTTGGGAAAAAATGACTAGCACAGTATGTTTTTTACAAGCTAATGATGCAGACATGCTCGAGGCATTAAAGAGAAGAGACTGGATTAAGTTTGCTATGGAGATCTTCTAAGGTAAACAACACATTAAATTACAGGTACTTTTTAATCACACTTTTGTACAATAGAATCACAAAAAGTAACACAAACAACCCAAGATACCAGGAAAAAAAAAAAAGACAGACAAAAAAGGCTGCTTTTTTTTTTTACACTACACATTTAGAAAGAATTGCAGAACTGGCCCAAAATAGGATATGGGTCTCAAAAAAATAAATAAATAATCTCTCATTTATTTTCCATCTGAGAGACTAAAATGGGCACAATGACGATACTAAAGTGACTAGAACTGATAAAAACAAGAGTCATTAGGAGAGGACATATCCCCCCCGGCCCTCACATGAAATCCCACTCCAAATTTTCCGAGGTTGAATTTGTTGCCATGGAAATACAGGAAATAAATAAATAAATAAAAAGGGCAGCATGGTCGTGTAGTGGTTAGTGCTGTCGCCTCAGCAAGAAGGTTCTGGGTTTGAGCCCCGTGGCCGGCGAGGGCCTTTCTGTGCGGAGTTTGCATGTTCTCCCCGTGTCCGCGTGGGTTTCCTCCGGGTGCTCCGGTTTCCCCCACAGTCCAAAGACATGCAGGTTAGGTTAACTGGTGACTCTAAATTGACCGTAGGTGTGAATGCGAGTGTGAATGGTTGTCTGTGTCCACGGCTGGCCCAAGGCATAAGCGAATTAAGCGCCCGCTTAGGGCCCCACACACCACCAGGGGGCCCCCAAGAGCAGTTGGAATGCCCACCTGCGAAAATATTTTTAATTAAAAAAAACGTAATATCAATGACATGATATAGCAGAAACAAAAGACACAAAAATAAGACATAAAATAACGTTTTTTGTATCATTTTCATAGTCGGTACATTAGGTTAACTAATCCTTGCTGCTGGTTGCTGCCACTGCGCTCCTGCACAACCAGACGCACGTGACGTGACAGGAGTTATTCACTTCGGAAGATAGGTGGACTAGATGGCTAAGCCATGTCTCAAAAAAGAAATTATCCATCTGGGGCAGAGAAGAGGAAGACTCTTCCTCTTCCCTGCCCCAGATGGATAATTTAAAAAGCTACTTGAGATCTACAATGGCACAGGAAAGACTCATTATTAACTAATTATATTTAATATAAGACATAATGAACGTAATCGAAATATGAAAGACTCAGTGGGCTTGCACTTATAAGTATCAATAGCAAAGTTGGTCGGGAGATCTCCTATAATGACGTCATTGATGACTTTGCCTCCCGAAAAGCCAGGAAACATAGATTTTGAAGGGAAATGATCAAGCACTGATGATGACAGGAAAAAGGACAAGTGTTGTCTTTCCGAACAGTGAGTTATTTTAGGCGAGATTTTATATTTTCTCCTATAAATAGTTTTAAGTGCAACATAATAGGTTGTTGTTGTGTTATTGTTGATGTTATTATGCTGCAAATTTCTCTGTTCATTTTGTGAATTTATTTAAGATTTCTTTTAAGATGTAAGGTTTATTCCAGATTAAGATTTATTTATTTGTTTGTTATTTAATAACGGTTACAAGTACTAAGTACTAGGGATGTCCCGATCCGATCACGTGATCGGAAATCGGGCCCGATCACATGGTTTCAGACTCGATCGGAATCGGGCATTGCCTCCCGATCAGGGATCGGATATATAGCTATATAATATATTCTCATTTTTAACACATCAATAGCTATGCGTTGGCCCAGAGTGAGACCAGACCTCTTGTCTCAACACAGCAACATCAACGCGTGCGGCATGACATCACTTTGTAGCGGAGACACTATTGGTTATTGGCTGCCTGTTGCCGGCAAAGTTGAACACGGAAGCAGTTCGAAGTGGAAAGCAAAGCATGAGATCATTTTTTTTTTTCGTTGGATGACAAAAGAAACGGGCTCAAACCTGAAAGGGTAGAAATGCTTGTTTTCATCAAGAAAAACGTTCATTTCCTTAATTGAAATTACTGTACACCACTGTGAGATGCGTTCTTAAAAGCAAATTACCGGCACTGTGGCACTTTATTTTTTTTTATTTGTTTACATTCCTGCCAGGTATTTTAAGGTTATTTTTTTTCATTTGTTATTTATTGTTCAAACTGCCTCACGTAAGTGCTCTGTTTGCTAACGGAGTTGTTGGATGTTAAAATAAGGTCTCATCTCATTATCTCTAGCCGCTTTATCCTTCTACAGGGTCGCAGGCAAGCTGGAGCCTATCCCAGCTGACTACGGGCGAAAGGCGGGGTACACCCTGGACAAGTCGCCAGGTCATCACAGGGCTGACACATAGACACAGACAACCATTCACACTCACATTCACACCTACGCTCAATTTAGAGTCACCAGTTAACCTAACCTGCATGTCTTTGGACTGTGGGGGAAACTTGAGCACCCGGAGGAAACCCACACGGACACGGGGAGAACATGCAAACTCCACACAGAAAGGCCCTCGCCGGCCCCGGGGCTCGAACCCAGGACCTTCTTGCTGTGAGGCGACAGCGCTAACCACTACACCACCGTGCCGCCCGTTAAAATAAGGTGTTAAATAAAAAATGAGGAACATCCTGGATCCGTTTCTTTCCTCGTCTTTATTTTTTATGGATTATAAGAAGTATCGGATCGGGACTCGGTATCGGCAGATACTCAAAATCAAATGATCGGTATCGGATCGGAGGGCAAAAAAACCTGATCGGGACATCCCTACTAAGTACTGTTTGTACGAACTGTGTATGTTAGGTTTTGTTTTGCACATTAGTGCAAAATAAACTGGTTAACTTGTTTACATATACAGTGTCTTGTCTACTGATTCGTTGTTTTACTTACAAATATGCCACACATCACTCTGAATATTTTATATTGCAATAGCCACAAGTTGCAGTATAATGTAAACCAACTAAAAATGCAGATTATGGTGGGTGGCTAGACTAACTAGACTAACTGTGTAGCCTAAGAAATAATAAGGCAGCTAGCAGTGTAGTTTTGGTGGTGTGGGGGGCCCCCAAATCAAATTCTGCTTAGGGCCCCTTAAAGGCTTGGGCCGGCCCTGTCTATGTGTCAGCCCTGTGATGACCTGGCGACTTGTCCAGGGTGTACCCCGCCTTTCGCCCGTAGTCAGCTGGGATAGGCTCCAGCTTGCCTGCGACCCTGTAGAACAGGATAAAGTGGCTAGAGATAATGAGATGAGATGAAATAAATAAATAAAAAATTCACAGGAATCCCAAAATGTCAAAAGGCACAACTCCTCTAGTCACGTTACATAACTGTCAGGTTTTGTGAAAAAAAAAAAAAAAACAGAATTTTTTTTTTTAGTTACAGTGCTGAGCGTAAATGAGTGCACCCCCTTTGAAAAGTAACATTTTAAGCAATATCTCAATGAACACAATTTCCAAAATGTTGACAAGACAAAGTTTAATATAACATCTGTTTAACTTATAACGGGAAAGTAAGGTTAATAATATAAACTTAGATTACACATTTTTCAGTTTTACTCAAATTAGGGTGGTGCAAAAATGAGTACACCCCACAACAAAAACTACTACATCTAGTACTTTGTATGGCCTCCATGATTTTTAATGACAGCACCAAGTCTTCTAGGCGTGGAATGAACAAGTTGGTGACATTTTGCAACGTCAATCTTTTTCCATTCTTCAGCAATGACCTCTTTTAGTGACTGGATGCTGGATGGAGAGTGATGCTCAACTTATCTCTTCAGAATTCCCCATAGGTGTTCGATTGGGTTCAGATCAGGAGACAGACTTGGCCACTGAATCACTTTCACCCTGTTCTTCTTCAGAAATCCAACAGTGGCCTTAGATGTGTGTTTAGTCATGTTGGAAAAGTGCACGACGACCCAGGGCACGGAGGGATAGTAGCATCTTCTATTTCAATATAGAGCAATACGTCTGAATTCATGATGCCATCAATGAAATGCAGCTCCCCGACACCAGCAGCACTCATGCAGCCCCACATAAGGACACTGCCACCACCATGTTTCACTGTAGGCACCAGGCATTTTTCTTTGTATTCCTCACCTTTGCGACGCCGTACAGTTTTGAAGCCATCAGTTCCAAAAACATTTATCTTGGTCTCATCACTCCAGAGTATAGAGTCCCAGTAGTCTTCATCTTTATCAGCATGGGCCCTGGCAAACTCTAGGCAGGCTTTTTTGTGCCTGGGCTTTAGGAGAGGCTTCTTTTGTGGACGGCATCCATGCATGCCATTCCTCTGCAGCGTACGCCGGATTGTGTCACGGGAAATAGTCACCCCAGTTTGGCTTTCTACTTCTTTAGATAACTGCAGTGAACTTGCATGCCGATTTTCTTCAACCCTTCTCATCAGAAGACGCTCCTGTCGAGGTGTTAACTTCCGTGGACGACCTGGACGTCTCTGTGAGATGGTTGCAGTTCCAGCTTTCTTCAATTTTTGTACCACTTTTGCTACAGTATTCTGACTGATAAGTCAAGTTTTACTCATCTTCTTGTAGCCTTCACCTTTGTGGTGGAAATAAATTATTTTCTTTGGGGAATTCTGAAGAGACAAGTTGAGCATCACTCTCCATCCAGCATCCAGTCACTAAAAGAGGTCATTGTTGAAGAACGGAAAAAGACTGATGTTGCAAAATGTCGCCAACTTGTTCATTCCATGCCTAGAAGACTTGGTGCTGTCATTAAAAATCATGGAGGCCATACAAAGTACTAGATGTAGTAGTTTTTGTTGTGGGGTGCACTCATTTTTGCACCACCCTAATTTGAGTAAAACTGAAAAATGTGTAATCCAAGTTTATATTATTAACCTTACTTTTTCCCGTTATAAGTTAAAAAGATGTTATATTAAACTTTGTCTTGTCAAAATTTTGGAAATTGTGTTCATTGAGATATTGCTTAAAATGTTACTTTTCAAAGGGGGTGTACTCATTTACGCTCAGCACTATATGCTTCGGAAACTAAAATGTTTACAGGAGGACAGACAGACAGCTATATCCCCCTGCATTATATGCCGGGGGATAAAAATATGGCACTGAACATTTACACACGAAAAACCTCTGAAGTCAAATCCCATATGATCACAAAACATGAAAGGATAATTAAACTCATACTTCATGCTGGTCAAGTTTTTGCGAGGTTAAATTTCAAGCTTGTTTTGTATTTAGCACATGTTAAATGCTTAAGGTGTAACATGTTCCATGATATCTTTTGCGTCATCGGCAATAAACAGTACTGCTCGCCCCAGAAGTATGCAGTTTTCGACTTGGGATGTGGAAAGTCCAAGGTTAGAGTCACATTATTTCCAATCTTCAAGCGTTTGAGCTTCACCTCCATGGAAGCTTATCTTTTGTTTGCTCTGTCTGAACATCAAAAGCTCCTGATCAAGCAATAATCTAGCCAGATGTATTTATGTTCTCTTGTATGGCCAGTGTTTTAGATTTATCGAACGCACTGCTGTGTTGATTGACCTAAAGTGAACACAACTAAAATCTCTTTCAAATATAGAAGTGGTACTTTATTTACTGTTGACTATGTGAACAGGAGGCAGGTAATGATATCTTGATTTTATAAAATCACATGATACAATTTTATGACTAAATAAATATTATATATGAGTGCTTCCACGCTTATGGGTACTGAAATGGGGACATGAACTTATTTTTAAAAATTCACCTAAAACCATTTCTTTTTTTACCATCAGGTCACAAAACATGTAATCTTTAATGAATGATATGTTAAAAGATAACTTTAAATTTTCTGAGATGTAATAAAAACATATTTATATGCCAAAGTCAAGCCTATGAGTTCCAAAATTATGTCTGTTATATTACTTCTGTTACGATTGTCCATCTCGCGTCTGTTACAAATTAATTACAATCTAGCTATATACCATGTTAATCTTATTGAAAGAATGTGTATGTTTATTCTACTACACATGTTTATTAATTATATTTGCTAAAACATCACCTTCCTATGTTTCAAAAAGTAATTCTACATTGTTAAAATTGAGAATATATATGTCCACAACACTTCTGTTACGTTCTGACTTTGGCATATAAATATGTTTTTATTACATCTCAGAAAATTAAAGTTATCTTTTAACATATCATTCATTAAAGATTACATGTTTTGTGACCTGATGGTAAAAAAAGAAATGGTTTTAGGTGAATTTTTAAAAATAAGTTCATGTCCCCATTTCAGTACCCATAAGCGTGGAATCACTCATATATATATATATATATATATATATATATTTTTTTTTTTCCAACCTGTAACTGCATTGCTTAGACAGCAGAGGGCTGTAAATAGCAGAAATACATGAGACTTCACCCTCGGTGGAAGTAACACAGAGCGAATGCCACAGAAGTAACACGCGCGCACACAAAACAGACAGAGGAGCTGTGTGATTGAATGGACAAATAAATTTAATAAGAAACCTGAGCCATCTTTTTTACAGACTGCCAAAAGCTAAAGAAAAGTGAAGCAAATGGAGATAGTAGAAAAGTTCCTAAAAACGTGTTAAGAAAAGGCCTGTTATTTATGCATTAAGTTTGATTAAAAGGGATGCGTTTGTTAAATCATGTTATATTTTTCTCCAACCTTTACAAATGTTTGTAAATAATTACTGTTATTAAGAAAATGAAAAAAAAAAAGTTGTTTAACAAAATGAATATTTATGTTTAAAAGCAATAGGAAAATAAATGCTGCATTTTTTGGTCATAAAATTTTCATTTATTTCAATGAAGACATTTACAAGTGAACAAAGTCTCTCTCCGTCATCATCGATCGTCAACTACAGTGGTGCTTGAAAGTTTGTGAACCCTTTAGAATTTTCTATATATTTCTGCATAAATATGACCTAAAACATGATCAGATTTTCACACAAGTCCTAAAAGTAGATAAAGAGAACCCAGTTAAACAAATGAGACAAAAATATTATACTTGGTTGTTTATTTATTGAGGAAAATGATCCAATATTACATATCTGTGAGTGGCAAAAGTATGTGAACCTCTAGGATTAGCAGTTAATTTGAAGGTGAAATTAAAGTAAGGTGTTTTCAATCAATCAATGGGATGACGATCAGGTGTGAGTGGGCACCCTGTTTTATTTAAAGAAGAGGGATCTATCAAAGTCTGATCTTCACAACACATGTTTGTCGAAGTGCATCATGGCACGAACAAAGGAGATTTCTGAGGACATCAGAAAAAGCGTTGTTGATGCTTATCAGACTGGAAAAGGTTACAAAACCATCTCTAAAGAGTTTGGACTCCACCAATCCACAGTCAGACAGATTGTGTACAAATGGAGGAAATTCAAGACCATTGTTACCCTCCCCAGGAGTGGTCGACCAACAAAGATCACTCCAAGAGCAAGGCGTGTAATAGTCGGTGAGGTCACAAAGGACTCCAGGGTAACTTCTAAGCAACTGAAGGCCTCTCTCACATTGGCTAATGTTAACATTCATGAGTCCACCATCAGGAGAACACTGAACAACAATGATGTGCATGGCATGGTTGCAAGGAGAAAGCCACTGCTCTCCAAAAAGAATATTGCTGCTCATCTGCAGTTTGCTAAAAGATCACATGGACAAGCCAGAAGGCTATTGGAAAAATGTTTTGTGGACGGATGAGACCAAAATAGAACTTTTTGCTTTAAATGAAAAAAGTGTTATGTTTGGAGAAAGGAAAACACTGCATTCCAGCATAAGAACCTTATTCCATCTGTGAAACATGGTGGTGGTAGTAGTATCATGGTTTGGGTCTGTTTTGCTGCATCTGGGCCAGGACGGCTTGCCATCATTGATGGAACAATGAATTCTGAATTATACCAGCGAATTCTAAAGGAAAATGCCAGGACATCTGTCCATGAACTGAATCTCAAGAGAAGGTGGGTTATGCAGCAAGACAACGACCCTAAGCACACAAGTCGTTCTACCAAATAACGGTTAAAGAAGAATAAAGTTAATGTTTTGGAATGGCCAAGTCAAAGTCCTGACCTTAATCCAATCGAAATGTTGTGGAAGGACCTGAAGCGAGCAGTTCATGTGAGGAAACCCACCAACATCCCAGAGTTGAAGCTGTTCTGTACGGAGGAATGGGCTAAAACTCCTCCAAGCTGGTGTGCAGGACTGATCAACAGTTACCGGAAACGTTTAGTTGCAGTTATTGCTGCACAAGGGGGTCACACCAGATACTGAAAGCAAAAGGTTCACATACTTTTGCCACTCACAGATATGTAATATTGGATCATTTTCCTCAATAAATAAATGACCAAGTATAATATTTTTGTCTCATTTGTTTAACTGGGTTCTCTGTATCTACTTTTAGGACTTGTGTGAAAACCTGATGATGTTTTAGGTCATATTTATGCAGAAATCTAGAAAATTCTAAAGGGTTCACAAACTTTCAAGCACCACCGTACACTTCCTTGTTCGTTCCCTACGGAGAGCCACAAAAAGATCTGGTATCAAAGTATGCATTATACTCTCCAACTCATGGGACCACATCAAGAGGAAGACCAAAGTTGCAATTCAACAAGCACATACCTCAACTGCTGAGTAATGGACATGGAGAGGAGTTCAGAAGAGATCAGGAATGCTGCCCAAGACCATGTTGGTTGGAGAAGATTCACCAAGGCCACTTGCCATCATTCACCCCAAGAATCACGTAACTGACAGATTTTTATTTTTCAAAAATATCGCGAGAAAATCAAATCATGAACCCAATATTGTGAATCGGGTGAATCATTACATGCCTATTGAACAGCCATGATGTCATACGAGTTTTGCTAAACTGATTGCCACCTTCCCAACTTTCTAAGAAGGAATACCAACATGCGAGGCATTTTCTTTGGATTTTCCTCGTCACATGTTGGAAATTCCAAGTTACAAGCTTTTGTCAATGTAGCATTAGTTCCTATTGGTACCAATCTTACACAGGTATGAATGGAATCTTTGATACTGAATCCTGGCCAATGAGAAAAGCCTCAATCCGCATTCTTGGTACTAAAAGTTCTTGTACTTTATGCAAAACCAGTTCTAATGCAGTGTAACAAGTGCCTCACCTCTCCGCCAACACCTCGAGAGGAGATGCGCCCTGTGCCCAGCTTCTCACCATCCATGCTGAGTCCATGGCTGCCAGGAAGCCCCGAGCAATCCCCGTCCCCATTGGCCAGAATGGCTGCACAAAACATTTTTTCTTATCCGTCTTAACATCTATAAATATTACAACGCATTAACACACAAGACTATAAAATGGGTGCTCTAAAAAAAAATACATTTTTGTCCCATTATTCAACGTCATCTTTTCTCTCACCTCCAGAAGGCTGTCTCCAACCAGAGCTACGAGCAACTGGTGGCCATTGCGTTGGCGCACCAATGCGGCATTTTCCGAGGCATACATGCACGTGAAGTCAAACATGGCCACGTCAGGCTGCCCATAATGATTAATGGCAAAGTCCAGCTTGGGCAGCTGGTGATTGGTGGAGAAGTCAGCTGCCTCTCTGGCATAGGACAGTAAAGCAGCTTGGTCCACATTAGACCTGGATAGAAGCATCTCTGTATCCACATAATCCTAAAATATAGACATGAGAAACAATGCAAGCCAGTCCGCTATGAAACAATGGAGCTCATTTATGTGGCTAGTGTAATTGCTGAAATAAATGAGCCCATTCTGTGTTAAACTCAGCATTCACTGTATTTAGATGAACATATAATTCAGCAAGGAGAGACTATGGGAGGAACTATGCATGGCTCATGGGGAACCATTTCTCTCTGATTCATGCTGCTATAGTTGGTTTTGCTCAGCTGATATCATCATCAGCCTTGTCACTGACAGGCCATTTCCACCTCTAAGCAGACAGGTTTTTTTTTTTTTCTTCCCCCACTTAGAGATTGAACTTACAATCTACCTTCAATGTGATTGTGGGCTTTCACAACCCTGTGTACATATGTTCCTATGGAATTATATGACCATTAAGCTCTGAACCCTTTAATAGTCTAGAGTTTACACTTAACCCTAGTTTTTTTTTTTTTTAATTATTCAAATACACCTGATCATTACACATTTGGGAAAAAAAATTAAATAACATCATTCTACGCCAAATATAAGAGCAGCACAGAAGCTGAGAAAAGGACAGCTGCTAAATATAATTATTCTATCCACATTCACTGGATATGAGCAATCGCGCACTCCGATTGGCTACTCTACTACTAGGATATCAGCTCATATACCACAAGTAGAGAAAAACAAAATGGCAGAGCGCATCAAGTCAGATATAAATCACACTGTTATCAAGTATTTAAAAGAAAGAACATAGTCCTTCCCTCCCCCCAGTATTTCCTGTTCCATACTCCAGCCCAGTTGGTGGCGGTAATGCACCTTTAATTTGGTTTGCCAACCACCAAAAAACCCTAAACAAAACAAAACAAAACAAAAAAAAAGGCGGAGTATGTTGCTGAACCAACCGAGGACGAAATAAAAACTCTACTCAAAAACAACCCCCCCCCCCCCCCCAAAAAAAAGCAGCAAGCAACAAAATATGGAATGAAAGTATTTGATGGTAAAAACATTTTTTTTCAAGAATTATCATCACATTTTTCCCAAATTGCTACCGTCATTTTGCCGGTTTGTTTACATTCTAAGCAGAAATTATTTTGTCGGACGTTTTTGTACAAAGTTTTTATTTATTTATTGAATTTGCAAAAAATAAAAAATAAAAAAATGCTCCGTTTCTCAAAATCCAGCGAATGTGGATAGAATAAAAGTTATTCCACTCAATCTCATCGTACATGGCTTATAGACAACTCAGCACTACGCGCCTCATCAGCCATCAGCTCATGTACGACTCAGTTTTGTGGAATAACTATTAATTATACAACAGGATTATAGAAAAGAGACAATATGGAGCAGACAGATTGTGCACCGGGTAAATCCCCATAATCACTCACGTGCAGAATGACACCCTTCTCCAGCAGACTCTGCTTCTTGGCAGTCATCACAAAGTAGTGCGTGTCATCCTTATAGTAGACAATGTTTTCTAGATCAATCCCTGGAGAGGCAAATTAACCAAGGGTAAGGAAAAGGCCAAGTGAGACACGTAGTGTTGATAAGCATCTGCATTTTTTTTTTAAAAAGGAGAACGAACATTAGTTTCCCTTTGCAGACATAATGATAGCCTGTTAGGAAAACCAAACCAGTCTCTCTCAGACAGACACATCGTATGATAGACTGAAACCAACAGTAGCGATTACACGACTGGCGAAACAAAAGCAAAGGCTCTTTAGCCACTGCCAACTCAGCACAAAGCTGTCAGCGCCAGGACAGGGGCAGACAGGCAGGCAACTGCTAACCACACTGATGAACAACCTCAGTGCATAATTCCACCCTAGATTCCCTTCAGCTTTCTGGTCCTGTCAGGCCTGGATGCATACTGCTTGACTCAAAATACACATTAAGATTTTTAGCTTAATTCCCCCCCCCCCCCCCCCAACAGGAACTTTTCTACATCGCTCAGTGTTTCTGATGAACAAATGATTTTGTAAATATTTATATCGGTTTATTTTATATCTATATTACGTCTTCAGGTAACATGGCGAAATAAAAGTTCTGTGGACACTTTTTGTTTCTGATCTGACTAATACTGCATAGCATCCTTGGAACATACAAAACATCATCATCATCATCCTCTTCCCCCCGTTCGGGTTCGCCACAGTGGATCTGTTCCACATATTTGACTTGGCGTAGGTTTTACACCGGATGCCCTTCCTGACGCAACCCTCACCAATCTATCCGGGTTTGGGACCAGCACAAAGCACGCACTGCCTGGGTATTTTACCTAATCTGCATGTCTTTGAACTGTTGGAGGAAACTGGAGCACCCAGAAGAAACCCACACAGACACGGGGAGGTTATGCAAACTCCACACAGAAAGGCCCCTGTCGGCCATGAGGTTCGAACCTGGAACTTGCTGTGAGGCAACAGTGCTAACTGCTACACCACCATGTCACCCTGAACATACGAAATATGTTTGACTTACAATTAATGGTGTATTAGTAGCCTAATTTATCTGGATTTGTCTTTATCTGGAAAAACCATCAGATGTCACAGCAACTTAAAGTGCTGATGACACGAACATGACTATGCAATTTCTTAAATAAACTATACAACATGGCAAACATGTTAGATTTCTGTTATAATTACGTGAAAAGAAGCTGTTGTTACGCAAATATCCAACTTTTAATTGCACAGCGCAAGAAAACTGGGTCCGTGGCTCGCGGCCATGTTGTGACGTCAGCGGCAGAACACGCTGCGGTTCACTGGCTGTTCTACTCTGGTTCTACTCAATGGAAATGCCGCATGAAAACGCCGGTGAACTCTCTAGTGCTAGCTCTTCCTCTTCTGGGAGTCTAGAATTGTGTTGATCTCTTCCGAATAGAATCTATGATAGCCTACTCTCTTTACCCTTTGCCTCTCGTTGCTAGGCGGCAGTTACATGAAAGCCGCAAGCTTTCACAAGCAAATACATGACTGATATCACGCCGACTTTATGATTACATTTATGATTATCATGTAGAATCTATAGCTCTACGTACCTTTATCTTATGTCGTTTCACAACATGTTCTGACAGGAGGACTGTCTTTGGATCCGGCATAGCTACTAGTAGACCCCCTCTGGAATACTGGCAGTGTTGCCAGATTGGGAGGAATCCCGCCCAGTTGGGCGGTTTCAAGTGCATTTTAGTGGGTTTTGAACATATTTTGGGCTGGAAAACGTCAGCAGTATCTGTTGCCAGATATTGCTGACGTTTTCCAGCCCAAAATATGTTCAAAACCCACCAAAATGCACTTGAAACCGCTCAACTGGGCGGGAAACCTCCCAATCTGGCAACACTGTGTAGGCACTGCTGATGGTAGTAACACACGTTTGTGCTGAACTGAACACCCAAGAGATTCTTTTAAGCTGGGAAGGGTGTCAAAACAATCCAAATCGAAGTGTTTAGAGCACAGGACGGATGTTGGTGAGGGCTCCCACTTGTCACGAGTGCGCCTGACTTGCTTCACCCACTTCGCATGCAGCTCGGGATCTCTGGGAAACTTGAATAAAACTTACCCCATCCTTGTAGGTTTTGGAGCAAAAGCCGACAACACAACGCGAACGCATAATAACTAATATATATAATAATGTATAATAATAATACTAATAATGACAAACTGAACACCTGTCACATCAACAACAAACTGGTAAGTTAGGAGGAAGGTTCTTTCACTGACGTCATATAGCTCCTCCTCCTCTTTCGTCTCCTGGGTGCTGCAGCCCCGTCAAATTTGCCCAAATAGCCGCGTTTATCATAATTTGTAAAATAGGCGCCTTCGTGAATTAATATATGGATCATCGGGAATTACTTTTTATGTTATAAAACATCGCCAAAGATGTCAAAAACGTGTCATCAGCACTTTAATTCTGGCAAAACACCAAAAATAAATTTTTAGCCAAATTTGTTTTCTTTTTCTCTACAGTTTTAAGAAACTGTAAATATATTTCACCAAAAAAAGATGATTTTTTAAAAAATGTACTTTAATCTTTAATTCAATTTTATTTATTTATATAGCGTGTACAAGGGATATTGTTACAAAAATCTAGATATACTGCTTTTTGACCCACAGGAAACGGGTTCTTGAAGCAGTTCCGTTCAGGATTCTTTGAACCTTGAGCTGGTTAGTGAAGCAGTCCACTGTTACCCCTTTTCCACCAAATCAGTTCCAGGGCTGGTTCGGGGCCAGTGCTGGTGCTGGTTCACAACTCGTTCAACTTGCGAGCCAGCTGAGAACCAGTTTGCTTTTCCATAGCTCGCGGTGCTAAGCGGAGCCACGTCATTATGTCACTGTATACGTCAGTTACGTCGCTGTATACGTTAGTTACGTCGCTGTATACGTCAGTTACGTCGCTACGTTTGCATAAACCTTGGCGCGAATATCGAAGCAAAAACAACGCGGAAGAAGCAACAGCAGCAGCAGCAACAACAACAATAATAATGGATGACTTCGCGTTTGTACAGCTGCTGCTTCTCGTCACTTAAAAATGGCGATCTTTCGTGGTCTTGTTATTGTTGTCGGTCTTAACAACTCCGCCCCCCCGCTGACGTAAGCGGTTCTTTCCTCTGGCCCAGCAGAGAGTTGGTGCTAGCCTGGAACTGGTTTTTCTGGCCCCAGAGCCAGTTCTTTGTCAGTGGAAACAGAAAACCCGGTTCCAAACTAAGGACTGGCCCCGAACCAGCCCTGGAACTGCTTTGGTGGAAAAGGGGCATGTGTAACTACATATCGGTCTAGACCAACCCAGGGTGTGTACTGTCTAGCCTGGAGTTAGCTCTTGGAGTTTTATTTTTCTCTATTTAGTTGTACTTTGTCAGCTCATTTGCATGGTTGGTTTGTTTCCTTGGCTGTTTGCTGAGTATTGGTACTTCGACAGAATATTACACCAAGTATTCTTTTATCACTTGTTCAATTGGCACTAGAACTTTCTTGTCTAGAATTCCAGCACTTCATGTACCCAAGTTTTGCACTTGCTGTACGTCGCTCTGGCTAAAAGCGTCTCCTAAATGCCATGTAATGTAACATTTCTACCAGCTTTAAATGAAACAGTAGTAGCAAGATGGCAGGGCACATTTATTACCCGCTAAGTTTTGTTGTGGGTTTCCTCCGGGTGCTCCGGTTTCCCCCACAGTCCAAAGACATGCAGGTTAGGTTAACTGGTGACTCTAAATTGACCGTAGGTGTGAATGTGAGTGTGAATGGTTGTCTGTGTCTATGTGTCAGCCCTGTGATGACCTGGCGACTTGTCCAGGGTGTACCCCGCCTTTCGCCCGTAGTCAGCTGGGATAGGCTCCAGCTTGCCTGCGACCCTGTAGAACAGGATAAAGTGGCTAGAGATAATGAGATGAGATTTTGTTGTTACTGCAGATATTTGTTTTCATTCCTTTTTTTCTGAAGATTGGTCCTTTTCCATTGTGTCCTCCATTACTGTGCTCTGCTTCCTTTCCAAACTAACGACACACCCACTGCTGTCATCACGGTTCGCGCTGGAAAAAACAGCTATCTTTTGGTTCCAGACGGAAACCAAGTTTTCAAATTTCGAAGCAATTTATCTCTGGTCGAAATGCCCTGAATGGTTCAAAGTTTGGTGCAGGAACTAGATTTCAAAATGGTGCAACTTTACTTGTGCTCGAGATGCATACAAAGCCCAGGAAAAGCCAGAGTTTTCAGAACTATATAGTGGATAGGAGAAAATGCTTTAAAAAAAAAAAACACAAGAGAGTGCTCTGAGAGCACAATATCCCCCGCTGGCAACTATGCCATAACTCTGGTAAAATGCGACTGAATGGAATGAAATTGCAATATGCATATTATCGGCATGTAACAAAGAACCCTGTCAAGTTTCATGAAATTCCTCTAAAAATTGTGAGAGGAGTTGATTTCAGAAAGTAAGTACCCTTCCCGGGACAAACTGATGGACATCGCCATGACATAATCCCCCTTTGGGCCTTTCAGCCAGCAGGGGATAAAATTTGTGAGGGAAGTTGATTTCAGAAAGCAAGCACACCTTGATGAAATTGCGAAAGTTTGTTAATAATCAAATCAAGGGCATAACTCTGGTAAAATTTGCCCAAATTAAACGAAATTTCAATATTTTATATGACCGTTATATGCAAAGCCTTTTGCCAAGTTTGGTGAAATTCCTCCACAAATTATGAGAGGAGTTGATTTCAGAAGAACGTACACCCTCATGAAATTGTCAAAGTACATGTTATTTAATCAAGGGTCAAAACTCTGGTAAAATTTTCACAAACGAAATTAAATCGCAATATGCACATTACCGGTGGCATATAACGAAGCTTTTTACCAAGCTTCGAGAAATTCGTCCAAAAATTGTGAGAGGAGTTGATGTCAGAAGGCGAGCACACCTTCATGTAATTGTGAAATTACAAGGTTGTTAATCAAGGGTCACAACTCTGGCAAATTGCAACCGAATTGAACAAAGTTACAATATGCGTGTTACCGACATATAACAAAGAATCCTGCCGAGTTTTGTGAATTTCCTCCAAAAACTGAGAGAGAAGTTGATTTCACAAGGTGAACACCCTTCCCAGGACGGATGGACAGAAATCGCCACGACATAATCCCCCTTTGGGCCTTTCAGCCAGCGGGGGAGAAAAATTACCACATGAAGGGTTTTCTCAGGCCGACACACATATGAAAAGGACTTTGGGTTTAAGGGGAAAGCAAGCTGAGTCAGTGTTGTCTTCTCTTTAATCATTAGGCCAAATCCCAAAGTGCTAACAATGCAGAAAAGGTTCCATCAAACGTTACAATCATGTCCATACCAGTGGCTTCTCTTAGATCCTGAAAGAACTTCTGGTTGAAGATGAAGGCCACCCCGCTGATCTCCTCCACTTTGGCCTCGGCTGTAGTGTTGCGGTTAATAAAGTTGGCCGTGATGGCGATGGCCAGCTTGCCCCTGAACTCTTTCCTTCTGAACCCTGACGAGAAAAGCAACAAGAGTTCAGAGTAGCTGCATAGTCAGACTCAGCAGCAGTTCTACGAAGTCTCCCATGTTATATAATGCTTATTTTCTAGAGGACTGAACATCAGAGAGAAATCCAGATAAAAGTTTCTCCAACTGAGTACCTCTTGTTAACTGTTCTAAGACAGGAAAGTACCCTCAGCAGAATCCCAGAGCCAAGAGCCACTGTAGCGTTTAATCATGATTATGATAATTCTCAAATGGAAAATCCAGCTAAATATGTGAGAAAAACCCCCCAAATCTGTTAAAAGCTTTTTCCCCATTAATTTGGCAGCATAAATCACTACAATAATGACCCTTTACTTATTCAGCAGATTAGCAGCAAAGCTGTGCGATTGTGCACAGAGGCTCAGTTCACGGTACCCTGAGCCACATTAAGACCAAAATGAGAAAGGAGGCTTGGAGAACATTGGTTCGTTCACCTGACAATGTGTTTCTTCTCCCATCTGCCCCGATGATGACGTCAAACTCCAGCTCGCTGACGGGATGTATTTTAGGATGGACTTCAGCTCTCCAGCCGATCCCTTAAGACAACACATTACATGGTTTGGGAAACTGTGGTGCACACTTTAACGCACAAGGTGCGACGTTTGTACTGTGATAGAGCGCATCACAATGGCATTTCAATTAAATATTTAAATATTAGCTGTTGTTGAGTGGTCTATCAGAGGTATTCCATTCAGCTAGCATGATACTAAACGAGTCTTCAACTCGTTCAGTATCATGCTAGCTGAATGGAATACCTCTGATATGGAGCTCTTGCAGTCACGTGACCGAATCCCGGCTGGAATGTAAACAGCCGCCATCTTGTCGGTCAACTACACAGCTGAATACTGCTGCACTCGTGTACAAAATGGATCAATTTCAACCGACAGACTACACGGCTCATTTTTCTAATGAACAGATAACTAGATATATGTCTAAAATAAATGACCTACAGATTAGTGACCCTTATCGATTACCGGACGTAGTTTTCACGACCGTGTCAGTGGATATTGAACTGCCAGAGGTGGAATACCCAGATGTGTATAATTACCTCATTAACTTTCCCTCGCTGTTCAGTGGTGAAGCACTGCGTGCTTATAAATCTCTGGACAGTTATCTTTACAGAAATTCAGGATTTGTCAGCGACTCAGATGTGGCATCTTGTAAACAAGAAAATAACAATCCTCATTGTACGGGTAAGTCACTTAAGTATTGAGTACTAGTACTGATACTAGATATATCAGTAGTATCTAGTATAGCACTGACCAGCCGATTATGGTTGAATATTTTATATTATCAGTTAGATCAAGTATCAGTAGTCTATCACTATTACTGTATATATGGTATACCTGATAGCAGCAATCCATTTTGCACGCCTGTCAGGGTCCCGTGGCAGCCTATGAAACTTTCTTCCCGATTTCTGACCTCTCCTGTTGTGGCATTTATATGCCATACAACTCTCCGGCATTGTGGCACGGTAATATTTGCAGATTTGGGCGAAAAACAACGAAAGTCAGTGTCGGTAAATTGCGATGGCGGAAATATGGCGTTTGACCGACAAGATGGCGTCTGTTTACAATCTGGATCGGCTGTGACGTCACATGCAAGTGGACTATAGCATTAGTTTAGATTAGCTACCGTTGTTTAAATAAAACAACAGGGTAGTCCAATCAGTGGCTATACACCTCTGCTATCAAAAGGAGCCCGTACAACACGATAAATAAAAAAATAAACTAGCTATGATCAATATCAAATTACAATATTCACAATATACAGTACATATCCAGTATATTCAAATTAATTGCAAATACAAAAAAAAAAAAACCTGGGTGTATAAAATATAAAATATAAACTGCAAACTATAAACTTAATCTATTAAAAACAATACTTCCGTGATAATAAAATGATTTCTTGGTCAGCTCAGTTCTTAGCCTTGGTAAACGTAACGTATTGCTTTGTGTAGTAATTCTGCTGTGTATAACATTATTGAATGTAAAATTATTTTTGAAAAACTGCAGGCAACTCCTGTTAATACATTTCTTAACAAATTTGAACACACATGATCATCCTGCCTACTTTGTAGGCCATTTAACTACATCTAAGGCTCTATCACGCTTGCCTATTCCAGTAACGGTCCTTTCAGCACGCCGCTGGAGTCTCTCTAAAGATTTAGCATTTCCGATACCACAGCACCCCCATACAGTGTCACAGTATTCAAGAACAAGGCGAATAAAGGACGTACAAACATTCGCATAGCACACAAAAAATAAATATGACTATTACTACCTCGCCCGGGACGGAGTCCACCAGGGGGCGAGGTATTGTTTTCAGTCAGGTTTCTTCTTCTTTTTTTTTTTTAAAGATTTTTTTTGGGCTTTTTTCACCTTTATTATTGGATAGGACAGTGTAGAGACAGAAAATGAGCGGGAGAGAGAGACGGGGAGGGATCGGGAAATGACCTCGGGCCGGAATCGAACCCGGGTCGCCCGGATTTATGGTATGGCGCCTTATCCACCTGAGCCACGACGCCCCCTTCAGTCAGGTTTCTTTGTTTGTGTTTTTTTGTGAACAAGATTACAGGAAAACAGCTGGATCAACCTTCATGAAACTTTCAGGATAGATGGGCATTGGTCTCAAATAGAACCTCCAACATTTTGAGGGTCATCCGGTCACCAAAAAGGTCAAAATAATTTTTGTGGTGTCTACTGCCTCATATTGCGGCGCTAGCCACTATGTCATCGTGCTGTAAGAACATAAGAGTGTAACAGTCATGCACTGCACATGCGCATACTACATGTGTTCCGATTAAAATGGCCAGTGAGTGTATACAATTCGATTCACCATTCGAAATAAATGGACTAAACCAGGGGTTTTCAAAGTGTGGGAGAGTCAGCCCCCCCTCAGAGAGCAAATAAACAACAGCGCCCCCCCTTACAATTTTTGTTGCTATACTTAATGTTCCATTCGTATTTTTAAAAAATGGTTGTACACATTTTTTTCTTTTACACATTTTAAACATCTGTGCTTTTTGAAAACATCTTTTTTTACACATTTAAAAAAAAGCACAGATGTTTTAAAATGTGTAAAAAAAGATGCTTTCAAAAAGCACAGATGTTTAAAATGTGTAAAACAAGATGTTTTTTTTTTTTTAAAAAAAGCACAGCTGTTTTAAAACATCTTGTTTTACACATTTTAAACATCTCATAGCATCGTTAGCTACGGTAGCACCTCTTGGCAGACAACACACTGTGGCAGTTGAGCATCTTCAGATCCAGTCCATGAAAATCCAAACTTTAAATAATCGTGGTCATACTTCCTTCTTTTTTTGCTTGGCCCAGACTCTGTCTCCTCACTCACTGTAGTTTTAGGTACTAAAAATCGAGCCATTTTGTCTCTGGCAAAGGCTAGCTGAAGTTCGCTAAATGTCCGCAATAGTAACTTATTCTGGTTTATTTTTCCTCACGTTGCACCCCCCCTGAAGAACCCTGGCGCCCCCTAGGAGAGGCGCACCCCACACTTTGAAAAGCCCTGGACTAGACTAAAGAAATCACTTTCAGACATGTTTATGTTTATTGCAGAGGGAAAGCGCGTTCCACTGAGCTCTAGCGCCGGGCCATTTCCGGGAAATAAGAGTTTGGGTCATGGTGACAGCGTGTGTATGTCAGCCTCAGTTTGGAGGTTTCAGTTTCGAAAACTGTAAGAGGTAACAGTAGAATAATATAAAGTACAGACACTTGGTATATTTTACTTCTGTGATTTTTAAATTGTTCATTTTTGGATTACGCTTCATTTTTGTGGCTACTGCCTCATAGAGTAAATATATATGCTGTATTTACTGTATGGACATGGGATCAGAAAGCAATTTTATTTATAAGCAGTAGCCACATGTACTCATAGGGTACCTATTTTTTTCGTGATATCTTCCTTCATATTCATCATAAGTGCTACCGGGTGAGGTTTGTTTTGCCTGACAACACTTGTTATTATAAGACATGCATACTCCTTTCAGGTGTTCAACGCGTCTTTCTCTTTCAAAATTCTCCCAAATCTTCTGTATTTAACGAAGCAAACCCGACGGCCATGTTTGTTTACAAATCATCACAGTCGCTCGCTAGTTGTCTTGACAACCATGCAATATCAAACCATATTCAACGCTCATTCTCCATTGGGTAGAGTGATGTAATACACGTAGGATAAGCGATATAAGAACAATAATGCATGCTATCAAACGAAATGAATCAAACCTGCTAGAAGGGATGAGAATACATGTTTTTATTCTATCCAAAAAGCGTCCTGTATGTATACCGTATTTTCTGGACTATAGAGCGCACCTGTATATAAGCCGCATCCGCTCTATTTAAAAAAAAAAAATTTAAAAAAAAGATATACAAGCCGCACCGGGCTATAAGCCGCAGATATCTATGTTGATATTTACTGCATGTACAGAATGATTTTGTACTGTAAATGTACATGTATGTACCTGAACAGATTCTTTCCGAACAGTGCCTTTTAACACGGCAGCAACTTTGCTGATTAAAACGGAACAGAACCAAGAGAAAATAACCGGTATTTATTTACCTTCATTTCTCCTGTGTTTGAAACCACAAGTCACTTTAATCATCTTCGCTGGATTTGAAAATAATTACCAGTTAGTAATTTGTCGTGCGTGTTCTATCTGCTAAAGATCTGCTAATTCTTCTTTGCATTGATTTTTCGTCTATCTTATTTTTGATTCTACTTCCGGTTAGAGCGCCCCTAGCGGTGGAAGAAAAATCCACAGAATAGCCGCACCTTTGTATAAGCCGCATGGTTCAAAATCTAGGAAAAAAGTAGCGGCTTATAGTCCAGAAAATACGGTAATTATTACGCATATGCGGAATCATCATCAGACTTGGGACAGAAAATGAAAAAGACCGTCTTACTCTCATTCTCTTGGTCTTCTGGTGGCTCGATGAGGCCTTTGAACTCCACATTAACATGGATTTCGATACCCAAGAGCAGAGCCATTTTCAGCAGCATCAACTGCAGCTGACGAATACCTGTAGAAAGCAATACCAAAGCACATTAGCATAAACCCAACTCAACTTTGTTCAGAACTCATCAAGTATGCCTCCATCTACTCACTGATATGGTCTATGGAGCCGGCACAGAATTTTCCGTAGAACTTTTTTGCGCCGAGGCCACGCAAATCCTGAATAGTGAAAGGCCAAAGGTGGAGGACGTTGTTGCGGGAGAAAGCATCTCTCTTCTCCAACAGGACCACCTTGGCTCCCAGAAAGGCAAGTTCTATAGCAGTGCGCAGGCCACATGGTCCTGCTCCAATGATCAGACACTGCAGGAACACACACAAAAGGTACACTACCGTTCAAAAGTTTGGGGTCACTTTGAAATGTCCTTATTTTTGAAAGAAAAGCACTGTTCTTTTCAACGAAGATCACTTTAAACTAATCAGAAATCCACTCTATCCATTGCTAATGTGGTAAATGACTATTCTAGCTGCAAATGTCTGGTTTTTGGTGCAATATCTCCATAGGTGTATAGAGGCCCATTTCCAGCAACTCTCACTCCAGTGTTCTAATGGTACAATGTGTTTGCTCATTGCCTCAGAAGGCTAATGGATGATTAGAAAACCCTTGTACAATCATGTTAGCACAGCTGAAAACAGTTTAGCTCTTTAGAGAAGCTATAAAACTGACCTTCCTTTGAGCAGATTGAGGCCCCGTCCACACGAGTACGTTTTTGTCGAATCCGCATAAATACTTTATCGTTTCGGCCTCGCATCCAGACGGAGCTGGCTTTTTTGAGGTGTGAAACCGGTATTTTTTGAAAACGGGTCCCAGAGTGGGAAAATCCTAAAACGCTGGATAGCCCGGAGTCGTCTGGACGGCGAAGCGGATTTTTTCAGAAACGATGACATATAAGCCCCGCCTCTCTAACCTTTAACCTCAGCCACCGCCGCTAGACGCGTCATAACAACGGCGGACTACAAGCTTGTACTCGTACTGCAGAAACAACTCGGTCTATTACGGCTGCTACAAGAAAACCTTCTGCTTTTATATTACTGTGAGGAGCAACAAAACTTCGTGTTATGAGCTTGTTTTGTAAACAGCGCATGACCTTTATACACATGCTCCATGGCTTCTCTTCCGGTTTTAGTGTATTGGTGTGGCAGCGTCACAGCGCCACATACAGGCCTGGCATATGTAGTACAGCATTTTGGGTCGTTTCCAGTGAATCGAAACGACGCCGTGTCTACGGAGATTTTTTTCAAAACGACAGCGTATTGGGTGAGGCCGCGTACTCGTGTGGACGGGGCCTGAGTTTCTGGAGCATCACATTTGTGGGGTCGATTAAAGGTGGAGTACGAGATTTTTTTCAGGAGTATTTTTTACCATATTGCTTGAAAAGCTCCTCACACCCATGTTGCAAGCAGTACAATAGAAGGTTTGACCCAAAAACGAAATATTTTAATCCAGTCTACAGTGTAAAATAAAGGAAAAACGCCATCAAATCCTATCGAGGTACCACCTCAAAATGATTGGATACTGACACGTCAATCAGACTGAAGCCCGCGAGCAGCCCGTCCCTTCTGTGTGTGTGTGTGTGTGTGTGTGTGTGTGTGTCTGTGTGTGTGAGAGAGAGCGAGCAGCCCCTCCCCCACCCGCGCGCTGCGAGCAGTGTCACACAGAAAGAACAGGATTTTCTCAGTGCGCTCCCTCCAAACAACGGGGATTTACACAAAAATGGAAGGAGATATTCACAAAATTCTTTCACAGTGAGCGCCACAAGGCTCTCCCGAACACACTGATGTAATTTTTTTGGCTGTAGTGGAAAAAATGAGGTCACTAGAGCAAGTTAAAAACGAGTGACTTTTCTGATTTTGCAGTCACAGAGCAGCCACGTTTATAGGGGTGGAGACGCGGGGGGTGGGAGCGTTTCTTTTCAAAATATGGCTTGCGGGAACTGTTATTCCAAAATCTCGTACCCCACCTTTAAATGCTCAAAATGGCCAGAAAAATGTCTTGACTATATTTTCTATTCATTTTACAACTTATGGTGGTAAATAAAAGTGTGACTTTTCATGGAAAACACAAAATTGTCTGGGTGACCCCAAACTTTTGAACAGTAGCGTACACAAGAGGAACATGAGTCTTTGGGGTCTGGAGATTAATCCTACATTCACACCAACAAGTGATAAATCATTTGGTTCGCTTGCAGTTTGTCTCCTGTTGGCATGTAGCAACCAGTTAAATGGCATCCAACTGCAGGCAAGGGTTGTACGACTATTACATTTTAATAGCTGGTGAGTAATTCAAAAGCTTGTTCTCGTCATCTTTTCCATAAACAAAGCAGTTTCAGGTGGTCACTTTTTTAGGCTGTTTTATTTGTACATTTCTGTCACACTGTTAACAACGAAAGTAAATAAAATCAGTGCAAAAAATATACAAAAAAAAAATCTGTGCATCATATTATACTCCTAAAGGATGTACCGATTCTTAAAAATAATAATAATAAAAAAAAAACCCTCATGTAGACACGCTGGAGGCTGAACTGAAATCACTGCAGCGTCCAAGCTCTTTCTGGCTTAGAATGATGGATGAAGGATGTGATGTCTACAGCAGTGTCTGGAAGGGTTTTCTGCCATGTTCTGCCAACTTCTACCTCAGCAGCATCCAAAAACCAGTCTGGACTGGAGTGGGATTGGATAGTGCAATCCCATAGCTCCAAAAGTGCTTTTTACAACGGACTTCAGTATGCCACCATGCGAGAATTTTATTTTTTATTTAAATTTTTTTAATGACAACAAAATTAGCTGTGAGAGAAATTTCTATACAAGTGGAAAAAGAAGGAAGAAAAAAAAAATCCCCCTCACACAAACACACCTTTATGCAAAAGACTATGAAAAGGTCAACTGCTCATTAAAGGAACAGTCCACCGTACTTCCATAATGAAATATGCTCTTATCTGAATTGAGACGAGCTGCTCCGTACCTCTCCGAGCTTTGCGCGACCTCCCAGTCAGTCAGACGCAGTCAGACGCGCTGTCACTCCTGTTAGCAATGTAGCTAGGCTCAGCATGGCCAATGGTATTTTTTGGGGCTGTAGTTAGATGCGACCAAACTCTTCCGCGTTTTTCCTGTTTACGTAGGTTTATATGACCAGTGATATGAAACAAGTTCAGTTACACATATTGAAACGTAGCGATTTTCTATGCTATGGAAAGTCCACACTATAATGACAGGCGTACTAACACCTTCTGCGCGCTTCGGCAGCGCATTGATACGGAGCTCAGATATCAATGCGCTGTCGAAGCACGCAGAAGGTGTTAGTACGCCTGTCATTATAGTGCGGACTTTCCATAGCATAGAAAATCGCTACGTTTCAATTTGTGTAACTGAACTTGTTTCATGTCACTGGTCATATAAACCTATGTAAACAGGAAAAATGTGGAAGAGTTTGGTCGCATCTAACTACAGCCCCAAAAAATACCATTGGCCATGCTGAGCCTAGCTACATTGCTAACAGGAGTGACAGCGCGTTTGACTGCGTCTGACTGACTGGGAGGTCGCGCAAAGCTTGGAGAGGTACGGAGCAGCTCGTCTCAATTCAGATAAGAGCATATTTCATTATGGAAGTACGGTGGACTGTTCCTTTAAAGCAAAATAAAATTAAAAAATTGCACATTGGACTCTAGAATTGGCTTTTTCTAGTCTAGATTATTGCTGTGTTCACACTTATACCGGTACGAAAGTGGTATAACTGTATCGATACAAAGTATACTGGTACAGTTTAGTGCATCTGTCCACACTAGCGAGAAATGTTTGCGGTTTTCTTTCACGGTAGTTGAAATGCGCGTGCGCGAAATGTTTCCGTGGTTACCGAGTAACTTCCTTCTGAGAATATATGGCGGATGAAACAACGCGTGTGTGCTTTTTGTTGTCAATGTACAGTCTGTATTTCTGGTGGTCATTTATTCAGTCGAATCGTATAAAATGCACGAGGCAGTTGAGAAAGAAACAAACGAATCTCCGTTCTTCACTATTTTATTCAGCGAAGACATCGATTGAGGTGTGTGACTTTGCGCATGCGCATTATATTTGTATCGATACAGAGCCGCTTCATCTGTCCACACTACAGCGAAGCGCTACAGTACCGATACTGTACCGGTACGAAACCCATACATTTGTGGGTTTCGTACCGATACAGTTATACCGCTACAGTACCGGTATAGTTGCTAGTGTGGACAGGTGTTGCGGTACGAAAGTAGTTTCGTATCGGTACAAAATCCCTAGAGTGGACAGGGTAAAAGTTTTTTTGACTACCTGCCTGCATTTCCTTAGTGTCCTTACTGCCCGACTAGTCACAGCAGTGATTAGTGAATTTATTAGTCAGCTTGTCTATGCAACCCCTATTCAGGCTTGTAGTACTCGAGTCCGACTCGTATCCTAATTTTAAGGACTCATGACTTGACTTGAGCATTGATTACTCGGACTCGTGTATTAACTGCATTCGGACTCGCCAGTTGGAGACGAGGACTCGGATTTTTTCTTTATTTTTTGTAATGTAATAATTTGGCATAAGATATTTATAGCTACTTTCATTTTTGTACTAATTTTGTGCAAGAGTGTCACACCTGCGCACCTTGGCATGTGCATCAGACAGACTCTCGGGTGCGCTCCGGACAGCGCGTGCGCTCCAAGTGGACTCTTGCACGCGCGCCATAAACAACTAGCACCTGCACAGGATTAAGGTGCGATCAGCACGCCAATATAAAAACTGTGAAAAACACATTTACTTTGCGAAGTATTGAACTGCATTGCTGACACATTACTGAGCCTTATTTCCTTGTTTGGTTTCCTGACCCCCGATTTCCTGTTTCTTGTCTTTGATTCCGCCGAGTCTACGATAGCCTGTTTGCGCCTTGCTTGACCCATTCCCTGTTTCACGATTTCACCTGCCGTTCTGGAATGTTTACCTGCCTTCACTTGTATTAATAAACACACCTTCTGCACTTACATCCGTCTCCCAACCATCTCTGACAGAATACTTCACGCTCCCTGACAAAGAGAACGCACATTCACCTGTTCATACATGTTCAGGAACAAACTAACGTTAAAGTGCATATTCTGGACCAATTTCATTTTTTTTTTTTATATGAAAAGTATAAGTGGGGGGGGGGGGGGGGGGGGGGGGGGGGACAGTGTTGTAGTGGTTAGTGCTGTCGCCTCACAGCAAGAAGGTCCGGGTTCGAGCCCCGTGGCCGGCGAGGGCCTTTCTGTGCGGAGTTTGCATGTTCTCCCCGTGTCCGCGTGGGTTTCCTCCGGGTGCTCCGGTTTCCCCCACAGTCCAAAGACATGCAGGTTAGGTTAACTGGTGACTCTAAATTGAGCGTAGGTGTGAATGTGAGTGTGAATGGTTGTCTGTGTCTATGTGTCAGCCCTGTGATGACCTGGCGACTTGTCCAGGGTGTACCCCGCCTTTCGCCCGTAGTCAGCTGGGATAGGCTCCAGCTCGCCTGCGACCCTGTAGAAC
Organism: Neoarius graeffei; assembly: GCF_027579695.1. Taxonomy (NCBI): domain Eukaryota; kingdom Metazoa; phylum Chordata; class Actinopteri; order Siluriformes; family Ariidae; genus Neoarius; species Neoarius graeffei. The sequence goes on from NC_083574.1 coordinate 44,435,697, forward strand.
AGGATAAAGCGGCTAGAGATAATGAGATGAGACATTGATCTTGCTCCTGAATTTACCCGTGATACGCACTTTAATGGCGCTAAAGCAGCCACCGTCAAATGGTGCGGTTGGAGTCTTGTTCTCAGACTCGACTTGAATTTTTTTTTTTTTAAATGACTTTGACTTGAACACTGGGGACTCAAGACTGGACTCGGACTTGAGGTTTAGTGACTCGACTACAACACTGCCCCTAACTGTACCTCACACTACAGGACTGGTCCCAAGTGTCATTAATTTTGCTGCATCATACCTAATCTGCATGGAGCTGAGAAAATATTGACACAAATGTCACTCTGTCTCTGTGTCACTTGCCATAGTTGATGGAACTGTGGCTCTGTGCCGCACAAATGCACAGAAAATGCTAGTGTAGTGTAGAGTAATACCAATATATTCATATCACTGCAAATAATGCCTTGGTGTTAGGAAATTCAGCTCAGATCATATCATACCTTAGAGTTCGCACATGCTCTGCCTTTCTTGTACTCCTTATGGCTGGCACGTTTGTCTAGCTTGGCCCAGAGTGCTTTTGCCTTCCAGTAGTTGAGCTTGGACTTCAGCTTGTGGTAGAAGACTCGATACTCACTAGGCTTGAGCTCAAGGAAGTCACACAGCTCCTGAAAAGCCTTAAGGGTCCCCTTACAGGTGGTGGCCTGAACGAAGCAGTCAAAGAGAACGTGTGACCGATTGATCCCCTCTCCCGCTGCACAGACACCTCCATCTCCCATGGTCCCTCACCCCACACAGGGGACGACGGGACTTCTCCAGACCTGCTTAGGAGGAGTCTGGTTCAACTCCCCACCTCAGACATCTTCATCCTGAAAAAGGAAGTGAAAAAAAAGTTCTATTTTTAATCTACAAGGCCACTTGTTAGAGGAGGAACTCATCATGAAGGAATTTAAGGTCAGTTCCGCATAAGAAATTAGGAATTGCTCCAATGCTTGATTTTGATTAATAAAGGACAGGAAACAAAAATGTACACAGTGAGAGCTATGAAGAAACTGCTACTCATTTATTTAGAAATCTATTAAAAACATCCTTCACTTTAAACAGAGGCATACTAGAAAGTGTGTAATCAAAATCCGAGACCAATTTAAGTCCACTGAACAATAACAGGAAAATCAGAGTTGAAGATATTTCCATTGTAACTGAATTTTATTTTCCTTTTTTTGAACTTCAAATGAGTGTACGTTCATGGCCGATTGTACAGACGCTTCTTCTCAACAGCATGCAACATAAAGCATTTATAATTTCACAAGTCCTGCGCTATACAGCCACAACAACAACAACGAAGAAGACCAAGTAGTAGTAGTAGTAGTTATAAGTAGTATTTCTGGGATTCAACAGAAAATAATTCATGCCGTCACTGAGAGACAGTGAAATAATCTAGAAGTCCAAGAGAGCAAAATTGGCTGTGCTTTCAGGTGATAGCATAACACGCCATCTCTTATCCAACAGAATGGAACTAGCCAATCCAAGCTCTCTCAGAGCTCATGTATGAGGAAGCAGGCAGAGTGCTTTCCTCAGGTGGGGTTTACATTAGACCGTATCAGCGGATCATCAGATTAACGTTTTTAAAACGATTCGCGTGCACACAGCAACGCCAATACACGGATACGCTCGGCTCCGCAGGCATCCTGCGCTCCAAATCACTCCGCCCTGAACAGCAAGTGCCCTCTGGAGGGTGCGCACTCCGGCCCTGCGCAGCTCACAGAGCGCGCGAATGAAGCGCACGAGCAGTGATTCGGGACAAATAGCAGGAAGTGAAAGTCCGTACCGTTTTTCAGCAGTCACGGCACATGACCAACGTGGCATGACCAACACCAGCGAATCAGGAAGGTGGATGTCACAGTGACGTTGTCCAATGACGACGTCAGCTAGAGCTCAGCACTGCGTTTCCTCGTTCCTCAATGTTTACACAGCACCAGATCAGATACGTACTGGGTTGAACACGTGGGCCCTGGCGGATTCAAGTTGTTCCGCCTGTGGAGTCGTTTCCCGGTGTTTTAATGTGCACGGACAGTGCATCCGCGACGAAAACGAGACGGATACGGTCTAATGTAAACACCACCTCAGAGTGTTTAGTTGCCCTGTGATGCAGCATAAAGTTTGGGGGAGGGGAAAAAAAAAAAACCTTCATAATTCGATATTATCCAAAGGTTCTGGTCTGAATCATATTTCTGTATACAGGTTTCACATCCAAAATTTTAAATTGATTTAACAGAACATTTGACATAGAAAAATTACATCTTGGAAAACTTTTAGGTTGTGGAAATTTATGGAAAACATCTCGAGAAACGTGAACTTGAATTTTTACGAGCCAAATATATGGCATCAAATGTTCAGAATACCACAATTTCCTCAACCAGTACATGCATACATGTTGGATGGAATTTTTTTAATAAAATAAAAAAGTGCAACACTTCTTCTGTCATGCATCATGAATTCATCATGAATCTCCATAGCTGAGGATGCCACATTACGACAAATATACGAGGGGAAGTCACAAAGTTCCAAGACAAATTGAAAAAAAAAAAAAAAAAAATCTTTATTTATGAAAATAAAGGGCGGTACGGTGTAGTGGTGTAGTGGTTAGCGCTGTCGCCTCACAGCAAGAAGGTCCGGGTTCGAGCCCCGTGGCCGGCGAGGGCCTTTCTGTGCGGAGTTTGCATGTTCTCCCCGTGTCCGCGTGGGTTTCCTCCGGGTGCTCCGGTTTCCCCCACAGTCCAAAGACATGCAGGTTAGGTTAACTGGTGACTCTAAATTGACCGTAGGTGTGAATGTGAGTGTGAATGGTTGTCTGTGTCTATGTGTCAGCCCTGTGATGACCTGGCGACTTGTCCAGGGTGTACCCCGCCTTTCGCCCGTAGTCAGCTGGGATAGGCTCCAGCTTGCCTGCGACCCTGTAGGACAGGATAAAGCGGCTAGAGATAGTGAGATGAGAAATCTTTATTTATGAAAATAACAAAGCTATTTCTCTACATATCCTCCATTTAAGCCTAAACACTTCTGCAAGCGGGGTTTTCATTGGGGAATTCCTTCTCTGTAGAATTCTGGGGGATGTCTTTCACACTTTTTGAAATTATACCCTCGTATGAAAAGTAGTCACTGGCCAAAGTATGACGACCCAGTAGAATTTCCAAGGGTTAGAGTTTGAGGCACATACGCCTGCTTTAGGGCAATTCCATGTAAATGTCAACCTCACCATGCAAAAATAAAGCAACATGTAATACATCAAAACCACTCCCAGAGATATCACCTAGGCCTGTATTTTACAGATGTGAATAAGTTGAACCAATTTGTAACCAACCTGTCACTGTCAGTCTTTCTTTCTTATAATGTAAAACCCAAGCTAAAATCAACTTTGATCATGTACAATTCTATATTATTGCCACAAGCCACAGAAATGTATGCTAAAATCCACAAAACAGCAAAACAATAGCCATCCTAAATATTATTTAAGAACTTTGATAGTTTTAGCTGATATTTAGAGAGTTTTTCAAAGGGTTATGGTGGTTAAATTGCTGATTTTCTAAACATATGCCATGTCTATTTCAGACGCGTCACATCCATAACGGAATTTCGTCACATCCATAACGCTGACTTTTCCTTCCGAAACTCTGCATGAAATACAAAATATTTTAAACAAAGATTTTTTTAATATTCACCTTGGACCCCTCTATCAAATGGATATCTCCATTTCGACATTAGGTTTACGATTTCACAGAGTTTGATAAAAATGTACAGTCACCCAAGAAAAGTGATACTTTTTCTGTCACATCCATAACGCATCTTTTATTGGCATTTTCTGGCATGCCCTAGATGTACTATGGGAATTGTTCTTGTTCTATCACTTCTCCAGTATGGTACAGCCTTAAAATACGCAACACCTGTTTAAATACTGGGAGACAATAAAACATGCACTGGGTCATTTGTTGCCATTTTGAGTTCAAGTGTCACGTCCATAACGCTGGAATTGCTCTTTAATTTTTTTTAATTTTTTAATTAAAATACAATAACTCCTTAAAAAAAAAATAGAAACTAGAAGGGCACTCAGAGCGCATAATGCCGCCAAACCACATACTTGGATTTCCATCAAAATCTAAATTAATTGCTCCTTGGCCCATGGTTCAAAATTTCATCAAAATCCGTTCACTACTTTTGAGTTACTTTGGAAACAGACAAACAAACAAATGGAAGTGAGAACATAACCTCCTCCAACAAAAGTTATGATACCATAGATCACAAACCATCTCAGCTGGCTCATCACAATACTTTATCTCTCCATGCTTGTGTTAATAATCAACACGACACCTGTAGTATTACATAGTATGTCTGTGGCCTTTTTGGTCGAGGGAATGAACCTGGATAAAATCTCAGTTCGAAAGCAGAAGGAAGGTAAACATACATGAGCCAGTCTTGCTTCAGCATATCTTCCACTGTGGGATGTTCCACTGTACCTACATGCTCCAGAAACAGACCACAGCAAAACCACAGTCCTTCCACCTCAAAACAGCCTTGAAGATGTTACATTTTAACCACTGATTCTCCGACCACAGCCATTTCCAGTTAACGATGAACACTGGTTTTACACGGATCAAAAAGAATCCCAGAAATCCAGTACAGAAAAGATGTAACCATCTTAAAAATACATTAATTAGCTAGCTAGCAAAAACCTCACTATGCCAGTCAGCTTCTGCCTTTCATTACCTTTATTAGCCAGTTAACATTCATGTGCGATTGAATATAGGATACAAAAGCATCAGTTTTAACATGTTAAAACCTAATCTCCTCTACCTCACCTAGTGTTTAGCCTTTTTTTTTTTCAGCATGCAAGCTAATCGGCTGCACTCTTCGAAGAAACGTGTAGAAAATTTGCACAAATTAGGTTCCGAACTCTAGTTTACACATTTTGTGTCAATGTGTCAGCCGTTTTACACAGTTATGTGTAGTTTTAAAATGAACACAGCCTATGTATTTGTTCACATCTCATCTCATTATCTCTAGCCGCTTTATCCTGTTCTACAGGGTCACAGGCAAGCTGGAGCCTATCCCAGCTGACTACGGGCGAAAGGCGGGGTACACCCTGGACAAGTCGCCAGGTCGTCACAGGGCTGTTCACAACATTCCCTGGTGAAAACCTTACAGATCCTTGAAAAGTTCTTTGTGAGGGCCTTTGAGGATCCTGTTGAGGTTCTCAACAAAAATCCTCAAAAAGATCTTCAAGGATCTACAAAGATCTTTGAACTTCTTGCCAAGATCTTCAAAGTTTTTTTTTCCAAGCTCTTCAATGAGCTTTAATATTCTTGACAAGCTCTAGAAGAATCGTTCTAAAAAAAAAAAAACCCCACCACATTCAAATCCAAACAAACCAATTCATTTTTGATGCTATCATAACATACACACTGACATTTCCAAGAGAAGTCATCAACTGATTGACCAAGAGATCCTATCAAGATCTCTGAAACCTTGAAAATCATGAAAGGAATCTTCAAAGATCCTTTTAAGATGTTGGCTATTCAGGATTCCTTAGTATATCCTTACCCAATGAGTCATAATTATGCAAGTTTCAATCTATTTCCATCCTTGCCAATTCCATTGAATTAGGATCATTAAAAAAAAAAATTTTTTTTTGAAAAGATCTTAAAGCAGGGGTCATCAAACTACGGCCCGCGGGCCAACTCCGGCCCGCCACCCCTCTTTGACCGGCCCCCCAGCCCCTCTGCCCCCCACCACTTGAACCAGCCCTATGAGGCAATCCCCAAAAGTGATCATGGCCTATTTTTTTTAAATTGCTTTTTGGCAAATAACAACAACATGTCTGCATCTTGTATTTTGTTGATTTTATCAATTAAAATTGATAGTTATAAAATGAACTATTCATATTTTCCAAATTTTCGTCATGTGCTCGTGATCAAGCAGTGACAGGCAGTGCATGCGCAGAGAACTGTCAGTGTTCAGGACAGCAAAATGGCTAGCTGTCAGTGAAAAGCTGACAGAGAGTGCAGAGTTTTTAAAGAACAGTGGACCACCGATTATTTTTTTCGTTCAGTGTAAGGACCGTGCAGTTTGTCTTGTATGTAAAGAAAGTGTGTCGGTTTTCAAAGAATATAATCTGCGTCGTCACTACGAAACCCGCCACAAAGAGTATGCTAGTTTGCGAGGGCAAACAAGAGAAGACAGGATTCGGAGGATGAAATGCGGACTGGCTGCACAACAGAATGTATTCCTTCGCCAAACCCAGATCAACCAGGCTGCTGTCCGAGCTAGCTATAAGGTAGCTCACCTACTAGCTACCCATGGAAAGCCGTTTACTGATGGGGACTTTGTTAAAGTATGCATGCTTGCTGTGGCTGAGGAGGTGTGTCCCAACAAGAAGGATGCGCTCAACGCGGTGAGTCTCTCCGCACCTACTATGACCAGGTGAACCGAAGATTTGGGGGACAACGTGTATGACCAGCTGAATGAGAGAGCGTCAGAATTCGAGTTTTTTTGCTTTGGCCATGGATGAGAGCAATGACGTGCAGGTCACAGCACAACTGCTGTGATCTATTGATCTATTGCTCATATTATTATAATTTCACTGTTTTTTTTTAAATGTATTTATTTTATAGGCCTATTTATTTGACCTTTATTAAGTGCTGCACACAATTATTAATAATATCAACAGGCCTACCTACAATTTATAATTTTTCACTCACCTTTGCCAGTGTCAATCACCTCAACTAGGCAGATGTTTCTTACCTTGACAGCTTTGATGTTATTTTCATTAGAAAATAAATAAATGGAATATCTGTGGTATTTCAAATTAAAACAAAGTGTGAAGACTCGATTACTACTTTTGCAAACCACTAGTAAAGATAAACAAATATGTGCCAGGAATCAAGTGTGAATATAGTAGTGGGGATATAGCAGTGTGGGTATAGCAGTGTGGGGATATAGTAGTGGGGATGGCTGTGCCAGGCTAGTAATCTCTACTACACAATGAGGCCTGCTGGTGGTCATATTCTGGGTCATACAATTCTATGTTATATAGCTGACCCGACCCCGGCCCCCCATCACAGTCAGGAACGACAATGTGGCCCCCAGAGAAAAAAAAGTTTGGTGACCCCTGTCTCAAAGAATCCTTGCAAAAATATTTGCAGGGCTCATTATGAGGATCTTTGTATGATCCTTAAAATATCTTTGTCAAATCCTTGAGGATCTTTACAAGTTATTTTGCATATGAAGATCTTTGAAGATTTTTCTAAGATCCTTTAATGATCTTTGTCAGGTCTTTGACACATCTTCAGGGATCCTTAAAGATCCTGTGAAGTTCTTAACCAGGGTTAAACACAATGTGTGTGGACTGATCTGCTTTACCAGAACATAACGTGTTAATATTACACACATTTACACATCTTTGTGTTAAACTTCCTGGCACAGTCACTGTGTTAAAATAATTAACACCATTAATGTGCCCCAATTAACACAACAAATGCTGTCCCAAAATCCACCCACCAATGTGAACGAATTTCACAATTTGTCTAAGAGTGTACTTACTATTTCTAGTGCTGGTTAATTTCATGGAGGAGTTAAAATAGTAAAATCGAAAACTGTTCTTAGGAAAACAGAATTACTTTGAACTTTATTTAGTCATAATTTCAAAAAACAAATAATCATTAGCTTTAATATTTATCAAAAAAAGCAGAAACATATCTTAAGCCAGTATCTCACTGGGCTGCGACAGCTTGCGACAAATTGCGAACATCATTCGCGAGAGAGTTTCAAAAGTGTCTTGAAACATTCGCAGGGCTTCTCAATTTCCTCGCATGAGTCGCAAAGTGTCGCTCCTTCGTCGCTGAAATTTTGAACATGTTCAAAAAATTCGCGCGACAAAATTTCTCTCAAAATAGCCGCAAATGTGTCGCGAACCCTTCTCAAGGTCAGTTTCCGTGAGGCTTCCTCTACTTCCCTGCCTGCCGAGGGAAAGCCGGGCTGCGACAGCCTGCAACTAGTTGGAGACAACAATTGCAGTAAAATATGCAAATATCAATTCAGTGCAATTCCAAGTGAAAATTGTCGCCAATTTTCACATTTTATCGCAATTGTTGCGTCTCCAACTAGTCGTGGGCTGTCGCAGCCCAGTGAGATACTACCCTTAGCTAGCCACAACCATACATTCCCAAACAAAACTAGCTATACATATTGTTTGATGTACCAGCTAGCCAACATTTATATGGGCTTGAATATACTGACAGAGAAATATCAATTTTAACATGATTAATACAAGACCTACAGTTTAAATTCTCCATTAGCATGCAAGCTAACATGTATTCTTGCTAATGCTAATTAAGAATGAACGAGAAGGGGAAAGAAAACTAAAATCATTTTCGATTCTATTATTCATGACTTAAAAACATGTACCATGACATGTTTGTTAGCCAGCCGTAACTTATCCATCCATAAATGTATAAACCCAAACAAACATGGCTAGCAAGTCACAGTGTTTTCTTTCTCCCCCCCCCCCCCAATCTGTCCCTCTGAGTTACATGTTGATCCTGGGATTGAGATGCTGGCCTCTTCTGCCCCTCGGACCTGCTGGTGCCCTGTGTCTGGTCGGAGTTTTATCGCACCGCTCCTGTGAAGGACGGCCCCATGAGGACAGTTGAGGGTTATACATGTTAAAACTGTTAATATTATAGTCAGGCTGTCTGTTGTTGCCCAAATGAGGATGGGTTTCCTTTTGAGTCTGGTTCCTCTCGAGGTTTCTTCCTCATGTCGTCTGAGGGAGTTTTTCCTTGCCACCGTCGCCACAGGCTTGCTCATTGGGGATAGATTAGGGATAAAATTAGCTCATGTTTTAAGTCGTTCAAATTCTGTAAAGCTGCTTTGCGACAATGTTTATTGTTAAAAGCGCTATACAAATAAACTTGATTTGATTTAAAGAATTCTGGAGGATATCAGAATGTTGGCATACCGGCTCCCATCTACCCCCATTCATTCCTCTTTCCGCGTCTTTCGTTTTACGCTACTGATTGATAATCAAAACTTTGTGTGGCTAATGCTACAGAAGAAGGGGTTTATGCGCATGCGTCTACTTCTATCGTTCTGGTGTCGCCGATGGGACCGTCTTACAGCGCACGTCAAGGTGTGGCATGTGTATTGCATCGTTTTCAGCAAGTGTTGCGTTGCCATATGGACCTGATATTTTACTGATCCGTTGCCCATGTGGACGCGATATTTAAAAAAAAAAAAAAATCTCGTTGCCATTGTCGTGTGGATGTAGCCTTAGATTTACTCATAGTTATGAAAGTAAAAGTATGAGTAAATTCAGAAAAGATTTGTTTGTTTACATTTATTGCCATTTAAGCATCTATGGCTATTTCATGGCCAATACAGGTAATAAATATCACATAAAATTAAAACCAATAATAAAATAAATAAATAAATAAATAAATAAATACATCAAATACGTTTGTACACATCAATGCACTTCAAAAAGTTTAAAACCTTTAACGGTGAAACCTTATTAAAAATATCTAGCATTGTGCTTTCTTTAAAAAACTTCTGCCTTTGTATTCTAAGAGCAGGGCAAGACAAAATGTGCTTAATTGATGAGATCACCACAAAGATCGCAAAGTGGAGGTTCACCTCCAGTTAACAGAAAACCATGTGTTAGTCTAGAGTGTCCAATTCTACCCCTTGTGTAGACAACTTGGTCATGTCTACATGAAAAAGATTGAATAGTCACTTGTTTTAAATTCAGAAAAGAAAACTGAAGAAAATGCTTTTGTACAGTGTATCAGAATTGTGTGAAGAAAATTGTAAAATGTGTGTTTAAGTCAGTGCTTGTGCTCTCAGTTCATGTGTAGATCATGAGTAAGCCATGGCCTGATGGTTGGAGAAGCGGCTTTGGGACCAGGGGGTCACCGGTTTGATTTCCAGGACCAGCAGGAATGGCTGAGGTGCCCTTGAGTGGGGCACCAGGCCCCCAACTGCTCCCCAGGCTGCTCTGGATATGTTGTACGTCGCTCTGGATAAGAGCGTCTGCTAAATGCCTGTAATGAATGTAATGTAAAATCACCACTCTTTAAAAGGATCCATCTGTATAACTATCAGAAATGAAGTCAGAAAGTAGTCAGTAAGCTAAGAATATGAACTGGTTTTGGCCGGCAAAAAGCATCAAAATTTACAGAACAAAAAACTAGCAATACTTCAAGTGGGCAGGAAAACAAAACAAAAAAAAAAAACACTACAGGCTCTTTAAAACATAATATCTGAAAGTTAATATTAAAATTTGCCAAGGACAGTCACAATAGAACCTCTTAACAACCTCCAAGATACAAATTTACGTACACACACACACACGCGCACACACACACAGGTGTGGTTTCTTCCAAGGAAATCTCCACCCCATGGAAAAAGTGGCACAGAGCAGGATGAAAAAGACTAAGCATATTTAGGGTTGGAGAGAGAGAGAGAGAGAGAGAGACGGCCTGAGTAAGTGCCAACTCTGCTCGGCTGTACAAATACACTCGTTCCACTACCTGACCTCTGTTCTCTGGAAGTGCAGCATCAGCTTGAAGCCTCCACCTAAGATTTTGTTCCTGCCATGTGGCTTAAAAAGACCAAAATAGGTGCAAGTGGTAGCTGTCGTATGACCGGGGAGACCTGACGGGTGGACGGGAATTGGCCAAGACTATATTAGAATCCATCCATCCATTATCTGTAACCGTTTATCCTGTGCAGGGTCATGTGCAAGCTGGAGCCTATCCCAGCTGACTACGGGCGAGAGGCAGGGTACACCCTGGACAAGTCACCAGGTCATCACAGGGCTGATACACAACCATTCACACTCACATTCACACCTACGCTCAATTTATAGAGATGAAAGTGGAGCAAAGAAAAAAATCCTGAACTTTTGAAAGTCAAACTAAGATGGGGGTTGTTATGTTTAAAGGGGAACAGAGGGCAATATATAGAGTAAATATAACAATAAAACACACATTAGAGCAATTCCAGCGTTATGGATGTGACATTTGGACTCAAAATGGCAACAACTGACCTAGTTAATTTTTATTCCTTTCCAGTATTTTAAAATTTGTTGTATATTTTTAAGACCTCTCATATTGGAGAAGTCATAGGAAAAAAAGAATTCCCATAGTACATTTAGAACTCTAGAAAATGCCAAAAAAGACATGCGTTATGGATGTGACGGAAAAAATACCCCATTTCCAGGGTGACTACACATATTCATCAAACTCTGTGAAATTGCAAACAAAATATCCAAATGCAGGCATGCATTTAATAAAGGAGTCTTAGCTGAAAATAAAAAAAAGCCTTTGTTTAAAATATTTTCTATTTCAAGCAGAATCTAGGAAGAAAAAATCAGCGTTATGGATGTGACATAATTCCGTTATGGATGTGACGCGTCTGAAATAGACATGGCATATGTTTAAAAAATCAGCAATTTAACCACCATAACCCTTTGAAAAACTCTCTAAATATCAGCTAAAACTATCAAAGTTCTTAAATAATATTTAGGATGGCTATTGTTTTGCTGTTTTGTGGATTTTAGCATACATTTCTGTGGCTTGTGGCAATAATATAGAATTGTACATGATCAAAGTTGATTTTAGCTTGGGGTTTACATTATAAGAAAGAAAGACTGACAGTGACATATTAGGTTGGTTACAAATTGGTTCAACTTATTCACATCTGTAAAATACAGGCCTAGGTGATATCTCTGGGAGTGGTTTTGATGTATTACATGTTGCTTTATTTTTGCATGGTGAGGTTGACATTTACATGGAATTGCCCATTAACGAACCTTATTCAAGACTTACAAAAGTTTTTTGTTCTAAGGTTGGAAAGTTATAGTGTTTTGAAAGTAGCTCGAGCAAACTATTTCTGCAGTTTGAACAGCCCGCCATGATATTAATTTTATCCAATCAGAATGCACGTTCATTTTCTCTGCGTAACACTCATGACGTATGTATGTGCCCAGTTGTGTTGGCTCATTGAGGTTGGGAATAGCACGTGTGAAATACCGGTTTCTGCCTCTTGCAACGATTTCGCAAGTCCACGGGTGGCGCCTATCTCATTGCAGCAAATAAATTCTGCTGGACTCGTGAGCAACTCCACGTTACATTTTCCGCACGAGCACCACGCCGTGTCACCTGCACGCAGACGCTCTGCCCCATGCTCGCCATGCCCATGGTCAGCATCAGTCTCATCCTCGCTGTCATCCGAGCTTTCTTCTCTTATTTCATCACCGGAGTCGAGAGTACCTCTCCTAGGTTCAAACTGGTACCCTTCTAAGCCATAGCCTGCTTGCAGTGTGTCTTGCAGGATCTCTTCGTATGATTCGACAGAGCTGTCGCTTTCACTTGATGCGCCCGACGCCATGATTACACGCTTCTCTCCTAGTGCAGTGGGTAGGGCTGACGTCACGGTCTTTTAAAAATGGCGACTCTTGTGCGGTTTAGCGTATAAAGTATTATATTTACAATTACCAAGATATTTCGTTGTTTTCTAGTACATAAATTTGATAGAATACGTTACTTTGTCACATCAGCAACTGTATATTATATTTTGTACCCCTTTAATAACAAAACACACAAAACCCTGCATTCTAGTACATTTTAGTACTTATTTTCACTAAAACAAGTTATAACTTTTAAGCCTTTTTCTTTCATGTACATTAATGAATGATAAACATGTCAAAAATATCAAATTTAATTCCCCTAGTTAATGAGTAATTTTCAGGAGTGCATTGAGAAAACGCGGTGATTTTCCTGCTACACAGTTCATTACTTTGAAAAAATATCAGACAGTTGAAGGTAAACTCAGCAAAATCTCAAAACAGTGCTGTTAAAAAAGTAAAGGTCTGTTAGAGTTTCTAAAGCTTTCAGGTTTCAATGTTGGGGACACTGAGCCTCGTTTATCAATCTTTTAGCAGAGTTGTGCGTTTGCAGAAGCGAAAGTGAACGAAACATTTCCAATTCAGATTTATGCGAGTTGAAGCCAATTGTTTACATTAGTTCGTACTGTCTGTAAATTTAAACACACCAATGAAGACCAAATTTCTCATGTAAATCAGGGGCGTAGCTAGGATTTTTCAGGGGTGTGTGTGTGTGTGTGTGTGTGTGTGTGTGTGTGTGGTCACACTGACTGGCAGCCTGAGTGCATTATGGAACAAAAAATAATTACCATTGCTAGTTTTAGGCAGCTTAGAAACCGGCTCTTCCATTATTGCTGTTTCTTCCACGTTTTCTTGATGTTGTGTTCTAGAAACGGCACTAAAACTTAGCTTCGAAGCCACAAAATGCAACTTTGATGGGAAAATTATATAATAAATTGCTTACCTCTCTTTACATCGAAAGGAGGAGGAAAGTTTTGCTTGTTTTGACATGGCGAATTATTAACACAAGAGAAAATACTTATAATTCGCAACTAAAGAGACTGCAGCTACACTGGCAGCTTGAACATGCTTTCTAGTGCGATTGTGTTGCGCTTGTGCAGAACGGTGTCAGTCCTGCGCGCCTTAGCTAGTGCACCTGAAGGCGCGCCTGCCTAACGAGCTCCGGCAAGCGCGCCGTTAACAAAGAACACCTGTCTTTAATCAATGAACTATATTTGGGCTATTTAAGGACTGCGCCCAGGCAAGGACGATGCAAAGTATTTCGCCGCGTCTAGGAACGCGAAAAATCCGAAAAATAAATTTCTCCATTCGGGAAACCGGAGATTTTCAAGAGTTTTGTCAAATATCCGGATAAATCCGGAAGACTTTCATCTATAAATTTAGAGCCACCAATTAGCCTAACCTGCATGTCTTTGGACTGTGGGGGAAACCAGAGCACCTGGAGGAAACCCACGCGGACACGGGGAGAACATGCAAACTCCACACAGAAAGGCCCTCATCGGCCGCTGGGCTCGAACCCGGAAGCTTTTTGCTGTGAGGCGACAGTGCTAACCACTACACCACCATGCCGCCTATATTAGAATTTAAATAAATAAAAGTTATATATCTTATGCGGCACAAGATATTTGAGTAACAATACAACAGGGCTGGGTAATGTGATAGGATAATATTGATCGTATGATCAATTATAAATGTTAAATGTCAAATGAAACATACATTAAATGTTAAATTTTCATATGAAATTTGTCTCATCCACCCTTACAATACACACAACTAGTTACAGTGATCGAGAACACCAACTCAAAAATGGTAAATGAAATGATCCTGATTCTCCATTTCTGCTTTCACCTGAGAAATCATTTACTGTTGCTGAAGATGGTCCCGCATGACTATCCTAAAATTGCCATGAAATTGTTGTGGATGGTGCCATTCAGAGACCCTACAGATGGCTGTAGATGTCACTTGATGATAACCATTTACATTCAAGTCTGACTGATTACCGGTATACAGTGGATAAACTCCACTTATACCCCTTTTCCACCAAATCAGTTCCAGGGCTGGTTCGGGGCCAGTGCTGGTTCACAACTCGTTCAACTTGCGAGCCAGCTGAGAACCAGTTTGCTTTTCCATAGCTCACGGTGCCACGTTATTACGTCGCTGTATACGTCAGTTACGTCGCTACGTTTGCTTAAACCTTGGCGCGAATATCGAAGCAAAAACAACGCGGAAGAAGCAGCAGCAGCAGCAACAACAACAACAATAATAATAATGGATGACTTCGCGTTCGTACAGCTGCTGCTTCTCGTTGCTTAAAAATGGCGATCTTTCGCAGTCTTGTTATTGTTGTTGGTCTTAACAACTCTGCCCCCCGCTGACATAAGCAGTTCTTTCCTCTGGCCCAGCAGAGAGTTGGTGCTAGCCTGGAACCGGTTTTTCTGGCCCCAGAGCCAGTTCTTTGTCAGTGGAAACAGAAAACCCGGTTCCAAACTAAGCACTGGCCCCGAACCAGCCCTGGAACTGCTTTGGTGGAAAAGGGGCATTAGTGATGATAAATGTAAAGTTAAAACTTAAAACCAAAAATGACACTGATGCTCATACTGAAAATTCTCTCCTTTATACAGTCAGGGAAGAGTAATGACTCAATCACACTATGAGGTCACCCAAAAGAGGACAGTTTCCTTGCGAGTCTGGTTCCCTTCAAGGCTTCCTCCTCACGTAGTTTCATGAAATGTTTTTCTTGCCACCATTGCCTCTGGCTTGCTCATTCGGGATAAATCTAAATTGAAGTCTGGATTTCCGTAAAGCTGCTTTGTAACAATTGCTAAAATAAATTGTTAAAAGAAAAACTTTAATTGATATGAAGAGAGCCTGTTGAAAAGTTACCATTATGGCTACGATGCTGCACAAATATCATTAATTTGCCTCCAAATGCAAAAATTTCCTTAGTGTTCAAAAGGACTTTTCAAGCAAGTTACTACTGATTTGATTTGCGAAGAAAAATGATGTATTAAGTTAAACAGATGCAGAATAAAATAATTTTCACTCATGGTCTCAGACTCATCAACCCCACTATACATACAGCTCTGGAGAAAAAAGAAAAACCCTTCAATTATTATTTTATTTTTAAATCAGCATCTCTATGTATGGCAGCCATTTAATTCCAGTGTCTGTGCTGGAATTCCAACACAAACACACCTCGATTTACTTAACGAGCTACTGATTAGTTGATCACCTGAACCAAATCTTATTTAACGAGGAAAAGTATAAAAACCACTGCTGTGGTCGTCACTATCCTCTTGCAATAGAACCAGTTTGGACGGCAAAAACCATGCTAGCGGTACTTTAAATTTAATTGGAATACAAAAATTTCCATTTATCATCATGTCAAAAGAGTTAAAAAGAAAAAAAAAAAGTTTTAAGTGAGAAAAAGAAGGGTTCAATTCTAGCTTTACTGGCAGAGGGATACAATGAGCATCAGGTTGCTTCCTTCCTCAAAATTTCAAAGACGGCAGTTCATAAGAACAAGGTCAAGCAGCAGACACTGGGGACAACAAAAAAGTTACAGATGGTGAAAACAACTCTCCACTGACCGGGATAGTTTTCAACTCCTTCGAATGTCACTCAACAACTGTAGGATGACATCAAGTGACTTACAAAAAGAATGGCAAATGGCAGCTGGGGTTAAGTGCACGGCAAGGATTGTTCGAAACAGGCTCCTCTGGGCAGGACTGAAGTCATGCAAAGCTAGAAAACAGCCCATCATCAACGCGAAGCAAAGAAGAGCCAGGCTGAGGTTTGCTAAAGGCCATAAGGCTGTAGAGGACTGGAGTAAGGTCATCTTCTCTGAGGAGTCCAATTTTCAGCTTTTCCCATCACCTGGTTGTCTAATGGTTAGACAAAGACCTGGCAAGGCCTACAAGCCACAGTGTCTCACACCCATTGTGAAACTTGGTGGAGGATCAGTGATCTGGGAGTGCTTCAGCAAGGCTGGAATGGGGCAGATTTGTGTTTGTGAAGGACAAAAATCAAGCCATGTATAAGGTTATCCTGGAAGAAAACTTGCTTCCTTGCTTAGGAAGGGAAGAAAGGAAGGGAAGGAAGTCATTAAGGAAGGGAGGGAAGTAAGTAAGGAAGAACAGGAGGGAAAGAAGTGAAGGGAGAGAGTAAGTAAGGAAGAACAGGAGGGAAAGAAGTTAAGGAAGGGAGGGAGTAAGTAAGGAAGGACAGGAGGGAGGGAAGGAAGTAAAGGAAGGGAGGGAGTAAGTAAGGAAGGACAGGAGGAAAGGAAGGGAGGGAGTAAGTAAGGAAGTAAGGAGGGAAGGGACAGGAGGGAAAGAAGTAAAGGAAGGGAGGGAGTAAGTAAGGAAGAACAGGAGGGAAAGAAGTGAAGGGCGAGAGTAAGTAAGGACGAACAGGAGGGAAAGAAGTTAAGGAAGGGAGGGAGTAAGTAAGGAAGGACAGGAGGGAGGGAAGGAAGGAAGGGAGGGAGTAAGTAAGGAAGGACAGGAGGAAAGGAAGGAAGTAAAGGAAGGGAGGAAGGAGGGAAGGGACAGGAGGGAAGTAAGGAGGGAAGGGACAGGAGGGAAGTAAGTAAGGAAGGACAGGAGGGAAAGAAGTAAAGGAAGGGAGGCAGTAAGTAAGGAAGAACAGGAGGAAAAGAAGAAGTAAAGGAAGGGAGGGAGTAAGTAAGGAAGGGACGGGAGGGAGTAAGTAAGGAAGGGACGGGAGGGAGTAAGTAAGGAAGGGACAGGAGGGAAGTGAAGGGAGGGAGTAAGTAAGGAAGAACAGGAGGGAAAGAAGTAAAGGGAGGGAGTAAGGAAGGAAGGACAGGAGGGAAGGAAGTAAAGGAAGGGAGGGAGTAAGTAAGGAAGAACAGGAGGGAAAGAAGTAAAGGAAGGGAGGGAGTAAGTAAGGAAGGGACAGGAGGGAAAGAAGTAAAGGAAGGGACGGGAGGGAGTAAGTAAGGAAGGGACGGGAGGGAAGGAAGGGACGGGAGGGAAGGAAGGGACGGGAGGGAAGGAAGTGAAGGGAGGGAAGGAAGTGAAGGGAGGGAGTAAGTAAGGAAGAACAGGAGGGAAGGAAGTAAAGGAAGGGAGGGAGTAAGTAAGGAAGAACAGGAGGGAAAGAAGTAAAGGAAGGGAGAGAGTAAGTAAGGAAGGAAGGACAGGAGGAAAGGAAGTGAAGGGAGAGAGTAAGTAAGGAAGAACAGGAGGGAAAGAAGTAAAGGAAGGGAGGGAGTAAGGAAGGAAGGACAGGAGGGAAGGAAGTAAAGGAAGGGAGGGAGTAAGGAAGGAAGGACAGGAGGGAAGGAAGTAAAGGAAGGGAGGGAGTAAGGAAGGAAGGACAGGAGGGAAGGAAGTAAAGGAAGGGAGGGAGTAAGTAAGGAAGAACAGGAGGGAAAGAAGTAAAGGAAGGGAGGGAGTAAGTAAGGAAGGGACAGGAGGGAAAGAAGTAAAGGAAGGGACGGGAGGGAGTAAGTAAGGAAGGGACGGGAGGGAGTAAGTAAGGAAGGGACAGGAGGGAAGTAAGGAAGGAAGGACAGGAGGAAAGGAAGTGAAGGGAGGGAGTAAGTAAGGAAGAACAGGAGGGAAGGAAGTAAAGGAAGGGAGGGAGTAAGTAAGGAAGGGACAGGAGGGAAGTAAGGAAGGAAGGACAGGAGGAAAGGAAGTGAAGGGAGGGAGTAAGTAAGGAAGAACAGGAGGGAAAGAAGTAAAGGAAGGGAAGGAGTAAGGAAGGAAGGACAGGAGGGAAGGAAGTAAAGGAAGGGAGGGAGTAAGTAAGGAAGAACAGGAGGGAAAGAAGTAAAGGAAGGGAGGGAGTAAGGAAGGAAGGAAGGAAGTAAAGGAAGGGAGGGAGTAAGTAAGTAAGGACAGGAGGGAAATAAGTAAAGGAAGGGAGGGAGGAAGGAAGGAAGGAAGGAAGGACAGGAGGGAGTAAGTAAGGACAGGAGGGAAAGAAGTAAAGGAAGGGAGGGAGTAAGTAAGGACAGGAGGGAAAGAAGTAAAGGAAGGGAGGGAGTAAGTAAGTAAGGACAGGAGGGAAAGAAGTGAAGGGAGGGAGGACAGGAGGGAAAGAAGGAAGTAAGGAGGGAAGGAAGTAAGGAAGGACAGGAGGGAAGAAAGTAAAGGAAGGGAGGACAGGAGGGAAAGAAGTAAAGGAAGGGAGGGAAGGGAAGGAAGGAAGGTAAGTAAGGAAAGAAAGAAAAGAAAAAGCACAACTTTATTCATCACACACTTGTGAAATTTCCTCTCTGCATTTAACCCATCTGAAGCAGTGAACACACACATGCACACACGCGTGAGCAATGAGCACACACACATACCCAGAGCAGACTCAGATCAAACCAGAAGTAACCGTGATGAGCAAATACTCCGAGACGTCATGAGGAACCCGATTCAAATCCTATTCACTGGACAGTGGGTTTATAAATCATTAAACTTCACATACACAAAGTCAAACAGAACTAAATGTGTTGAAAGGATGTTCAGGGTGAGAGTCCTGGGATGATCAACTTTGTGACTGCAGAAGCAGTACAAGTATCCAGATAAGGATATCCACTGAAGCAAGGGGAAGACTACAGCAGAAACTGTATTTCAGAAACATAAAGGCCAATTTATACTTGTATGTAGACTCTACACTGTACGTGCAGCGTCAATGTTCACACAGTATTTATACTTCCATGTAAGGTGCACGTCTTCACATGAAAACACGCCAGACTTCACTTCCCTGTGTAAAAGCAGTAGAGAGGAATGAGAGAGTTTCCGTGTTTCACTGCAGGAATAATAAATAGAAAATACCACAGACAAAATGTTGGTTTTGAGAAAAATTTACTGAAGGAAAAAGAAACCTTGCGTGATTAATTACAGACCAAGTGAATTCGGACTGAAAGCATTTCAGAAGTGTTTTAACTCTACTGTATTCAGCAGTACAAGCGGGACAAACGAAAGTCCCACTGAGCTCTCAGGAATGAGGCACAAAATTAATGCCATAGTGTTTAAATCCACAGGACTGAATACAGGATTTAACTGGCTGTTATAACGATTCATCACTATAGAGTCCCACACTTTATACAACCCCGATTCCAAAAAAGTTGGGACAAAGTACAAATTGTAAATAAAAACGGAATGCAATAATTTACAAATCTCAAAAACTGATATTGTATTCACAGTAGAACATAGACAACATATCAAATGTCGAAAGTGAGACATTTTGAAATTTCATGCCAAATATTGGCTCATTTGAAATTTCATGACAGCAACACATCTCAAAAAAGTTGGGACAGGGGCAATAAGAGGCTGGAAAAGTTAAAGGTACAAAAAAGGAACAGCTGGAGGACCAAATTGCAATTCATTAGGTCAATTGGCAATAGGTCATTAACATGACTGGGTATAAAAAGAGCATCTTGGAGTGGCAGCGGCTCTCAGAAGTAAAGATGGGAAGAGGATCACCAATCCCCCTAATTCTGCGCCGACAAATAGTGGAGCAATATCAGAAAGGAGTTCGACAGTGTAAAATTGCAAAGAGTTTGAACATATCATCATCATCTACAGTGCATAATATCATCAAAAGATTCAGAGAATCTGGAAGAATCTCTGTGCGTAAGGGTCAAGGCCGGAAAACCATACTGGGTGCCCGTGATCTTCGGGCCCTTAGACGGCACTGCATCACATACAGGCATGCTTCTGTATTGGAAATCACAAAATGGGCTCAGGAATATTTCCAGAGAACATTATCTGTGAATACAATTCACCGTGCCATCCGCCGTTGCCAGCTAAAACTCTATAGTTCAAAGAAGAAGCCCTATCTAAACATGATCCAGAAGCGCAGACGTCTTCTCTGGGCCAAGGCTCATTTAAAATTGACTGTGGCAAAGTGGAAAACTGTTCTGTGGTCAGACGAATCAAAATTTGAAGTTCTTTATGGAAATCAGGGACGCCGTGTCATTCGGACTAAAGAGGAGAAGGATGACCCAAGTTGTTATCAGCGCTCAGTTCAGAAGCCTGCATCTCTGATGGTATGGGGTTGCATTAGTGCGTGTGGCATGGGCAGCTTACACATCTGGAAAGACACCATCAATGCTGAAAGGTATATCCAGGTTCTAGAGCAACATATGCTCCCATCCAGACGACGTCTCTTTCAGGGAAGACCTTGCATTTTCCAACATGACAATGCCAAACCGGGCGGCACGGTGGTGTAGTGGTTAGCACTGTCGCCTCACAGCAAGAAGGTCCTGGGTTCGAGCCCCGTGGCCGGCAAGGGCCTTTCTGTGCGGAGTTTGCATGTTCTCCCCGTGTCCGCGTGGGTTTCCTCCAGGTGCTCCGGTTTCCCCCACAGTCCAAAGACATGCAGGTTAGGTTAACTGGTGACTCTAAATTGACCGTAGGTGTGAATGTGAGTGTGAATGGTTGTCTGTGTCTATGTGTCAGCCCTGTGATGACCTGGCGACTTGTCCAGGGTGTACCCCGCCTTTCATCCGTAGTCAGCTGGGATAGGCTCCAGCTTGCCTGCGACCCTGTAGAACAGGATAAAGCGGCTAGAGATAATGAGATGAGATGAGATGAGATGAGACGATGCCAAACCACATACTGCATCAATTACAGCATCATGGCTGTGTAGAAGAAGGGTCCGGGTACTGAACTGGCCAGCCTGCAGTCCAGATCTTTCACCCATAGAAAACATTTGGCGCATCATAAAACGGAAGATACGACAAAAAAGACCTAAGACAGTTGAGCAACTAGAATCCTCCATTAGACAAGAATGGGTTAACATTCCTATCCCTAAACTTGAGCAACTTGTCTCCTCAGTCCCCAGACGTTTACAGACTGTTGTAAAGAGAAAAGGGGATGTCTCACAGTGGGAAACATGGCCTTGTCCCAACTTTGAGATGTGTTGTTGTCATGAAATTTAAAATTACCTAATTTCTCTCTTTAAATGATACATTTTCTCAGTTTAAACATTTGATATGTCATCTATGTTCTATTCTGAATTAAATATGGAATTTTGAAACTTCCACATCATTGCATTCCACTTTTATTTACAATTTGTACTTTGTCCCAACTTTTTTGGAATCAGGGTTGTATATTTATATTAAACACAGTATTGTGATAGCAGATTTTAGTGAAGAAAGAGCAGCCAGAAATGCAAAGCTACCAAGCAGACCAACCGATTAGAGTTGTTGTGGTCTGCATTGCCGCAACGTTTAGTGAGATTTCTGCAGAAGTGAAAGTCAGGCTATAGCGTAGGGTATGGCACAGGGTACACAGCTATGCCATACCCTACACAGGGCTCGACATTAACTTTTAAACCCACTCGCCCCCCAATATCATCACTTGCCCCTTATTTTGCGAGTACCATTTTTTCCCTTTTTTTTTTTTTAAATGAAAACCATAGAATTAGTTGTGAATTGCAACATAAAATGAAGATTACACATTGAGTTGAATTTTAGTTATTGATCAAGTTTATTATTAAGTTTGATTGTTGGTTACTTTTTACTTTTAACGGACAAGAATAATTTTATCCAAAATAGTTTTTCCTGCCTTAGTCGATTTACTTCCATTTCACATGCATGCATCTGTTGTAAAAGTTCAGTGTGTTTGTGTAGAACTCTCTCAGACTGTAGGTTCATTACTTGATATTGTATAAATCATAAGATAGAAATCTATAACAAAGTTTGTTTGAAGAAAATGGGGTGCCAAGACTTTAACCATACTATGTTTGAGAATATTTATATATTGGGGGTTTTTTGTCATCATCATAGGTTTAAAAAAAAAAAAAAAAAAAAAAAAAACCACTGCGTCATGACGGACAGGATAATGTTTGTGTTTAAAATTGTTTAGTATGTAGGTTGTGGGTGTTTTATACAGACCTGGCAACCTGTAACTGAATCAGTGAAGCTGGTCTGTCACGAAGCAGTGCAGGGTTTTTTTTTTTTTTAAACCTAGAGGTGGATGATGATTTAAAAATAAATAAATAAGGGGCGGCACGGTGGTGTAGTGGTTAGCGCTGTCGCCTCACAGCAAGAAGGTCCTGGGTTCGAGCCCCGGGGCCGGCGAGGGCCTTTCTGTGTGGAGTTTGCATGTTCTCCCCGTGTCCGCGTGGGTTTCCTCCGGGTGCTCCGGTTTCCCCCACAGTCCAAAGACATGCAGGTTAGGTTAACTGGTGACTCTAAATTGAGCGTAGGTGTGAATGTGAGTGTGAATGGTTGTCTGTGTCTATGTGTCAGCCCTGTGATGACCTGGCGACTTGTCCAGGGTGTACCCCGCCTTTCATCCGTAGTCAGCTGGGATAGACTCCAGCTTGCCTGCGACCCTGTAGAACAGGATAAAGCGGCTACAGATAATGAGATGAGATAAATATTTCACACAGGACTGTGTTTCTCTGATAACAGAAACAAAGCTCCAGCTCTCTCTGCTCTTAATCTGTTCTGTTCTTTCTAGATTTATCACGCATGTCACTCCTTTGTTGAGTTTTTCATGCCCAAGTTCTTTAACACCAATCTGGGTTCTCAGTGTCGAATAAGGAAGCGGCTTCACCTGTAAGAAATCAGACACTTTCATGAAGGAGCTAACTCGAATGTGAGCAGAAAAAAAATAAAACAAGATTCTTAAGCAAACTCTTCCATCCTCACTTCCGACTTTGTAAAATACATTTTAAATACAGTCGTGAATTTCTCTGGAGTTTTCAGCTGTAATTATCACGTGATGCGTGACATCATACGCAAGGGTTCTATAAACAGTATGCGTACCATACTACAATAGCGAGGGTATATAAAATAACTTGCAAAGCTGTAAATGAAACTGAGACTAAGAAAACAGCCAAGACATAAATGGTGGATATGTAGTGAGGGATGCTTTTAGGAACTTAAATAAGAGATCAAAATCTAATTTTTGTGGTGCTAGCTCGTAATATACACTCATTTCAACTTACCCCGTCGGGCATGTCAGGGACATATCCCACTTGCCCCGGGCAATCGGGCAGTCCTTAATGTCGAGCTCTGCTACAGCCGTGTTTCTCAACACCCCCCGCCAAAAAAAAAAAGCTGAAGCTAATTTTTAGTCGGGTACAATTGCTGGGTTGCATCCAACGTCATATCTGCCTCATTAGAGATGCAAGACATGAAGCAGTGGTCAGCTAAACTTTCACTGTTCACAAAGTGTTATATTGCTAGGGTGCATGGCTAGTTGTTAAAATGCCCTACGTTTGCTTTGTTTTGGGCTGCTCGAATTGAATAAACCATGAAACTGAATTTCTTCCGGGTTCCCAGCAAAGTGATAATGTGAAAGGGCAAAGGATTTCACTAAAAGACAAGAAAGGTAGCTCTTGAACCTTTCGCTGTGATGGAAGGGAGCGGAGTCGAAGAACACTCGAGTTTGCAGTGATCACTTCGTGAAAGGTTTGTAAATTCCTCCGCTTTAGTTTGTTTTGATTTGCAAAAATCACTTCACACCATTTTCCATTATTTCGTGATGTTTTGAAGTTCAGGAGACGCTCAAGTCCTCGTGCGTTTTTGTTTACTGTTTGATTGTGGTCACAATATTGTAAACTTGCATGTATATAATACATGTAACACCCAGGTCTTTTAAAGGGGTTTCTGTGGACCTGTGTGAATGATTTAGCTGGAGCAGGGAGGATTGAGAATAGTTGCTAGGACGCTACAATCGCAAAGACGCGTACAAAAAGCCCAAAAAGCCCTAATTACCCAGGCATAAACAATACAGGATTTATCCTGTGGGCGGCACGGTGGTATAGTGGTTAGCGCTGTCGCCTCACAGCAAGAAGGTCCGGGTTCGAGCCCCGTGGCCGGCGAGGGCCTTTCTGTGCGGAGTTTGCATGTTCTCCCTGTGTCTGCGTGGGTTTCCTCCGGGTGCTCCGGTTTCCCCCACAGTCCAAAGACATGCAGGTTAGGTTAACTGGTGACTCTAAATTGACCGTAGGTGTGAATGTGAGTGTGAATGGTTGTCTGTGTCTATGTGTCAGCCCTGTGATGACCTGGCGACTTGTCCAGGGTGTACCCCGCCTTTCGCCCGTAGTCAGCTGGGATAGGCTCCAGCTCGCCTGCGACCCTGTAGAACAGGATAAAGCAGCTAGAGATGATGAGATGAGATTTATCCTGTAGTGTCCTGATCCCCAGATCTTTAACCCAGCCACATATAAAAAAAATTGTACGCCTCTATGCTCTTCCAGGTTTTCATCTGTTTGTCCATGTAGAACGATCTCTGCAGCACCAGGTAGTTTGAGATGTCTGGGAACTCTATGGATGGATCATTTTCCAACTCACAGGAAAAATCCCTTTTGTTAGCATGTAAGGATCTAATCCCATTGAGTGGTTTCTATATCCACTTTTTGGTTTTAATAACTTGCTTGTTTTCTGTACACAAATACAGCAATAAGTTCTTGTGTTAATGCACCAGACTCCACTTTTGGATCATTAATCCCTTTTGACTGAGAATGCCCTGCATGCATGGTTTGGCTTCTGGCACATCCATACAGTTTTAAATACAATACCTACAATTAAAAAACAGTTTGTTTTTATTGAATTTATTTAATTCCTGGACTCCCATCTGTAACAGGGAGTGATGTTGCATCTCATTAATACAGTTTACAATAGATTATTAGATTCTAATAAAATAGATGAGCCAAAATAATTGGGGATCTTTTTTCAATGGGCCTCGACTTGTACAAGTATGAATAGGTGGGCCTTAAAGTAGAAAAGGTTGAGAACCCCTGCCCTACGGCATAGATTCAATGCAGAAGTATAAATTGGCCTTATATCTTCATGTTGTCCATGTGGGATCATCCACAACAGCATAAAAGTACAGACACTCCAAGCAGACGTGACTCAGGCAGATCTGCAGGGTGAGATGAGCCACAGCAGCAGAAGTGTATCAGGATCATGAACACTGAAGAGGTTTCCATATGGGTCTGTCTCAGAAACTGGGTACTGTGGGGGTACCCCACTAAATATACTCAGTCAATAAACTATACAGTTTTGAATGGTAATGTTGGTTTTAATTTGAAATAAAATGATGAAAGAAATAATACAGATAAAACTAAATCTTTGATGTGAATACTCCATTAAGAATTTGGCAAAAATTCTGCAAATTTGTGGAAAAATGGCGGCTTGATCTGGGACATGATAAATGGTTGACTACACTGCATTCCCTTAAAAAGATTGTAGTCCACTGAAAAGTCTACAGTTATCACTAATTGTATTTTAAGTTGTAACTTTATACACCTAAGGATCGGTGCGCTCACAGAATAATCATAACCGTAATAAAACATCATGCAAAATATTTGATCACCGTTGTAACTCCATTTTCCGCAGACCCAAAACCAATACGATTGTGTGTTTTGATCTAAACGGAAAGCCTCAGGGTCAAGGTCACTACCTCAACAAAAGTAGTAACTTAAAATCACTACGCCATATAAAAATTTAGTTATAAATCTGTGATTTTGTTTTTTAAAATGAAAGCTGAAAGTTAGGTATAGAATATGTTTCTTACAGAATATGTTACGATGGTAGCTGGTCTTGTATGAATTTCTGAGCTATAAAATGAGTTGTGGTCTATTTTTTACCGTAGTGTGTTATTTGTGTGCGGGGAAGGACACATTAACAATTTGCATGTGTAGAATGGAATTTTCCACTCCAACAGTTAGAAGTTGATCGCGCTTCCGTTCGCGGCCTCTCTGTTACGCGGGTGATCTGTTCGGACGTTATCACTGAAAAGGGGAGTTTTGACGGTTTTATTTTGTTTTAGTCTTGCAGTATAAGGAATAGAATGTTTTTCATCTTACTTTCATATTTCGTAGTGTTTGCGTATTTTTGCCCAATATTTTGCAACCATGGTCAATTTAGATCGAACTTTTGATAGAATCTACGGCCAGTCATTTTGCCCCGCCCCCGCTCCGGTAGTGATGTCCCATTGCTCGCGCGCCGCAGCAGAGACCCGCGTGACCTTCAGCCGGTACAGTCGCTGTTCTTTTACCACCACCATTATTCTCATCTTTCCAGTGTGTTCCTGATTTTGCCATTGTGTTCCATTGTCCTATTTCGCCATATCAAATACCCAAAATGTATCATATTATTCAAAGTGTTCAGTCATCATAACTTGGCATTTTTAACCCAAGCAATCAAAAAGAGGAAATTTATTCAATATTTTCACTCATCTGCGAAGGAGGGGCTTTAATTCTTCATGATGTAGTTATTTTATATGTAAATCAATTTTATAAAAAGCATCTGAGTTGTAATAAAAAAAAAAATTCCACAGTGGAGGCCAGATAAAGCAAGATACTATCTTTATTCTGATTAAACATGACAAAAGAAACATTGAGTGTTAGGTAAATGCAAAACCCAGTAAAATTAGAAAATTTATTTTTTGACCATAACGTCCCAAATGAGTGGGCGGCACGGTGGTGTAGTGGTTAGCGCTGTCGCCTCACAGCAAGAAGGTCCTGGGTTCGAGCCCCGGGGCCGGCGAGGGCCTTTCTGTGCGGAGTTTGCATGTTCTCCCCGTGTCCGCGTGGGTTTCCTCCGGGTGCTCCGGTTTCCCCCACAGTCCAAAGACATGCAGGTTAGGTTAACTGGTGACTCTAAATTGAGCGTAGGTGTGAATGTGAGTGTGAATGGTTGTCTGTGTCTATGTGTCAGCCCTGTGATGACCTGGCGACTTGTCCAGGGTGTACCCCGCCTTTCGCCCATAGTCAGCTGGGATAGGCTCCAGCTTGCCTGCGACCCTGTAGAAGGATAAAGCGGCTAGAGATAATGAGATGAGACGTCCCAAATGAGAGACCAGTTTCTGAGACGGACCCATATCAATTTAACAAACAAAAACACAAACCTACAGAGATTAGTTTCTGATCTCAGCGCTTACAACTTAAGGCAACATATCCACAACTCCTGACTTTCCGAGTCTGCACTTGGTTTTAAAAATGCCTTCAATGCCCATGAAGTAAACTCATGCAGCTCCAGATTAGAAAGAAGGACTTTGATCATGAGAAAGACACAAAGCTACTTTGAAGGGAGGCTACAGTAATTGTGTTCCAGGTGCAGTGCTCTCTCACAGCACGGGTTCAGAACACAGGAAGTGCCATGTCACGACGAAATCTCTCCAGCCAAGTTACAGTATCACCCTGCTACACAAACCCCTTCTTTATTGGCTGAGCACTTCCAGAACAGCAGTGTGCTATAATTAGAAACAGGTCTATTTTCAGCTCTGTTGCTTCACGCAGGAAACGTTGTACAGCTCCTTTCTGCCCGAGTCACACATGACGTTATGGACACGTTACATTTCTGAGATTTGACATGCATACACTACCGTTCAAAAGTTTGGGGTCACTTTGAAATGTCCTTATTTT
Source organism: Neoarius graeffei (assembly GCF_027579695.1). Classification (NCBI taxonomy): domain Eukaryota; kingdom Metazoa; phylum Chordata; class Actinopteri; order Siluriformes; family Ariidae; genus Neoarius; species Neoarius graeffei. The sequence continues at coordinate 44,463,493 of NC_083574.1, forward strand.
TGAAAGAAAAGCACTGTTCTTTTCAATGAAGATCACTTTAAACTAATCAGAAATACACTATACATTGCTAATGTGGTAAATGACTATTCTAGCTAGGGCTGTGCGATATATCGAATATACTCGATATATCGCAGAAAAAAATGTGTGCAATACATAAAATTATTATATCGTAACTATCGAGTATTTTATGGTCATCTTCCGACTTGCGTTTGTTTAAAACATTTCCCGGTGGTTTTCTCCCTGTCCCTCAGGCAGTAACGTGAGAGGCTGCCTAAGGGTTAAAAAAAAAAAAAAAAAAAGGTCACACACTCGCCAACCAATCCCAGGAGACATCTCGGTGCTGAAAGGAACTTCCAGGAAGATTTTCTAGTTTCGGTTGTGTTGCCAGATTGGGCGGTTTTAAGTGCGTTTTGGCGGGTTTTGAACATATCTTGGGCTGGAAAATGTCAGCAGTATCTGGCAACACTGCCGGCGGGGAGATTTCCTAGTTTTGGTTTACAGCACTGACTCAGTTCGTGCAATCGCTGGTGTTGCATAGGCTACCGTGTAAGCTCTGTCAATTTCAGCGACAAATTAAAAATGGAAGCGGACGAATTGGTTCCTGAAAGAACTAGTAAGGGGTCAGTCACCTGGCATTTTTTGGATATCGCGAGGAGGATGTGGAACAGCAAATGCTAGTTTGTAAAGTGTGCAAAAAAAACAAAACAAAAACCTGCCATCACGAAAGGCAGCAGCACTACAAATATGTTCCATCACCTGAAAACTCACCCGGTACAGTATGAAGAGTTTTCTAAACTCCGAACTACTTGCCCACAAGTTAAACCCCCCACAAGCTACACAAATGACCATAGCGGCCTCGTTCTCCAAAGCCACCCCATATGAGAAAACGAGTCAGAGATGGAGAACTATAACGGATGCAATCACTAACGTCATTGCCGAAGACATGATCCCAGTTAGTATAGTGGAAAAACCAGGCTTCCAAAAATTACTAAACACACTCGATCCCAAATATGAGTTGCCTGGTCGCAGACATTTTACAGAGAAGGCAATACCGGAATTCTACACATCTGAGAGGCAGAGCCAGAAAACATTCAGTTCAAAAGTGTGCAAAGAGAAAAATTGTGTTTTGCAGATCTCTCTCTTCTCTCCCTCAATCTCTCTCTCTCTCTATTGTGAATGTTCCAGTGGTTCTCAGTAGTCAGGTTAATAGCTTGGAGATCTATTTTTTTTAAATAATTTAATGAAAGAGCACTTTTCTTATTTAGGCTAAATGTCTCTCAGTGTTGAGCTTGCACTTTATTGGTTTGAGCTCTGAGCAGCTCTGTATTGTGTTGCCCCTTTGTTGCAATTTTCAAGATTGTTTTTGCAGTTTGTGCCACATCTTTGTTGAATAAAAAGTCTTTTCAATTCAATTGTGATTAATCACGAACATGACAATTTAAAATGCGTTGTTGAAAACCACCTGTAAAGTTAACCAAGAATGTTATTTAATCTGCAGGGATTGTAATGAAAACAGTAAAGAGTAAAAGTTAGATTTCATGGGGTCCTTTAGAGGAGATTTCAATATATTGTGATATGGAGGAAATGTATCGGGATATTCATTTTTTCCTATATCGCACAGCCCTAATTCTAGCGGCAAATGTCTGGTTTTTGGTGCAATATCTCCATAGGTGTATAGAGGCCCATTTCCAGCAACTCTCACTCCAGTGTTCTAATGGTACAATGTGTTTGCTCATTGCCTCAGAAGGCTAATGGATGATTAGAAAACCCTTGTACAATCATGTTAGCACAGCTGAAAACAGTTGAGCTCTTTAGAGAAGCTATAAAACTGACCTTCCTTTGAGCAGATTGAGTTTCTGGAGCATCACATTTGTGGGGTCGATTAAATGCTCAAAATGGCCAGAAAAAGGTCTTGACTATATTTTCTATTCATTTTACAACTTATGGTGGTAAATAAAAGTGTGACTTTTCATGGAAAACACAAAATTGTCTGGGTGACCCCAAACTTTTGAACGGTAGTGTAGCTCGTCTCATATTCACTATGGTTCCAGTAGAAAAGATGTAAAAATAATCAAAAGGGGTGGTGTGTTGCGAATCGATGTCAGGCAGAGATAATCTTGCCAACCCCAAGTTGATCATTTTCCTACAACAGAAATCTCACAGACTCTTATTGAAAAAAAAGTCAACACTGGAGACTGTCCAATTCCCTATGAATTAGCTGTTACTATGGAAACTATAACATGGTAGAACAAGCACATTAACATAACCCTGTGATCTGCCTTATCGATGGCAACAGAAAACGAAAAATCAACCCCTTCCGAACCAACCAGATTCAAGAATTCAACAGCGTTCTGGTACAAGATAGTGTATAACTCTGGATAACAAATTAAAGAGAAAAAACACAGACAGGATATCAATCCGAGAGAAAGACTAGTACGGACATGATCAGTCTCTGCACAACACAATAACAGCTAAATGATTATATGGAGTGAATAATGCAGTGAGTCAGCGCGGATGTGTCAAGTCACTATTCATCTACTGTCCATTTCCTACCAACTACTAGCACCAGAAGCTATGCACATCTGCACTCCTCCAGCCCCCCCGTCACATTTTCTAGCTTCCTGAAGACACTATGTCATGCCCAAGTCTACAAACAGAACAGATTCTATACCGTACGTCTGAATGGACTGCATGGTATGCTTCCTACTTCAGTTCCTTTATGTACTGTAGTAATCTCAGATGATGAGGCATGTCAGAGGAAATGGGCACAAGGCTTAATACGTTTCTTTCTTCACAAGCTCAAGGCAAAGTGAATAATAATGTACTCAATGCCTTGCCTCGTCATGGAAAGCATTTCATTATTTAAATAATATTCCATATTTACATTTTATTATGTGTAAGTATTACCTAATGCAGGTCTACTGAAATCTAAAGAATATTAAAATGTTTTGGCTAAATGACCCTCGTGTCACTTGAAGTAGAAAACACCCTCTGAATAAATATCATTTAGGGCAGCGGTTCCCAAACTTTTTTGGCCGCGCACCCCCTTCTATACTCCAACCAGGTTGACGCACCCCCAGTTCCCTAGTTTCAAAAAAACACACGCTTTCTTATAAGGGAAGCATCTTTAATCGTGCTAAATGATAAACATCGTTTGCCACACCTGCAGGAAACCACAAAAGTGAAAAAAAAAAAAACAAAACACCAAAGCTTTCTTACAAAGGCAGCACGTCGTGCTCGAATGAGAACATCGAATCACGTTAACATATTATGCGCTCTCGTATTTGAATTAGATAGAATTTGATTGAAATGTAACAGTTTTAAAACGTTGCAACACGGTAAATGCGCAAATTCATTACAAAGGGAGATCGCATCGAGGCATGTAGTCTACCAGCCAGATATGGGGAAAATATATGATTTTCATCCGTGTTTAAAACACTAGTAACACAACCCTGTCATTACAAGGTTATGAAAATGAATTGAGAATGAATTTAATTTGCAAAAAAGTTAACATATAATAACAGTAAAAATAGCAATGATAATTATGAACATATGCATTTTAAAGAGATACAACAATTAAGGAGCATATCAGGAACAGATAAAGAAGAGGAGCCATCTGATTGTGAAGTGCAGCGCTGGCGGCTCAGTCTGCAGCAAGAGACAGACAGACAGACAGACAGACAGACGGTGGGTGGGTGGGTGGGTCAGTAGGCTATATAGGTCCTATTTTCAGTAGCAGTATATATTTTTAGCAAGATCAATGCCATTTGGCCAAATACATACCAATATTAATGCGACGGATGGGCCTGCATCTTGGCACAGAGCTCTCCGATGTTTGGGGTAATTGAAGACAGTCTCAGCCTCAAATCTTTCTCAACATCTCCCAGTCTTTGCCGATGTTTAGTTGCCGATCGGCATTTAGTTTTGCCGATTTCAACCAGTTGAGCATCGCGAATGAATGAATGAATGAAGCCACAAACTACTGCAGAACCGTTACGGCGTAGAAGAAGAGTTAAAAATCGCCATTACATTTTTTTATCTTGCGCACCTCCTAGTGGCAGCTCGCGCACCCCCGGGGGTGCGCACACCACACTTTGGGAACCCCTGATTTAGGGCATACATACCAGTACAGTAGAAAAAGATAGGCATGTAATGATTTATCATGTGATGATAAACCGTGATACATTTATGATGATTTGAAATTGATGAACTAAAAACGAATCGTGATTATTATCAGGCTGTATAATCTTAGTTTTTACTAGCTGTAACTGCATTGTTTAGATACAATAGCAGGAACACATATGACTTCACCTTAGGTGGAAGTGAGACAGCTCTAATGCCATGGGGAAAAAGCATGCACACACGCACACACCCAAAATAAATAAAATAAATAAATAAAATAAAAACATCCAAAAAAATGGGAGAGGAGTTAGTGATTGACTGTACAAATTAATTTAAAAAGAGGGCCCTGATTTCTTTTGGTTTTTTTAAACAAACTGCTGAAAACTAAAAGAAAAAAGAGAAGCAAAAGGAGGTAGAGGTAAATGCTCAAATTTATTAAAGAAAAAAAAAAGATCTTATTGATTTTTTTAAAATTCATTTTAATAAAAAGGCATATTTTAGTCAATAGCTATTATATTTTTCTCCAACTTGTAAAATATGGGTAAATAATTATTGTCGGTTAAGAAAATGAAGGATTTTTTTTTAAATTTTAATACAAGGAACATTTAAGTTGATGAGTAGGGGAAATGTTGAACATTTTATTACCAATATAGGCTTCACTTATTTTTGCAAAAAAATACAAATAAAAATCATCATGGGAAAATCAAATCGTGAACCCAATGTCAAATTGGGTGAACCGTTACATGCTTAGTAAAAGAAAATGGATGGATGGATGGATGGATGAGAGTTTAGAAATAAACCTTGTTATTAAACAAAGTAAAAGAGAAAAACACCTAAAAGTAATTTTTTTTTCACAATGCCAAAAATTTTAACCTCAATACCAGAGTTAATTTTGTGCTGGAAAACAAACGTTTGGAACTCTAAAATGTTTTTGTATTGACTCGATAATGTAGGAGTCATAAAATAGAAATCTATTACAAAGTTTGCATTAAAAATAAATAAATTAATTAATTAAGAGGATAGGGTGCCTCAGACTTTTGCACAGTACTGTGTGTATAGTCCATTATGGACAATAAAATCTTGCGAAATACCAGGACCACAAAATATTACTGTGGGTAAGCAAATGCTGTAAGTTTCTAATGAAACAGATATTGCATCATTATTTTCATAAAATGTTCACCGTGTATATAATATTAAATCAATTAATTCAGATAAGAAAGCATGTGAATGCCGAATTGTTTTCATATGAGAGAGGGAGAGAGATTCAGTTTGTGTCAGTCCCAAGGGTAGGAAAGAGGAGAGAAAAACAAACGAGGATGAGTAGCAGTGCAGAGATCAGAGATACGCTTCTACAGTAGATTAAACAGCATGCTGAAGGAATCTGTGGTGATATATTATGTATGACTGATGATCTATTCTCCCTAAAGAGCTTCAGGACACAGATAAAGTACAACACGCATTTATGTTTTGATTTCTAAGGTGCCTTAAAACTCAACCCCTCCTGTGACAGGGTTAAATATTAGTCTGATCTATCGATCTCTCCCTCAACCAAATATTGTTCTGGATTGGTTTCTGTTGGTTCATGCGAATGCTACGATTCAATAAAACCCCCACAACCCAGTGGAATGTCTGAGATTAGTCAGCATGAGCCCAGCACACAATAAAACATTTAGTGATACGTTAGCATATCACTGAGATGGATAATACCGATACTTCAGAAATCATTAACAAATAATATCTTCCACGTCATGCCGTTCAACAGGGAACTCTACAGTACAAGTCAAAAGAAATAACATTTATCATTCGCAGACACTCACATCAGAGTGCTAGATGCTCCAAAGTCCTCAATGACGCTTCTCTCTAGAGGATCTTGTCATTTTGTTTGAAGCGAGAAGAAAAAAAAAAAAAGCCACACACACACTTCTAGCCATGTTTAAAGAAACCCCAGTTCTTTTGTTCTTGGCCTCATTCCTTTGTTCCACGCCGACACTCTCTTTCAGGAGGAAGATCCTCAGGCCTGCTCTCCCGATACCGGACTGGAGAGGCCTTACTGTGCCGTAAATCATATTACCACACACTTCTCCGTCAGACAACAATGACGTCGTTAACCTCAGCGGTAGTTTCTCCTTCTTAGCAAGGTCACATGATAAGACTGACTGTTGTTGCTGTAGCAACAGCAGCAAAGGAGAACTATATCCCAAGATACAAGATGGAAGAGAAAACATGAGGAAAGAGGTTCTCAACTTCCTCTTCAAAGATAAGGATATTCAAATATTGATGGGGGGGAAAAATAAAAAAATAAAAAAAAAAAATAAACTTTGGATGCTTTTTTTTTTTTTTATCTGTTTCATAAAACTGACCCCACAACAGCCAATTGTGAAATTCTCAGTTCTGATCAAAATGTGTTGATTAATCTTGTTTAATATATGGCATGAGCTACTTCCGGTAAAAATTGTGCACTCTGATCTATTTCCTGGCAGGTAGTATTTTCCTGTAATGCCCGTGGGCGATTACAGACTGACTTTCCAAGGCGCTGGCTTTCAGTGTTGCGCAAAAAAAAAAAAATAAAAAAACCACACATTTTAAAATAAATAAATAAAATCTCATTATCTGTAGCCGCTTTATCCTGTTCTACAGGGTCGCAGGCAAGCTGGAGCCTATCCCAGCTGACTACGGGCGAAAGGCGGGGTACACCCTGGACAAGTCGCCAGGTCATCACAGGGCTGACACATAGACACAGACAACCATTCACACTCACATTCACACCTACGGTCAATTTAGAGTCACCAGTTAACCTAACCTGCATGTCTTTGGACTGTGGGGGAAACCGGAGCACCCGGAGGAAACCCACGCGGACACGGGGAGAACATGCAAACTCCGCACAGAAAGGCCCTCGCCGGCCACGGGGCTCGAACCCGGACCTTCTTGCTGTGAGGCGACAGCGCTAACCACTACACCACCATGCCACCCTAAATAAAAATGTGATATTAAAAAGTGTGTGTTAACGCGTCATCTTTGACAGCCCTAGTTTTTAAACATTTGACTCTGATCAAAACTTGAAGTTTTTAATATTTTGTTCTATTTTCATGTTATCTTGGTGAGGACTCAAATAACTACAGGTACCAAATGTTCAGGGAAATATTTGTTTATGTTGTGCGTTGGGGTGGCACGGTGGTGTAGTGGTTAGCGCTGTCGCCTCACAGCAAGAAGGTCCGGGTTCGAGCCCCGTGGCCGGCGAGGGCCTTTCTGTGCAGAGTTTTGCATGTTCTCCCCGTGTCCGCGTGGGTTTCCTCCGGGTGCTCCGGTTTCCCCCACAGTCCAAAGACATGCAGGTTAGGTTAACTGGTGACTCTAAATTGACCGTAGGTGTGAATGTGAGTGTGAATGGTTGTCTATGTGTCAGCCCTGTGATGACCTGGCGACTTGTCCAGGGTGTACCCCGCCTTTCGCCCGTAGTCAGCTGGGATAGGCTCCAGCTTGCCTGCGACCCTGTAGAACAGGATAAAGCGGCTAGAGATAATGAGATGAGATGTTGTGCGTTTTTTTTTTTTTTTGGGGGGGGGGGGGGGGGGGGATTGGAAGAATAAAGAATATTGGTTGATATCCGATTTTTAAATCCCCAAATATCAAAAGTGGTACTTGTCTGGCTCTTTAAAAAAAAAACAAAAAAAAAAACAACTGTGGCATAAGAGGAATGAAACATTTCCGGATTGATATTAACATTATGGTGCTCATACCTTTGCACGATCTCCGTTATTTGGTTTCTTATAAAAACACTTCCCAGTTTTTTTTAACTAAATATTTGGCCAAACATGTGTTATTACTTGTATAGAGATTACTATATTTCATTACAGGCATTTAGTAGACACTTTCATTCAGAGCGACATACAACATGCCCAGAGCAGCCTGGGGGTCAGTTGGGGGTTCGGTGTCTTGCTCAAGAGCACTTCAGTCATTCCTGCTGGTCCAGGGAATCGAACCAGTAACCTTTTGGTCCCAAAGCTGGGTCTCCCACCATTAGGCCATGGCTTTCCCAAGTATACATATATACCATGTGCAGCATGTATGTATACTACACAGAGAAGAAGTATAGTTTTAGATTTAGTCAGCCCTCAAATCTAACCGTGGATGTAAAATAACCTGGACTGGGCCGAGGTCAGTATTTAAGGCTGAGGTCACGGTATTTCACCATACGGACCGACCTTAAGATAGTAAATAATATATTAATTTTTTTCTTTACCAAATTCTAACAGAAAACGAGAGCGCCCGAAAGGGAAAACCGAGCCGAGGCACCATTTTGAATCCTCATTCACGGCTGTAATGCAAATTGCTTCCTCCTCGGTATACAAGTGCACTTCCATGGCAGGAAAAAATTTTTAAAAAATTAAAAACCACACACTACATTTTGCCGCCTATGTAGTCCCCTATTTGTACAAAATTGAGTCATTCAGGATTCAGCCATGCTTTTGCTCAGCATTAGCAACAGTTACAGGTTTTAGCTTTCTCCTGAAATGTTTTCTTTTATTTCTTCTTCCTCAGGGTAGTAAAACTCGCTTTCGCTGTGAACACTGTCGTTATCACTATCCATGCTGTAAAATTAATGCTATTCTCCTGAGAAATGCTGGCAAAAATTTATAAGATTTTTAATGATCTTATAAATAAATCTTATAAAAAGAAAAAAAAAAAAGCTATACATTTGTTGTTGTGAATGAGCAAGTCATCAGAGGTCCGTAACTGGGGTCCGTACCATAGGATACGGACCCGCTCGCCAGCCAGCCAGAGTGCAGGATTTGATGGAAATTGCACCGCGAAAAAAATGTTATTTACCAGCTGGGAGGGCCGTATCGTGAAATACTGTGACCGAGGTCTTGAAAGTACTGAGCGAGGCCCTCTGGGCCGAGGTTAGTATTCAAGGCCGAGGTCATGGTATTTCACCATACGGACCGACCTTAAGCTGGTAAACAATATATTTACTTTTTCTTGACCAAATTCTAACAGAAAACGAGAGCGCCCGAAAGGGAAAACTGAGGCGAGCCGCCATTTTGAATCCTCATTCACGGCTGTAATGCAAATGGCTTCCTCCTCTGTATACAAGTGCACTTCCATGGCAGTAAAAAAACTACATTTTGCCACCTATGTAGTCCCCTATTTATACAAAATTGAGTCATTCAGGATTTAGCCATGTTTTTGCTCGGCGTTAGCAACAGTTAGAGGTTTTTAGCTTTCTCCTGAAATATTTTCTTTCATTTCTTCTTCCTCAGGGTAGTAAAACTCGCTTTCGCTGTGAACACTGTCGTTATCACTATCCATGCTGTAAAATTAATGCTATTCTCCTGAGAAATTCAAAAGTAAATGTTGACAAAAATTGCTACTGTGTTGCTTGTTGTTGTGAACGAGCGAGTCACCAGAGGTCCATAACTGGGGTCCGTATAGTAGGATATGGACTCGCTCGCTAGCCAATCAGAGCGCAGGATTTGATGGAAACCAGACTGCGAAAAAAGATTTAATATTGATATTATGATAAATTATTCCCCAAATAGGCTTTTCTGAGATATCTTGATCATGATACGTTTATTGTTGGGTTTTTTTTTTATTTTGTGCATAACCTTTATCATAAAAAAACTAAAAAAAAAAAAGTTAATAATAATAAACATTTTATAATTATTTCCTTTCCCTAATTTCCCGTCTGTAAAGCAACCTTGGGATTGTGAAAGCTGCTATTGAAATTTATATTATTATTATTAAAACCACCACTGTATTTTTGGCATTTTGTTGAGCAAAACTAAGATATCGTCAGAGCATCACTATTCCCCCTTATTGACCTTGATTAATGATCAGACATTGTACCACATGACCTCATGCACCACACCTAACCTGCTCGAACTCAAAGCTACAGCAAAACAGGAGGGAAACCACACGGAGTTGTGAGCGAATTTAAAAATGGCCCAAATATCCAAATGTTGTAGTGAGAAGTAACAAATTTTTTTAATAAACTTTTGAATGTACTGAATATTAAATTCCCAATTTCCATGCAATCGATGAAAACATAGGATGTAAATTAATCTTTGGGGCAAGTGACTCATGACTGTGCGTGCGTCATCTCGCTCAGGACTCGCTAATGACGCGTTACGCGCAGAGCAAGAGCGAATTTCACCCACAGTTGGCTTATGAGCTGCTCTTGGCAGAACAACAGAAACAATGCAGTGACTAATTATCTCACCAGCTGTTAATACTGCTGGTTTCCTTTTAACTTTAAGACGACACATGGATTAAATTTTATACTAAACAGTAGTTATTTTTGACAGGATTTAGGCTAATTGCAGTATAAATATAATAGTATACAAGTTTACTAAATATACAGTACATATTGTTTCTTGCAAAACTGATCAAAGATGACTTCATTCTAAATGAAATAAGATTCCCATTTCATGAATTCTTCAGCACCAAAATATTGTAAACGCTGGACTGTTGCACATCCAAATACTCACCATTTCACCGAATCGCAATTATTTGTAACATACAATTTATATTCATATTAAATGCCTGTTTTTTTTCTAAGGCTTACATACAGTACTTTATTAGACTACTACGGTATTATGCTTACAAGCAACAGAAAAGAATATTATAATTCTTAATTGAAGGACATCACGTCTGACACTGATCAACAGCACCGGAGCACCCCAGGGCACGGTGCTGGCCCCTCTTCTCTTCACCCTGTACACCGCGGACCTCTGCTACAACTCGGAGCTGTGTCACATTCAGAAGTTCACCGATGACACAGCCATCATTGGGTGTATCAGTGACGACAGAGAGGAGGAGTATAGGAGGCTGGTGAGGGACTTTGCTGTGTGGTGCAACAGGAACCATGTGCAGCTCAACACCTCGAAGACCAAGGAGCTGGTCATTGGCTTTGGGGGTCCAGACCAAGGTCACGACCAGTTCTGATCGAGGGAGTCAAGATGGAGGCCGTGGATTCCTACAAGTACCTCGGGCTGTGGCTAGACAGCAAGCTGGACTGGACTTGCAACACCAAATCATTTATACAGGAAGGGACAGAGCAGGCTATACTTCCTGAGGAGGCTGCGGTCCTTTAACATCTGCAGGAAACTCCTGTGGATGTTCTATCAGCCTGTGGTCGCCAGTGTCCTGTTTTACACCGTGGTGTGCTGGGAGGGCAGCACATCCAAGAAGGACACATCCAGGCTGGACAAACTGATCAGGCAGGCCGGCTCTGTGGTCGGCATGAAGCTGGACTCTCTGGTGACGGTGGCAGAGAAGAGGTCTATGGACAAACTACTGAACATCATGGACAATGCCAGTCACCCTCTGCACACCGTCATCAGCAACCAGAGGAGCCTGTTCAGTGACAGAATGCTTCTTCCCAAGTGCAGGATGAACAGACTCAAAAACTTCTTTGTCTCTCACACCATCAGACTGTACAACTCCTCTCTGGGGGGGGGAAGAGGGGGAACAGGAGGACAGAGGACGGGAAGGAGCAGTAGCCTAGCCTGACAATAAGCAATACCGGACAATGTGCAATATAACATGCAATATAAAGTGCAATATCTCTCCTGCTGCCCCCCCTTTTTTCCCTTCCCCCCTTCCCCATCTCTTATTCTTTTTTTTTTTATATGTCTCATCTCATCATCTCTAGCCGCTTTATCCTGTTCTACAGGGTCGCAGGCAAGCTGGAGCCTATCCCAGCTGACTACGGGCGAAAGGCGGGGTACACCCTGGACAAGTCGCCAGGTCATCACAGGGCTGACACACAGAGACAAACACATTCACACCTACGGTCAATTTAGAGTCACCAGTTAACCTAACCTGCATGTCTTTGGACTGTGGGGGAAACAGGAGCACCTGGAGGAAACCCACGCGGACACGGGGAGAACATGCAAACTCCACACAGAAAGGCCCTCGCCGGCCACGGGGCTCGAACCCGGACCTTCTTGCTGTGAGGCGACAGCGCTAACCACTACACCACCGTGCCGCCCTTTTTTTATATGTAAATACTTAATTTAATTAATTTATCTAGAAGTTTTTTTTCTCTATTTTCTGTTCTCTGTTTATCCTGTAATGATGCTGCTGGAATCTTAATTTCCCTGAGGGAACCCTCGCAAAGGGATCAATAAAGTTCTAATCTAATCGCAACTGTCGAACATCCAGAAGTTCATATTTGCTGAAACAGGCTTAAATCCCAAAGCAGCTCATTCATCATTATGTGCTTAAATACTCATTGGGTAAAACAAAAATTCCAGATGTGCAACAACTGGATTAGCAGTGCTAGTATGAGAAAGGAAGTCGTAATCTTGGCACCTCAACGCTTCCGTTGACAAGTCACTGAAATCGGCAGGAGCAAACACATTTACACATTATGTATGGCATGTTGTGGTTACAATAAGTGAAAAATTCATGCCTCTAGGCTGTTCTGCCTCCTTCCTCTCAACAACTCAACGTCTGCTGCTGCCTATAAAAGCAGCAGCATGTTTTGATGGACGCAGTGCCAATATTGAGAATTATCCTGCTGCCATGTAACGATATACATCGTGTGACAAATTATAATACAAATTTATGATCGTTCGAATCAATGAAATAAAAACAAATCTTGATCATCATCAGGCTGTGTAATCGCTTAGTTTTTCCTAGCTGTAATTGCGTTAACAGGAGAGGGTGCAATAACATACAGATCACAGGAACAAAAACGCACAAAAAACAGATCTAAAAACAGAGCATTTTAATTTTTTTTGCAAATTCTATAAATCTCATCTCATAATCTCTAGCCGCTTTATCCTGTTCTACAGGGTCGCAGGCAAGCTGGAGCCTATCCCAGCTGACTACGGGCGAAAGGCGGGGTACACCCTGGACAAGTCGCCAGGTCAGCAAATTCGATAAATAACGCCTGATAAAATAATTTCCACTTCAGCAGATTTCTTAACAACCTATTGATGGCTGCACAAATTGACTTGAGTGAGTTTTTGTGTTTTGTTTTTTTTTGTAGAAAGTGCCGTCTTACTGTCATGCCGAGGTATAGAATAGCTTCAGACATTTATTTAATTCTTCTTTGGACATTTCAGCGATGTAATTTTCAAGTTTCTTTGAGCTTTTGAACCAGTCTATAAAATAAATAAAATAAATTAAAAAAAATAAAACTAACAATTTTAATGCTTAAAGATGAAGAATGTAAACAAGCCGGTGAAATGACAGTAGCAATTTGTGAAAAATGCTACAACAACAACAATAATAATATTATTATTATTATTATTATTATTAATAATAATAATAATAAATAATAATAATAATAATAGTAAAAATTAAAGATACATTTTTACCATCAAATATTTTTGTTCCATATTTTGTTGCTTTTTTGTATTTTTGGGGTTTTGTTTTTGAGTAGAGTTTTTAATTTCGTCCTCGGTTGGTTCAGCAACACGCTCCGCCATTTTGTTTTTCTCTCCTCACAGTATATGAACTGATATCCTAGTAGTAGTCAGTCAATCAGAGCACGTGATTGCTCATATCCAGTGAATGTGGATAGAAGAACACTATTTTTTTCGCGGTCCGGTTTCCATCAAATCCTGCGCTCTGATTGGCTGGTGAGCGAGTCCGTATCCTACGATACGGACCCCAGTTATGGACCCCGGCTACAGACCTCTGGCGACTTGCTCGTTCACAACAACAAACAGAGTAGCATTTTTGTCAACATTAATTTTACAGCATGGAAAGTGATGACAGTCTTTACAGCAAAAGCGAGTTTTACTACCCTGAGGAAGAAGAAATAAAAGAAAACATTTCAGGAGAAAGATAAAAACCTGTAATTTGCTAACACTGAGCAGAAACATGGCTGAATCCTGAATGACTCCTATTTGTATAAATAGGGGACTACATAGGCGGCAAAATGTAGTTTTTTTCCCCTGCCATGGAAGTGCACTTGTATACCGAGGAGGAAGCCATTTGCATTACAGCCGTGAATGAGGATTCAAAATGGCGGCTCGGCTCGGTTTTCCCTTTCGGGCGCTCTCGTTTTCTGTTAGAATTTGGTAAAGAAAAAAATAAATATCTTATTTACCAGCTTAAGGTCGGTCTGCATGGTGAAATACCGTGACCTCGGCCCAGAGGGCCTCGCTCAGTACTTTCAAGACCTCGGTCACGGTATTTCACGATACGGACCTCCCAGCTGGTAAATAACATCTGCTTATTCTCGGACGATATATTGTTACCTGCCTATTCACAACACATCTTGAACATTTTCTTCATGTATGCATCATACCTGGAATCTTTGAACAAAATATGCCTCATCTTTTCTGTCCTTCAAGACAGCAGAGGCTGGTTTGGCTCCATTACAACGCGATAACCATACAAAAACGGAATGGATCGTTCAAACAAATTTTAAATATAAAATACTTTGAGAAAATATCTTGGATTTCATGTTACAATTTGGGATCTATGGCTTAGGATGTCGCCGCGCTGTTGTGGATTGTTTTGGGAAGATCACTATAATGGAAAATATTGACTCACTAATACCCTGTCCACACTAGGGATTTTGTACCGATACAAAACTACTTTCGTACCGCAATACCTGTCCACACTAGCAACTATACCGGTACTGTAGCGGTATAACTGTATCGGTACGAAACCCACAAATGTATGGGTTTCGTACCGGCACAGTATCGGTACTGTAGCGCTTCGCTGTAGTGTGGACAGATGAAGCGGCTCTGTATCGATACAAATATAATGCGCAAGCGCAATGAACCATTCCTACTTCTTCCGGGTTATTCATACAACACAATACGCCTGTGCTTTCCAGCTGTAAATAAAACGTCAAAATGGCTCAAAACGACCGTGGAGCTACATGGAGCAAAGAAAGGGGGGAGAACTGCCTCGCGCGTTTTATACGATTCGACTGAATAAATGACCACCAGAAATACAGACTGTACATTGACAACAAAAAGCACACACACGTTGTTTCATCCGCCATATTCTCGGAAGGAAGTTACTCGGTAACCATGGAAACATTTCGCGCACGCGCATTTCAACTACCGTGAAAGAAAACCGCAAACATTTCTCGCTAGTGTGGACAGATGCACTAAACTGTACCCGTATACTTTGTATCGATACAGTTATACCACTTTCGTGCCGGTATAAGTGTGAACACAGCATAATTGTTGTTGCAGAGAATTCTGGGAAAGGTAAACAGGCCCCTTTAAATGGGTGTCATGTTATAGAATGTTAAGTTTCCATTTCATGTCATTAAGTTATCTTAGGTGGGGTTTACATTAGACCGTATCAGCGGATCATCAGATTAACGTTTTTAAAACGATTAGTGTGCACACAGCAACACCAATACACGATTCGCGTGCACACAGCAACACCAATACACGGATACGCTCAGCTCCGCAGGCATCCTGCGCTCCAAATCACTCCGCCCTGAACAGCGAGTGCCCTCTGGAGGGTGTGCACTCCGGCCCTGCGCAGCTCACAGAGCGCGCGAGTGGAGCGCACGAGCAGTGATTTGGGACTGAGCCGCTGTGTGTGAGATCTCAGTGCATGTCAGGCATGCGCAAGTCACTTACCACTTGCAAGTGGAAGGATGGCAAGCCTAAAGACAATCATAACTACACAATGGGCAGTATTTGCATCAGTATTTGCAGTATTTTCATACTTTTATACTCTTTAATGAAAGGTGATACAAGGCGGAAGTCCGCGCCGTTTTTCAGCAGTCGCGTCACATGACCAACGCCAGCGAATCAGGAAGGTGGATGTCACAGTGACGTTGTCCAATGACGACGCCAGCTAGAGCTCAGCACAGCGTATCTGCGTATCTCAATGTTTACACAGCACCGGACCAAACACGATCTGGATTGAATACGTGGACCCTGGCGGATTCCCGTTTCCCGGCGTTTTAATGTAAACGGACAGTGCATCCGCGAAGAAAACGAGACGGATACGGTCTAATGTAAACTTGGCCTTAGACTTAAGCTAGTTAGTGAATGAGCCAGTTAGTCTGTTTAGGGTTATGGCAAAAACGTTAAGAAACCCAGACACCTTCCATGTTAAGCACAAACATTTATATCCCATATATCCAGGTTTTTACATTTTACTGTCAGCTACAGATGTTCATATATCTCTCGAGAAAAATATGTGCAGTTAATCATCCTAAGAACTGCAAGTATAACTCAAAACAGATCATCAATATTCACCATATTTAAAGTGATTAATTAGGACTGGAAATAGTGCTTCCACTTAGGCAACTTGAATCTCTGTCGGCCAGCCATAACCCAATCTGAACCAAAAAGCTTACACACCTTTCACTGAAAAGCAGCAGTTGTGAATGCTATGGAATGCCAAAAGGATCAACAGAAAAAAAATTTCTGCACACAGCAAAATAAAAGCCTTGGCAACGTTAAACAGGTGCGACTATCAGCCAAAAACAATTTGATCCCTCAACCTCCAAACCTCCCCAGATAAAACACCGCCGCTCTGGAAGAGAAAAAGTAATATTTGCATAAACAATGAACTGTGCGATCCAGAGAAACAAGTTCCAAAAACAATTGAGCAATGCGTAACCAAAACAAAGAGATAAGTTTAGAACATGAGTGATGGTAAAGACAAGGATCTTCAAGCCTCCTTCTATCCTTTTTCTGCATATGCGTCAGCGTTTCAGCTCAGAAGGACTCGAACAGAATTCCAGCACGCTTTGAGAGGTGCTGAAGATAACCACAAACTGTGCTATAAATCTCAAGGTCAAAGGGACATATGAACTCTATACACTGCGACCCCACTATAACGAACTCCTTGGGGGACGTCCAAATAGTTCATTATACCGAAAAGTTCGTACTGTAATACTGAAACGGACCCACTTGTTCCACCAAATGCTCATGTACTATGAGAAATTTTAGACACATTCTCCTTCTCGCAAATTTTTCCTTCTGAGTCACTAGGCCATCCTTAAAAAAAAAAATCCATTTCCTGTCCACCGGGTGAGCAAAAAAAATTCAGTCGGGAGGGAGGGATTTTTTTTTTTAATTATATATGGATGGATAAGAAATCGCAATGCTGTGTTTGCTTTTTCTTTCAGTACTTTTTTTTATTACAAAAGCAGACACATTTAATAAAATATGACAGTTTAATCAACTGAAACTTGTACAAAACCTTTAAGTTAGCATTTTAAATGCTGACTGCAACATTTGCAAAACTTTTACAAAGGCACTTAAAATGTCCGACACACTGACTTTTTGTAGTTCTAAATCGAGCGTTAGGCCTAGTGCGGATGAAATTACACTATTAAAATGATCACTGAATGATTTGTTTTTCTGAATCTTTACTATTTTGTTGTTCGCTAGAATACCATTTTGCGATTTCACACTTAAGCAAATGTTTGAAAACTCCGGATCTCCTTCCTTCATGGTGGCTGCCATTTTTTTGTGCCGCACGGCGCATGCGCAGAGCTGATTCGACAGGGCTTTCCACAAGCGCCGGCTGCCGGCCATACAGCCGACTACACAATTAAGTCCAGCCGGCTACTTTAATGACTATTATTTTTGTAGCCCACAGGCTCTAAATATTAATTTTCGATTTTAATAAAATGTTTATCTAACGGACTGACAATAATGTCAAACTGAACCGCACTCATTTAAGTTGTGATTCGCGCTGTTTGTACCGATAATAACCACAAATTCCCCGCAGACTTCGTTGATCAGGGAGAGTAACTCATCTGCAGCCCCGACATGCGGTGTGTGCGCGCGCACTCAGCGGAGGCAGTAGTGTGTCGGAGGTGACATCGGAGGGAACAGAAGCAGAGATGACGCTTATTTTGTCTCCAGTAAACCAGTCTTCTCTCGTTCAATTACGTGCTGGCATCAAAAGACACCGTTGGTTGTAAATGAAACCAAACTGAGTGTTTGGAGTGTATTTTCATACACAAATGGAGAAATGTTCGCTGAGTGTGTAATTGTGTAGCCCCACTGCAGACCGTTGTCGTTGTTAATTCATAGCATGCTCAGTTGCGTGAATGTGTCATGCACTGAAAATAAGAGATTTACAAGCCAGGAACGCCTCATGATGCAATACGCAAGAAAGGAAAGAAGATTTACTGCCATTTTACTTTGTATTTGAGTAAAGTGAATAAATAAATGGTCTGTGGAAAATACATTTAATCCTGGGAACTGCGTGCACAGGAGTTTATTTTGTGTTTACTCCCCCCGGCTGGCTACTTATTTGTCATGGCTGGCTAGTATGAGCCTTAGTGGAAAGCTCTGGGAATGCGGAAATGTCAAGTTCGATTTTAGATTTACGAACCCGAAAAAAAGATGTCGAAAAACCGGCGTTAAAAAAAAAATTTCAACTGCACAAACGGCACTCACCCGGCCGGTGGACCGGAAACAGAACATTTTTTAATAACAGCCCTATTGCTGTTCACAGAGTTAAAGGATCACGAACAGAGGCAATGATTTCTTCGCCTGTTATGGAAATGACGGAGGTTACCGATGTATCGTTGTCAATGTCCACCCATTGACTCGCTACATTTTCTAAATCTTCACCATTCAGTTCATTCATATATTGCAAATCACTAATGGTCATTTATGTTGCACCATCCTGCAACCCTGTAGAACAGGATAAAGTGGCTAGAGATAATGAGATGAGATGTTGCACCATGGGGCTGGGCAGGGGGTATAAAAACACCACCAGTGCAGTTTAAATCTGTTCAGTTCAGCAGTAATTTCATCCTTTTACCGATCCTTTGATCACTGTTCATGATCGACACCTAAGCGAGGCTCATTAAACCATTGTTTTATGGCATTACCACGTATTAACTTCACTGTGGACTTGATTACTTCTTGTTTGTCTCTGGTGGTGAGAGGAGCGCATGGCTCAGTGTGTCATGTAAGCAAGTGAATGACGGATGTAATTGTCGGAAGAGTGTTTAGGTACAAACAGGCAGGCAAACGGTTTAAAAACATAAGACAAAGGCAGGGTTGTGAAACAGGCAATGGTCAAGCGAGGCACAAACAGAATGGCAGAGGCAAAGACGAAAGGCAAAGTCCAAATACACAAAACAAAGTCAAAACCGGAAAGGCAATTCACAGGTACCGTACAAGGCTTGGTAACGTGAGACACTTGGTACAGCGCATACACTTCAAGTCTGTGTGTTTATAGTCCTTATAAGCGCACACCTGTGACTGCACTCTAATCCAGAACAGGTGCATATATCATGTCATTAATCCAAACGGTATTGCACACTCTGAGCACCAACGCATGTGGTCATGACACATGCCCCTTTTCCATCAAAGCAGTTCCAGGGCTGGTTCGGGGCCAGTGCTTAGTTTGGAACTGGGTTTTCTGTTTCCGCTGACAAAGAACTGGCTCTGGGGCCAGAAAAACCGGTTCCAGGCTAGCACCAACTCTCTGCTGGGCCAGAGGAAAGAACCGCTTACGTCAGAGGGGGGGGCGGAGTTGTTAAGACCAACAACAATAACAAGACTGCGAAAGATCGCCATTTTTAAGCGACGAGAAGCAGCAGCTGTACAAACGTGAAGTCATCCATTATTATTATTATTATTGTTGTTGTTGCTGCTGCTTCTTCCATGTCGTTTTTGCTTCGATGTTCACGCCAAGGTTTATGCAAACGTAGCGATGTAACTGACGTATACAACGACGTAACTGACGTATACAACGACGTGGCTTCCCTTAGCACCGCGAGCTATGGAAAAGCAAACTGGTTCTCAGCTGGCTCGCAAGTTGAACGAGTTGTGAACCAGCACCAGCACTGGCCCCGAACCAGCCCTGGAACTGATTTGGTGGAAAAGGGGTAACAGTGATGCTTTTTAAAGACCCCAACTAATTGTCATTAAAGGCGGGGTACACAAACTTAGTTCATTATATACGAAAGTTCATAGGAAGAGTTTGTTATAACGGGGTTGCAGTGCATCTATGTGCTCAGTGCCATTTTGGGATTACAACTAAATACATCCAGCATCCCTGCAGTTCAAGATAAGAAAGTGTATTAGTAATCCCTTGGTGGGGAAATGTACATGTTGCAGCAGCTCACAGATAGAAAGAGTCAGGAATAGACCGTAACCCCCCCAAAAAAGCCAATAAAAGTATTTTTAAAAATGAATAAAAGTAAAAAACACGGGCCATGTATGTAATGTACACAACAAAATAAGAATGGAACTTGAATAAGAGTAGTACTTCACCTGAAATAGCAATATTGCACTAATAAAATACCGGCAACTGAAATAGAAGTATTGCACCAGGTAATTGGGCATCGGTGTATTTAATATGTATTTAAATGGAAGGGACCAATTAGTTCATTTATTCTTACATGCAATTCATTGTATAATTATATACAGTACATGTGCACTGAGCCTACGGTTCTAAAGTAATGAACCCAGCACAGGACACTTGGAAGGGAGACCACCCATGGCAGCCAGCTGAAGGTCAGTTCCAAAATCTCATCTCATCTCATCTCATTATCTCTAGCCGCTTTATCCTTCTACAGGGTCGCAGGCAAGCTGGAGCCTATCCTAGCTGACTACGGGCGAAAGGCGGGGTACACCCTGGACAAGTCGCCAGGTCATCACAGGGCTGACACATAGACACAGACAACCATTCACACTCACATTCACACCTACGGTCAATTTAGAGTCACCACGTAACCTAACCTGCATGTCTTTGGACTGTGGGGGAAACCGGAGCACCCGGAGGAAACCCACGCGGACACGGGGAGAACATGCAAACTCCACACAGAAAGGCCCTCGCCGGCCCCGGGGCTCGAACCCAGGACCTTCTTGCTGTGAGGCGACAGCGCTAACCACTACACCACCGTGCCGCCCCAGTTCCAAAATGAAGCAATGAAAAAATTAAACATCTCAACAGCCATTCAGTGTGTGAAATATCTTGAAAATCAGAAATGGCCAACAGGGCTCTTAACTTTTCAACGTTCATGGCCAGAATTAAAAGTTGATGGCCAGTGTGAATGTATGACCCTCGGATGCCTGATGCACATCCAGTGTGTGTTTTTTGAAGTTCTGTGAGCCCAACACAAGAGGAGCATTCGCATACTTGTGATTTTTGTCAGTTTTCAGTCCGGGTTTTCTAACAGCATACGGACCATAAATTGAACGGCAAGGTCGGCAAAACATCCGTTTTTGTGTATTTGAGTACAACAACCAATTGTATGTCTGCAGCCAACCTGGTTTAAATGTCCTCTCCTGCTTTTCTTCCTCATATCGCTTCTTAGTAGCTTTGATTTCTTCTTCTGCTTCACTTTTTTCTCAGACAAACCCAGAAACTTCCACATGATTGTCACAATAAGGCAAAAAAGCGCACTCCTGTAGAATCTCGCGCCACAATGTCGGCAAAATGTAATGTGATAAACTGCTCATTTAAGAGATGGCAGCTGATTCGCTTTCGTTTTACAGGTGTGTGACGTATCTGACAAAACCAATGAAAACAATCCTTGCAAAAGGTGGACGTGTCGTGCTAGGGACATGGTAATAGATAGTTTTCACTGACGTCACGGCATTCCGGGGAACACAAACAAAACGGGCAAACAAAACGGACCATCGCCATTACCGGCTACGTTATCTCGGACGAATTTATGAAGTTATATAGTCAGTTTTCTAAAATAAAGATCAATGTCGGCAAAATCAAGCAAACAGAAGTATATAGATGCATTAGATGACATCTCACGACAACGGTATGCAGCCAAACTGGCCTTGATTGGGGGAATTGACCCCTACGAAGTGGACAAAGATGCATTTTCAAGTGACTATGCAGGGCTGCCAAAGCCTGCTCCAAAGCCTGAAACTGACTTCATCAAACTTTAAAGGCTGTCTGATATATACAACTTTATATATTTACAGCGCGCCTTTTGGCGGATGCTGCCTTTTTCACAGCTGAATCGCGCAGATCCGATTTTTTTTTTTTTGGGGGGGGGGGGGGGGGGGGGCGTTGGAGTGTCTGATTATAATTTCAAAGTAAATTCTGTATTAATTACTAAATAAGCAAATCCGTTACAGTCCATGAAACAGGAAGTATAAGGATGAGAAAAAAACAGCTTAAATCGGAAAGCTGCGCACATTTGCGCAGCCTGAGCGGTGTGCAGGATTGCACAAATGTGCGCAGCTTTCCAATTTAAACTGTTTTTTTCTCATCCTTATACTTCCTGTTTCATGGACTGTAACGGATTTGCTCATTTAGTAATTTTAATACAGAATTTACTTTGAAATTATAATCAGACACTCCAACGCCCCCCCCCCCAAAAAAAAATCGGATCTGCGTGATTCAGGCGGCATCCGCCAAAAGGCGCGCTGTTTGCATCCCAAACACAAATCAAATCATACAGAATAGACCTAAAATGTTTTTCAAAAATGACCCTTGCGTGAGTGAAGTGACAAGTGTCAAATAGAAACGTGACAAACGAGCGATATTAAGTGTACATTACAATGTAAACGTACACTCAGTAGTTCCAGTTAGGCATTCTCCAGAGATTGTTTACATGATGTTTTGGTTTCCAAAAACAAACTTAAACACAATTGATTGTTTATTTAAACAACTTACCACTTATAAAATGATCGGAGCAGACTTTGTGTTTGGAAGGCTGATAACCCTTGCGGTTGATTCTTGCAAGCCATAGATTTCTCCTTTGTATGCCGAGTTTCTTTGTTCGCTCGCCTTCGTGCTCCCGTACAGTGGGAATTCCATAAAAGCTCCGCTTGACGTCATTATCTGACCTATTACGACAGCCGTGAATACAACAGGTGTGCACCATTGCTAGCTTTAAATAGCCTGCTTGGGTTCTTTTGAAGACTTTGTACTCGCGCATTACAATGTATGCTCAGTGACCCGTACGGTAAGCTTGACCCACAAGATGGCCGCCACTAGGGAATCCCCGACTCTGTGACGTCATGTGAAAACTATCTATACAAGCATGAAATCGTCAAAATGTACGTTCATGGGCAGGCCAATGTTTGTGGCATGACGGACTCGATACTTTTAATAGTTTATGGCCCGACGAAAAAGTTGATAGCGTCGGGCTACCGGGCACGCGGTAATTTCGCACACTGCAGCCATTTGATGAAGCTTTCATGTTTTTATGTGCTACCTCAGGTAAGAGCCCACAGCTACTCTATATGCCTCTTGAACAGGAGTGAAGAGCCATCCATTATCCGTAACCGCTTATCCCGTGCAGGTTCGTGGGCAAGCTGGAGCCTATCCCAGCTGACTACGGGTGAGAGGTGGGGTACACCCTGGACAAGTCGCCAGATCATGGCAGGGTTGATACATAGAGAGACACAACCATTCACACTCACATTCACACCTACGGTCAATGTAGAGCCAGCAATTAGCCTAACCTGCATGTCTTTGGACTGTGGAGGAAACCCATGCAGACATGGGGAGAACATGCAAACTCCACACAGAAAGGCCCCCCATCAGCTACTGGGCTCGAACCTAGAACCTTCTTGCTGTGAGGCGACAATGCTAACCACTACACCACCGTGCCACCCCTGGAGTGAAGAACAGCTCCTAAATAATAAAATTAAGTTTTTGATTTGGTTGTTGAGGCGTACCCATGTGAATTTCCACCTCCAATAAAACCTGCCAGTAGGTGGACTGACCGCTCTAAATTGCCTCCAAGTGTCTAAATGCATGTGCATGGTGCCCTGTAACTGAACTGGCATCAGAGCCAGGTGTATTCCCTCCTGGGGTTGGCACTGGGCAAGATACAGCACTTAAGACCAAATCCATTCATATTTTGCTGCTTAGTCCTTCTGTTCATTAATAAGCCGGCTTTGGCTTTATGAAATAACATTCAAATGTGTTTAAAATACCCTTCAGATGGTATCCTATTAGAGTCTGCCTTTGGAAGGAATCGGTCCTACCTTAAACCCAATACTGAACACAGAAGGTATGTCTCAGAAGGTAACCAGTATCAGTACACTGTGCTTGAAATGCCAAAAAAAAAAAAAAAAAAAAAAAGGAAATTATCAACAGCCTCATGCACTCATACCAGCACCACACACTACTGTCAGTGTGAGTGAGGTGCAAATGATATCTGGTCAGCAGGGGTCCTTGGGGTTCCCTTTTCATTACCTCTGCCATCTTTGTTGGAGGATGTTACGTTTGTGTCTTCATTCATTTGATTTTCCCAACATAACTCAAAAAGTAATAAACGGATTTGGATGAAATTTGGAGGAAAGATAAGCCATGGGCCAAAGAACAATTGATTAGATTTTGATTTCCAATCCAAATATGTATGTGGATCCAGGGTTGTTTTGTCTGTTCCCAAAGTAAGTCAAAAAGTAATGAACGGATTTGGATGAAATTCGGCGTACAGTTTTATTATTATCCTAGGTTCACGTGATTTGATTTTGATCTTGAGAATATGTGGCTTGGTGGAGGTATGCACTCTAGTTGATAGAAGGTGAAGGTCATTGTGCATTAGCTCCAATGTGGACCTACATGGTAGAAATATTGCTAAAACAAACAGTCAATGAGTGTAGAGACAAGGTAGATAGAGCTAAAACTTGCCAACATTTTATTCTTAATAAACTGATTATGGCTGAGATCTCTAAAAGCATCGCAGCACAAAGATCACTACTGAATAGTACAACCCCGATTCCAAAAAAGTTTGGACAAAGTACAAATTGTAAATAAAAACGGAATGCAATGATGTGGAAGTTTCAAAATTCCATATTTTATTCAGAATAGAACATAGATGACATATCAAATGTTTAAACTGAGAAAATGTATCATTTAAAGAGAAAAATTAGGTGATTTTAAATTTCATGACAACAACACATCTCAAAAAAGTTGGGACAAGGCCATGTTTACCACTGTGAGACATCCCCTTTTCTCTTTACAACAGTCTGTAAACGTCTGGGGACTGAGGAGACAAGTTGCTCAAGTTTAGGGATAGGAATGTTAACCCATGCTTGTCTAATGGAGGATTCTAGTTGCTCAACTGTCTTAGGTCTTTTTTGTCATATCTTCCGTTTTATGATGCGCCAAATGTTTTCTATGGGTGAAAGATCTGGACTGCAGGCTGGCCAGTTCAGTACCCGGACCCTTCTTCTACGCAGCCATGATGCTGTAATTGATGCAGTATGTGGTTTGGCATTGTCATGTTGGAAAATGCAAGGTCTTCCCTGAAAGAGACGTCGTCTGGATGGGAGCATATGTTGCTCTAGAACCTGGATATACCTTTCAGCATTGATGGTGTCTTTCCAGATGTGTAAGCTGCCCATGCCACACGCACTAATGCAACCCCATACCATCAGAGATGCAGGCTTCTGAACTGAGCGCTGATAACAACTTGGGTCGTCCTTCTCCTCTTTAGTCCGAATGACACGGCGTCCCTGATTTCCATAAAGAACTTCAAATTTTGATTCGTCTGACCACAGAACAGTTTTCCACTTTGCCACAGTCCATTTTAAATGAGCCTTGGCCCAGAGAAGACGTCTGCGCTTCTGGATCATGTTTAGATACGGCTTCTTCTTTGAACTATAGAGTTTTAGCTGGCAACGGCGGATGGCACGGTGAATTGT
The DNA here is from genome assembly GCF_027579695.1 of Neoarius graeffei. Taxonomy (NCBI): domain Eukaryota; kingdom Metazoa; phylum Chordata; class Actinopteri; order Siluriformes; family Ariidae; genus Neoarius; species Neoarius graeffei. The sequence goes on from NC_083574.1 coordinate 44,489,163, forward strand.
GTTCACAGATAATGTTCTCTGGAAATATTCCTGAGCCCATTTTGTGATTTCCAATACAGAAGCATGCCTGTATGTGATGCAGTGCCGTCTAAGGGCCCGAAGATCACGGGCACCCAGTATGGTTTTCCGGCCTTGACCCTTACGCACAGAGATTCTTCCAGATTCTCTGAATCTTTTGATGATATTATGCACTGTAGATGATGATATGTTCAAACTCTTTACAATTTTACACTGTCGAGCTCCTTTCTGATATTGCTCCACTATTTGTCGGCGCAGAATTAGGGGGATTGGTGATCCTCTTCCCATCTTTACTTCTGAGAGCCGCTGCCACTCCAAGGTGCTCTTTTTATACCCAGTCATGTTAATGACCTATTGCCAGTTGACCTAATGAGTTGCAGTTTGGTCCTCCAGCTGTTCCTTTTTTGTACCTTTAACTTTTCCAGCCTCTTATTGCCCCTGTCCCAACTTTTTTGAGATGTGTTGCTGTCATGAAATTTCAAATGAGCCAATATTTGGCATGAAATTTCAAAATGTCTCACTTTCGACATTTGATATGTTGTCTATGTTCTATTGTGAATACAATATCAGTTTTTGAGATTTGTAAATTATTGCATTCCATTTTTATTTACAATTTGTACTTTGTCCCAACTTTTTTGGAATCAGGGTTGTAGAGAAGGCATTATATTTTTGATGACCTTTACTTTATGATGCTTTTGGGAAATGAGGGCATTATTGGTTAAACTTAAGAGCCCCAAGGGAAAGAACTGAGAGACCTCCAGGGTAAACAAACAAAAAAAAAAAAAAGCTTGTCAAGTGCTTAAGCATTCATTAGTCCAATAAAAGGTTCTTGTACCATGTAATTGGTATGCTTTGAATAAATGCCATGTGAGTCACTTGGGATATTTGTACATCTGTAAGGTCAATGCATTCTGCTTTCCATGAAATACGGAGTTACTGTTGACTCTTCCCATCTTCAAATATAAAAAAGTGCATGCATGCAAGATACACCTTTCTACGTGACGAAGACTAAAGACACTTCAACCCATAGCGAAAATCCAAAACATTCAAAACATGGATGCATTTCCACCACACCACACTGCTGTGAATCCAAATATATTGCGACACACACACACACACAGCAGACACACCTCTCAGACCCCACGCTGGGTGGAGCAGGTATTTGCTTAAAAGGTAAATAAGCCAAGGAAATCCTGTGACCCAATACTGAGATCATGCTGTGCAAGAGGACCGTGGCTTCTTACCTTCCACTTTAAAGGTAGACTGCCTTTCAGATTTTTCAAGTTTAGGTCATCGTAAGAATTTTCCCTGACACCCAATTATTTTTGTTTCGTGGACCTAAAGCTACTGAATTTGAATCAGACTTCCAATTTTATTATTTCTTTTTTAAAATAGAACAATTAATTAATTTAGGGCCATGTGGCCTTAAATTCTCTGCTGTTTTTTCCTGCTTCACCATGACCCAATTCAAGATACTACATCATGCATCACGTGGTGGGCTTTCCCTGTTCACGCAAGGCATTGTGGGATACAAATTTGAAACAGGAGAGAAAAATGGAAGACATGAATGAAACATGAAAGACTGACTATAGTAACAGAAAGCGAGAAAAAAGACGTCATGTTGCGAAGGAAAGGAAACGCAAGGCCAAACTAATAAATACATGGTTTTCCCCAAAGCGTTTTAGCGTATCGGGCTCGATACGCTTGCTCTGCCTGCCGATACGCTTGGTCGCTTTAGTTAAAATCCGATACGCTTAGATTTACACCGATACGTTAAATTTCCTACCCACAAGTAACTAGATACATAGGAGAGCAAATAATAGATCCATTTACATATTGATTGATATTTATGTTAAACAAGCCGTCCTTTTTTCCAATGTTTGTGTTCATTCTGTCAAAGTAATATGTCCGCGTGGTATGATGTTAACAAAATCTGTTGGTTATGTCAAGATCATGTGTTCAAACCATCCAATAAAAACATCGAAAGAAAACGTCAGATTCATTATAAAAGAGATCTCATTGGCTGCCGATGTTGTCCCCCACCAGACGGACAAAGCCGACTGATTTTAATAAGCTAGGAGAAGACTCGCTGGACAAATTAATCCACATCAGCATGGATGACAGCGAGATGGACGATGAGAGGGTTGCCCAACATTGGACCGAGCAAAAGCCAAGGAGAATTAATCTGCTTTAAAGGAGTAGAAAACTTCATTAGTTTGGGTTTGCAGAAAGATTATGCACTTATAAACACTCTCACAAAGTGAAGTTGTCCAAATGTGTCAAATACAGCATAATTTCAAATAATAAATCATAAGCATTTTTGGCAGTGTGATGTCACTGGGATCCATTTAACAAAAGAAGGCTCTGGATTATTCTTTTATTAAAGGCTCACAGTGACATCACACTGCCAAATACACTTATCATTATTATTCGAAATTATGCTACATTTGACACTTATGAACAAATTCTCTTCATGAATGTATTTATACGTACATAATCTTTCTGCAAACTTAAACTGTAGACATTAAGTTTTCTTTTCCTTTAAATAATGTTTTAATCTTAATCTAGTCCATTTAATAAAGTGCCAAAAGTTAAACTTTATAATATGCAGTTGCCTTACTTTTCTTTTCAGTGCATCTTAGTTCTACATATATTACAGTAATTGCATCAGAAACATTCTAAATCATTACAGTTATAGTAATACAGCAACTTATTTTACGGTGGCAGTTCGTAGGTTCAGATCCCTTTGTGATCAACAGGAGGTCATGATGATCGATTCTCTTCATCGGATTGCATAAGACGGAGCAAACCACTGGTCATATTTTCATGCACATTTTTGTTACAACACTACTTGATCATAGGTAATTAAGGATCCCCGTAGATTTTCAAATCTATCGTATACCTCAGTAATCTATAACAGAACAGTTTAACTTGCATGTTGAACTTTAAGGTGAAATTTCAAGTGTATACATTAATACTATTTAGGTCAGAAATCATTGAAACACTGGTAAAATCCATCCTATAATCCTGTATCTAAAACCTCTCAGAGACCCTGAAAATGCACCTGAGAGCATCCATTTTCAAAAAATTTTCTGGGGGAGCATGCCCCCGAATCCCCTAGTTTCACTTCACGCCTTTGGCGCTTGCTTTCACACCATTGGCGCTCAATTGTCAGTGTATTATCATGCCAGAATTTAGGGCTTTAATTTTTTTCTGGGGAAAACACTGAAATATCAGCGGTCAGTGAGCACCTCGGTGTGACCAGCTGTTCATTTAGTGACAGAATGATGTAACGGTCAGTGTACGGTCAAAGATAAACCTGTAAATGGCAGTAATGCAACATTGTGGATGCCAGCTGCCGTAAAACCCAAAAGAAGAAGAAACAGAAAAAGGTAAACCTGCGCATGCGCACACCAGACTTCCTCCGTCTGCTTGACTGCACAAAGCAGGCAATTTCATGCACATTATTTGCTAGGGAATCCCTTCAAATTAAATAACTTCCAAGCCACAGAATGGTCTGACACTTTGTAAGAGATTACAGAAATAAACAAATCACAATGACCAAATTTCAGAGGGAACTAAATTTCACTGATTTTATGAAATCGAAAGGCCATCTAGCTTTAAAGCTCTTACTATGGAATGTCTGGTATGACACAATATGCTTATGAATGGAAGATATAGACCCCTTTCACATGACGTCACCGCACCGCGAGATTTTGTTAGGCGCCATATTGGAAGACCAAGTATATGCACTCAATATAAAAGTACGAGCGAGAGTAAAGTGACACGATGGATGATAATTCGGGTTATGTGAGTACATTACCAGCTGCAGAAAGGGCACGGTATGTGGAGAAACTGGCTGTGATTGATGGGTTTGACCCATATGATAAGACTCGGGGCAAGGGAGAATGGAAACATAAGGAGGACCGGACACCAATTCTGCCATCTGTTTGCTACCCAGACATTGTAAACTATTTGTTGTTTACACCCAGTGCCTACACTCAGTGTTCGAACTATGCCGATATTTTCGGGGGGTCCCTTTTTTTCCCTTGGGGTGGGGTGGGGGGGGGTGCTTGCGCTTGTCTCAGAGCGCGGATCTCCAAACACATGAGAAGCCTATCTTACGCACATATCACGCGGACTCCACACACGCATCGCGTCTGAAGTCATAACTCATCAGGGGAAATCGTATCTGCATTGGCATGTTCAAAAAACAACCTCGCGTCAACAATGATACCACACGCAAGAAGAAAAAAAAAAAAAAAAAAAAAACAGTCAGGCTACTCAACAACCAACCTGGCAGCAGCGAGCAAGCCCCAAACCATCCTAAATTATTATTATTATTAAATTGTAGAAGTCTGGGAGGCTTGCTCCTCATACAGTTATCAACTTGGGGCCAATTTAGCATGTTTTAAATCTGAATTTCTTGCGTTTGTTTACCTCAAAGTGTCCGCAGATCATGCACAGACTTATCCATTATATCCACAGTTTTTTGCCAAGTCGCACACAGGTTTCTTTCAAGTCTACTGTTGGGCCAATAAATCATAAATAAAACAGCTCAGATTTGTTTGTTCAAGTCGTTTGCCACTCCACTTTATTCTCGTGGGTTCACATACCGCTGCCGTTATTTCCCCCTAATCACGAGTTTGTTGGTCTTCCAAAATGGCGCAGGGTCTGTTTACTTCCGGTTTCGGGTGACGTCAGTGAAAGGGGTCTATACAGGGAGGTTAGTGTACATGCCAACAGTGTGACATTTAAAGCTTCGTATGAGAGATACAAGTGATAAACATGTTAGAGAATTTACAATCACCCTACACTGAAAGACAAATCATAAATCCATTAGTTTTCCCATCAGGCAAGTAAAATCTAATACGCTGTCCAGTCCTAGGTTTTGAATGCCTGGAAAACCGACTGACTCGGCTGAAAAATGGCAGCTAATATAATGTAATAAAGTCTGGTGAGCTGGTCAGCTAAGTGCTTTAATACAGACAAATGACTGCATAAGTAGACATGAGGGCGACTCGGCTATATGCGCTACGAGCTCTTACGACTGAGCCGTCAGGTTGTGATGCTTTCTCTTCACGTTGCATATAACAGTATATTGGGTACCATTTTTATTTTTTCATCTGTGTTTAATAGAGAGTTGACTGTATGTGTAGTACGCAGGAGAGGCATCTCTCACAGCTTTATTTTACTCGGTTTTGTCAACGTTTACCCAGGCTTTCGTCTAAACCGGGGAACAGGGGCGCTGCGCACCCTTAAGGCCTCTGCATGCTCTTGCGACAAGGCTTTCGCAGATAGCTTTTCGCAGACAGTTGTAATTTATTGTTGAGCGGGGAGTAATAGGCGTGCGCGATGTTAGTCACCGCCACAACACAAGGGGGCGCGAAGTCGCTAGGAATAGTTGGTGGGTGTGGTTAGTGGAGTGTTTATCCTCCGGTTACTTATAATGACTAGAACTGGAGTCGTATAGATGTACGCATAGACATCCTATGTCTATGGATGTACATACTTCCTCGATCAACCGCTCTTCGTGCTGCTCCATCTTCGCTCGTGTTTCTAAAAATGGCGGTCGTGAAAACAAAACAAACCGGGAAAGTAGGGAAGCGGAAGTGCGTGTACAGCGGATGTAGAGTGGACCAATCAGAGCCCTCTTGTCTGCGAGGCTTCTGCGGTGGTCACAATTTTTGGGAGGTGTGCGCAGAGCGTCTGCGAAGGTGGGGGGGCTACGCAGACGCTATCTGCGACGCCATCTGCGAGGACTGGGTTGTCAGCATAAATTGGCCTTTACTCTCGGCGTGCGCCCCCTTACCGAAATGCTGATTGAACCCCAAGTCACACTTAGGCCATGCACTTATATGCTACTGCACAACATGCAATCCTTCTCAAAACGATCTTTTCTCTGTGAAAACACCCCAGCAACACTACGTGACATGTGTCTGATCATCAAATACATTATAATTACTCCAAAAATATTCCAATCATAGTAGATACACCGCCAGACGGTGCAAAAACAATCCGAATTGGCGTTTTCCAGACTGAGGCGCCATGTTGTTTAGTTGTTTACTTGTCGCGGCTGCTCTTGAGAGATTTGACATGGGTTACATACAAGGTCAGCTGACTTGTAGAGCGAGATTTCTCGAGACTGAAAGACCTTTCACCCACCGGCGCGGGAGCTTTTGACAGAAGTAGTTCGCGAGTTGTTTTTGTTGACACTTGGGCATTTAAAGATGTCATCCCGCGGCACGAAGCAGGAGAAAGCCAAAGACTGTCCGGGGGGCAGAAGATGATTACTTCTTTTTCAATGTTGACAGACAACTTGTTACAATTTCCCTCTCAGATAGCCTCAGAATGTCCCACTGGAGCCTCAATTTTTCAAAGGCTTCGCACGGGGGGGGGACAACCGGCACCATCCCCCCCCCGCCATGGTGAGCGCCCTCATACTAAATTTTTCTAGAAAAAAAAAAAAAAACCTGTTTACCTACATGTTCCTGATTCTGAAATGGTTTTACATCATCCTTGCAAGCTAATTAATCTGACTTGTAAAAGATGACGCACGTAGTGCAGAAGGTCGTGAGATTCACAACAACGTGTAGCACTGGCTAAAGTTATAGCACTGAGGTGTTTGTTTAAAGGGGAACAGAGGGCAATATATAGAGTAAATATAACAATAAAACACATTAACGAACCTTATTCAAGACTTACAAAAGTTTTTTGTTCTAAGGTTGGAAAGTTATAGTGGTTTGAAAGTAGCTCGAGCAAACTATTTCCGCAGTTTGAACAGCCCGCCATGATATTAATTTTATCCAATCAGAATGCACGTTCATTTTCTCTGCGCAACACTCATGACGTATGTATGTGCCCAGTTGTGTTGGCTCACTGAGGTTGGGAATAGCACGTGTGAATTGGAAAGTAGGATGAATTATAAGTGATCGGCTACACAATGCCACAGTGTGTTGCTTTCGGGTGTAATAACAGGACCGATGGAAAGCATAACGATCCTCCAGACGTATCTTTTGCGGGATCTCTTCGTATGATTCGACAGAGCTGTCGCTTTCACTTGATGCGCCCGACGCCATGATTACACGCTTCTCTCCTAGTGCAGTGGGTAGGGCTGACGTCACGGTCTTTTAAAAATGGCGACTCTTGTGCCGTTTAGCGTACCGACTATCTCATCTCATCTCATCATCTCTAGCCGCTTTATCCTGTTCTACAGGGTCGCAGGCAAGCTGGAGCCTATCCCAGCTGACTACGGGCGAAAGGCGGGGTACACCCTGGACAAGTCGCCAGGTCATCACAGGGCTGACACAGACACAGACAACCATTCACACTCACATTCACACCTACGGTCAATTTAGAGTCACCAGTTAACCTAACCTGCATGTCTTTGGACTGTGGGGGAAACCGGAGCACCCGGAGGAAACCCACGCGGACACGGGGAGAACATGCAAACTCCACACAGAAAGGCCCTCGCCGGCCACGGGGCTCGAACCCGGACCTTCTTGCTGTGAGGCGACAGCGCTAACCACTACACCACCCCGTACCGACTATTATATTTACAATTACCAAGATATTTTGTTGTTTTCTAGTATATAAATTTGATAGAATACTTAAGAATACATTACTTTGTCACATCAGCAACTGTATATATTATATTTGGTACCCCTTTAAAATATTACACCCAAAAAACACTGGTTCTGTAAAAGTCACAAGAGAAGGGTGGGTTGTTGGGTTTTTTCCCCCCTCCCCCCTGTGGTTGCTGAATAAGACAAAAAAAAAAAATAAATAAAAAACCTTGAGTGCCAACTACTTGTCTGTTGGTGAACTGTAAATAAAAAAGTGAATAAACATATAATCTTCCTGCTCCGGAGGCCCAGGTTAGTGATTTGTCCACCACTGCGCTATAAAGTGAAGACATTCTCACTAAAGAAGGTATTGGGCTGAAGATAACAGCAACTTGGCACTACATTTGTGTATCTCACAGCAATACCTAGAGTAGCGTGACATTTTGGAAGAGCAACTAGGCGAACACAGGCTGTTAAAGGTGCAATAGTCAAATTTTTCATTTCTTGCTAGTACAAATAACGTGGAAAATTATGTAGAAAATTATAAAACTCTCTTCAGGCACTGTCTCAGAACACATGTATTATATAGCTGGGGGGGAAAAAAAAAAAAACCCACAAGACTGAAGACGTGCCATCCAGTCTAGAATATATGTTTGTACTCGGATTGGCCACTTGTATGTTGTTTTATAGACATGCCCCCAATGCCCTTTCACATCCTCATAAATGATTATGAGGCGATGTCACGTTTATAGAGTTGTAACTCGGCTTTCAAGCAGTTGAATGTCAGAGTGAGCTTGAAAGCGATCTCATGACAGTCTTTGCTAATGGTAACTCTGGTCAAACAATTCTAAGTTTTGAGGGCGGAGCTTTATGTATATGGACGGAAATAAGGGTGGGTTCAATGATTTTAAAAAAATAAAATTAAATTAAAAAAAAAAAAAAGACCCGTTAGAGACCCGTTTTTTTGTTTTTCCCAAAAATCTTACTTAATGCACCTTTAAACGTATGCTTCTCCACAATTAGGTCTCTAATGGTTAGGAAGGAACATTTGAATGATTATCACAGTGTTCATGAAACGCCGTCCCCTGTAATTCAGGTGGCCCATACAGGGTCAACAAAATGACTAACATCCAAACACTAACAAGTATTCCTGACTGGAAATCAGTTTTCCCAAACATGGTTCCCTCAATAAACCATGCCAAATGGTTCTCTGGAGCAGGAAGTTTCTATGTTTATTCACTTTTTTTATTTACAGTTTATGCCAGGTGGCATGGTGGTGTAGTGGTTAAAGCAGTTTCAGGACTGGTTCGGGGCTGGTGCTTAGTTTGGAACCAGGTTTTCTGTTTCCACTGACAAAGAACTGGCTCTGGGGCCAGAAAAAACGGTTCCAGGCTAGCACCAACTCTCTGCTGGGCCAGAGGAAAGAACCGCTTACATCAGCGGGGGGGCGGAGTTGTTAAGACCAACAACAATAAGACCGCGAAAGATCGCCATTTTTAAGCGACAAGAAGCAGCAGGGGCGGCACGGTGGTGTAGTGGTTAGCGCTGTCGCCTCACAGCAAGAAGGTCCGGGTTCGAGCCCCGTGGCCGGCGAGGGCCTTTCTGTGCGGAGTTTGCATGTTCTCCCCGTGTCCGCGTGGGTTTCCTCCGGGTGCTCCGGTTTCCCCCACAGTCCAAAGACATGCAGGTTAGGTTAACTGGTGACTCTAAATTGACCGTAGGTGTGAATGGGAGTGTGAATGGTTGTCTGTGTCTATGTGTCAGCCCTGTGATGACCTGGCGACTTGTCCAGGGTGTACCCCGCCTTTTGCCCATAGTCAGCTGGGATAGGCTCCAGCTTGCCTGCGACCCTGTAGAAGGATAAAGCGGCTACAGATAATGAGATGAGAAGCAGCAGCTGTACAAACGCGAAGTCATCCATTATTATTATTGTTGTTGCTGCTGCTTCTTCCGTGTTGTTTTTGCTTCGACGTTCGCGCCAAGGTTTATGCAAACGTAGCGCCGTAACTGACGTATACAATTACGTAATGACGTGGCTTCCTTTAGCACCGCGAGCTATGGAAAAGCAAACTGGTTCTCAACTGGCTCGCAAGTTGAACGAGTTGTAAACCAGCACTGGCCCCGAACCAGCCCTGGAACTGATTTGGTGGAAAAGGGGTAACAGTGGAAAATATCCGGTTTTCAGTGAGAGTGTTAGGCCTGCAACATGATATGGCAGTCTAAGGTCCAACCCTCTACTCCGAAAGCAAACGCTCATCCATGCAGCACACTCTGGGAGTGACAAATATGCACTGATTACATCATTTGCATCCATCAAGAATGTCTAGAGACTGGAACTGTCTGGAGCACTTGAACTGGGAGCTACGTGCAAACTCATGCAAAATTCCCTATCTCCGATAGGACAGGAAGATAGCATGCAGTGGTAAACACACACACACACAGAAAGCTGTGCACGGTCGCTCTGATAAACTTCTCTGTAAAGTTAGCCTACTGTAAAATCGCAAGCAAATCTAAACCCAAGATAGTCCAGATGGCATCAGGAGGGTGGAGATCATTCTATGAATTATTTCAGATTTTTTCGATTCCTGGGGTGAAGGTCACATTTTAGTTCAGATGTCAAATTAGAAGTGAAAGAAGCAACGTACAGATCCCATTTTTAATACAACAGCAAACCATCAGTCAATAAAATGCTTTAATCCGGTTTGTCCATCTGGGGGAAAGCCTTAAAGTATCATAATGATAGGATATATTACTGCCATCCTCTATTTTTATGTATTTAACCAGGCAAGTCATTAAGAGCAACTGCCTTTAGTTACAAACAGAACATGTTTAGAAAGCTTTTACAGGGTTCTCCAGAAAATCTGAAGTAGCCGGCTTTAAAAAAAAAAAAAAAAAAAAGTAGTAGGCAACTCTGAAATTCGCAATGACAAAGCTGCCGCAGCATGCCAAAAGCATGCTAGTGCTCTTGGCTAATGCTAATGGTCTGGGGACGTACTGCCCCCCCCAAGAAAATTTTGAAATTTACATGCCTTCTGGTCAGAGGTGGAAAAAGTACTGAAAATTTGTAATTAAGTAAAAGTATCTTTACTTTGCTTAAATTCTACTCAAGTAAAAGTACCCATCTAAAAATCTACTCGAGTACAAGTAAAAAAGTACTCAATTTAAAATGTACTTTGAGTAAAAGTTACTTACTTTCAATTATTTGATGTAAAAAAAGAAAGGACAAGTCATAAATCAAATTGTTTTTAATGAACTATTACACTACGTTCAGACTGCAACCTGAAACGACCCATATCCGATTTGTTGTGAAATCCGATTTTTTTTGTTAGGCCGTTCACATTACCAATTATATGAGACTTGTATGCGATCTCTAATATGAACGGAAAACGACCCAAAAGTGTCCCGCATGCGCAAATTGACACATAATAAGCACATCTACGTAATACGTAAACAAAAACAAAAAAAAAAGCGCACTCTTCAAGTTTGTAAGTAAAGCATGGAGATGAGGCGAGACCTGGCGATGTGGTTTTTGTGGTGGCGGCAGAACTCACACAATCTGATTAATGTGGGCAGCAGACTAATGAGACCGAAGGTGTCAAATTACTGGAAATTTCCAGAACAATCTTATAATCTTGTAATACAGGATGATTTAAGTTATAAATCAGTTATAGAAACTGTTTTATTTAATCAGGCTAACAGATCAACATCCAGGTCCCTACCAAATCCACCATTAGCTTGATCAATTCTATAAAAGTCTATTTAAATTCTGAAAACTGTACAAATGTTGTTGTTTTCCACCAAAGAGGCGGGATTAGCCAACGTAGAATAGTGACGTTTGTCTCTTGTTGATGACGTGTAGGTCGCATGAATGCGACCTGTCCGGTCAGACTGCAGTCGCATGTGAAAATATCGGATATGCATCGGATTTAGGACCACATATCCAAGCGGCCTGGGTCGCATGTGAAAAAAATCGGATCCGTGTCGTTCAGATTGTCAATAACAAATCGGATACAGGTCGCATATGGGCAAAAAAAAAAAAAATCGGATATGGGTCGTTTCAGGGTGCAGTCTGAACGCAGTCTTAGTCCACTTAACCTTTCAGGCAGTATAATGTATAAAGCTTTGTTTGGACTACCCCATAAAACATTTTCAAGTACAAGTGGGATAACTTGTAAATTCTATCATCCATTTGTTTCTTTACTGACAAACGCCTGCTATTTTTATGCAGATATATATATATATATATATATATATATATATATATATATATATATATATATATATATATATATATATATACACACACATACACACACACACACAGAGTCTACCTGTAATGTGCAATTTTTCCGAGCCTCTCAATACAGCAATATTTCTATACTTTTTCACGGTAGATAATGCAAATAGCCCTCTGTATTTAATCCTTCATTTGTATTTCAGTTTTATTTGTTATCTGCATGACATTTTCTTGCTACTGTAACACGTGAATTTCCCCGATGTGGGATCAATAAAGTGAATCTAATCTAATCTAATCTATTAAAGCCACTAAAGCAGATTTACTAAATGACACATATGAAACGTAAACCAACCAAACTCAAAGTGTCCAGGGCTCTCACGATTTAAAGACAGCCAAGCGATTCCTTAGTAACACTGTGCTCTTCCTTATATAGAAAATATAATTGACAAATTAACTGCATAATGTTTACAACCTGTCGAGAGGTAATGTGCAAACTATTTTGAGACCGCCCCATAAAACATTTTTAAGCAAAGTGCCAAATTCTGAATTGTACGGTCCAACTCAAACACCACAATAAAAAAAAGAAAAGAAAACCAAACTCAAACAAAGTATCCAAGACAGTGAAAATGTTTTGATGGCCTATCAGCGACCTCCCAAAGCTCTAGTCGAGGCTACAGCTAACAACCCAGGAGCTAGTCTATACATGAATTAGGATTTTTTCATAAGAGACCAATTGCAACTAAAACCATGCACTCGTATTATTTCTGACTGTCGTTCTGATAAAACAGATTTGTAAACGTGAGGTGATTCATTTCATTTAGGCTACTTCACTTGAAACATTAGTGATCAGTATGGATGCTAGGCGGCCAAAAGAATTGATAATGAAGGCACGTTTTACTCAACAGTGGAAGGTTTTAACCAAACAATAAATATAACGGGGCGGCACGGTGGTGTAGTGGTTAGCGCTGTCGCCTCACAGCAAGAAGGTCCTGGGTTCGAACCCCGGGTCCGGCGAGGGCCTTTCTGTGTGGAGTTTGCATGTTCTCCCCGTGTCCGCGTGGGTTTCCTCCGGGTGCTCCGGTTTCCCCCACAGTCCAAAGACATGCAGGTTAGGTTAACTGGTGACTCTAAATTGACCGTAGGTGTGAATGTGAGTGTGAATGGTTGTCTGTGTCTATGTGTCAGCCCTGTGATGACCTGGCGACTTGTCCAGGGTGTACCCCGCCTTTCGCCCGTAGTCAGCTGGGATAGGCTCCAGCTTGCCTGCGACCCTGTAGAAGGATAAAGCGGCTAGAGATAATGAGATGAGAATGAGATAAATATAACGTTTGGGATACACAGGTAAATGCACATATCTACTTGCCACCACATGCTTCCCCAGATTTGATGTGGAAGTTTTGTAGACTGATGGCTCTGTGCGGCGGGGCAGGCACATTTTGCATTGCATTATTATGTTATTGCCTCGCTTGCGTTTGAATGCAAAGTACTGGCTGAGATACGGCCAAGGATTTCCCTCGCTGTCCGGCGCATCTGTTCCATGGGAATTCTCTTCTTGGCAATCCTCAACCTCCTCCATGACCTCCTCTATCTCTTGCTCAGCTACCTCGGCACCAGCCATCATCCAACCATACATGTAGGCTAATATGGATATTCCGCGCACGCGCGCACGCCTGCGCCAGTTTCCTTTCAGATTAGGCCAATTGTTTGATATTTTTTTTTCCCCTGCATTTAATTTTTTTTACTCAGTAACGGGCGGTTTTCAAGTGTAGCGAAGTAAAATACTTGGTTCAAAATGTCTCATCTCATCTCATTATCTCTAGCCGCTTTATCCTTCTACAGGGTCGCAGGCAAGCTGGAGCCTATCCCAGCTGACTACGGGCGAAAGGCGGGGTACACCCTGGACAAGTCGCCAGGTCATCACAGGGCTGACACATAGACACAGACAACCATTCACACTCACATTCACACCTACGGTCAATTTAGAGTCACCAGTTAACCTAACCTGCATGTCTTTGGACTGTGGGGGAAACCAGAGCACCCGGAGGAAACCCACGCGGACACGGGGAGAACATGCAAACTCCGCACAGAAAGCCCCTCGCCGGCCATGGGGCTCGAACCCAGGACCTTCTTGCTGTGAGGCGACAGTGCTAACCACTACACCACCGTGCCGCCCTGGTTCAAAATGTACTTGAGTAAAAGTAAAATTACCCATTTCAAAAACTACTTAAATTACAAATTACACAAAAAAAATCTACTTAATTACAGTAATGTGAGTAAATGTAATTTGTTACTTTTCACCTCTGCTTCTGGTGCATTCTCAGCTAATAAATTACTAACCATTTCCCTGTAAAATACTTGCAAAATATGTATGAAATTTCCCTCCAGATGTGTGCTTGGCTTTCTCAGTTACCCTCTGTAGTACGCTGCCTGGCTCTGTAACATAACTACATACGCTATGGCATGGCCACGTGGTCCGGTTCAGCCAATCAGAGCACGAGAACCAATCACCAAATACGGCATCGCTTCTGGTCTTGCTAGACCCGAAGCAAAGACAATTTTGTGGTGGAATAACTGGATTTGCAACAAATTATGGGCAGTAGAGATGATGTATTGAACATTGAAAGGCAAGGGGTTTTTTTTTCCTTCCGGGATCAACTAGCCGGTGCAGACCATCTGTGTAGGCAGAGAAAACCGCCGGTCGCCGGCACTTGTGGACATCTTTGCTTTTAGCAATCCAAACAACCAGTGCTTAATTTGCGAAGTGGGAGGTCCCGGAACGCAGGAGGTGGGTGGGTCCGGCGACTCAAAAAAAAAAAAAAGGCGGGGGGTGGTTTACTATAACTTTACACACACGCCTATTGTGTGTGTAAAAAAAAATAATAATATCAGACATTATGATCTTAGAAATCGCTTTAGTGACGAACAGTTACAGACAGTAATATGCCGTGATATGTTATAAAATATTTTTTATTAGGCTATATATTAAATTTATCTTCTAAAATAACAGACTGTACTCATATCACAACCGGTTTATTTCACCATTGGAGATCAGATCACACAAGACATGAGTTAAATGACTTCGAGGCTCAGGTGGATAAGGCGCCATACCATAAATCCGGGGACCCGGGTTCGATTCCAACCTGTGGTCATTTTCCGAGCCCTCCCTGTTTTTCTCCTGCTCATTTCCTGTCTCTACACTGTCCTATCCAATAAAGGTGGAAAAAGCCCAAAAAAGAGAATAATTTAAAAGCAGTGCCAGCATAGTCTGGCTAACGCAACTTCAAAGCTCTGCGAGCATTGGTCTGGCAAAGATATTCAGCCCAACCGTTTCCCAAAGCGCGTGGTTGACCCGCCTCCCTGAAATGCCTCAGTTTGCTACTGGTCGAAGCCAGAAAAGGCTGTGACAAAGCTTAAACCAATCACATCACTCTTTCCTCTGACGTATGTGACGCGACGGAAACTGCTTGAGTAACAGGAAGAAGATAAATACCTCCAGGGCTGCTCTTTGCTCCGTTTTCAATGAGAACTTCCGGTTGAATCCTTTCAATACAGCATCTACCGCTGTGTCAAAGGCTTGCCGCTGCTCCATGTTCGTAATGTTTCTAGTGAATGAAGCGCTTCCGGCATAGATTCTGTAAACAATCTATAGCTTCCGGTCACAGTTCTACTACGTCACTGCCTTGAACACGCCTCTATCCAGGGCCGTTGGAGATGCTCAAAGTTGATTGGCTCCCGATTTTTCGGGAGCTTGGAAGAGCTGGAGATAGCTTGCCTTGCCAGACTAAGTTCGCAACAGCCCCCCGTGTTGCGTCACACTTAGGATGGGCGGGCCCAGGCTAGTGCCAGCAAACATAAGTGCAATCAATTCAAGTAACAGTTAAGAAATAAAGGGTTTACAAAACAAGTTGGAGAATTCATTTAAAAAATTTTAGTAAGCTTTCTTGTTTTTTTGCCATTTTTTCCACAGCGCAAGCTAACGGCTACAAAAAACCCGGTGTTCTATTTAGGGTATTAGGCAGAAAAAGAAATTTACCAGTCAAAAATAATATTTTATATAATCCTGATAAGCGCCGCAGGTGCGAAGACGAGCGCTGCAGGCGCGAAGTCCCTCTAGGGGGGTCTGGGGGCATGCCCCCCCAGAAAATTTTTGAAATTTAGACTTCATTTCCTGCATTCTAGGACATTTTCAGGGTGAAATGGCGTGTAATTTTTGATCAGAAATATTGCATATTTTTACTTTGTATTTTTTTCAGTTTCACTCCTGAATGTATCAGATGTATGTATGGTGTTTGATTTGGTAACAAAAGTGAAAAGAAAATAAACAACAATGAATTGTATATAATCTTTTGATCTAGTTACAGTATTTAATAAAAAAAAAAACCCAACAGTATTCTATTTTACCATACCCCAATGAAACCCCCTTGTTAATCAATGTATCACACATACCTTTTCTGTCTTTTTGTGGAAAAACGAATCAGTTTTTGTCACATTCAATTTGGGGCGTTTGTTGGGATTCATCTTGATCCAGAAGAGTGAGTCAGCAAAAAAAAATGCGGTTCTCCCGCCAAGAAAGAGGAAACTACAACGCAGGGTGTTTGGCAATTTTCGACCAATCAGAATTCGCGATTTATTCAGTCCGCATGTTACAAGATTCAGTGCGGGCCAAAATGGCGGAAACGATGAAATATTCTGATTTTTCATTTCAAGTTTTCAGTATTTTTCGTATTAAACTGTGTTTCTTACGATTTGTAAATGATGGCGGAACCACACACGGACTGGCCATCGGGAGTAGCGGGAGTTTTCCCAGTGGGCCGGTGGTTCAGCGTGGGCCAGCGGAGAAAAAAAAAAAAAAAAAACAGTTGCGCGCTGGCCTTTAATATGATAAGCAATGTTAACAGTTTCTTTAACAAACTGTTAACATTGCTTATCATATTAAAGGCCAGCGCGCAACTGTAATAAGCAATGTTAACAGTTTGTTAAAGAAACTGTTAACATTGCTTATCATATTAAAGGCCAGCGCGCAACTGTTTTTTTTTTTTTTTCTCCGCCGGCCCACGCTGAACCACCGGCCCACCGGGAAAACTCCCGCTACTCCCGATGGCCAGTCCGTGTGTGGGCGGAACATAACTGGATTTATCGGACGACATGTGGGAGTATTCATGTGCGAAAATTTTCGGCATTATCGTCCGTTTCAGTATCCGTCTGTGTGTATACTTGCCCGTTGAAATCGGCAATCACCCGTCAAATTTACGGGTGGACGGGTCTCTGCCTAATACCTTAGTTCTATTGAGCGGAAGTATACACCCCATGTCCCTCCCTCTTCCCCTTTCTCATAGATTTTGTGGATGTCATAGGAGAGAAATCAACAACAGATATCAAAATCAAAACCGAACACTACACAAATTTTTATTTACTTATTTATTTAATTTATTGTTTGTTTTTTTTCCCCTTTGTGATGGTCACGGAGGTGATCTGATCCATTTAAATAGCTGCCGGAACACCGAATGACATGAAAATAGCTGCCGGATCCGACGACGGAGGTTACGGATCTTGTTCCGTCATGTTCCGGCTCAAATTAAGCCCTGCAAACAACCCAAGAGAAATCCTCTTCTCTCATTTCAGTGTCACCGTTCCCTCTTCTAGTGTTCTTCATAACTTCTGCATCATTTTTTTTTTATTCTCATTACCGCCACCAATTGTGCTGGAGGAGATTATGTTTTCGCCCCCGTTTGTTTGTCTGTTCCTAACGTAAAGAGTAGTGAAGGGAGTTTTGATGAAATCTGGTGGACAGCTTCAGTATTATCTGAGGTTCATGTGATTTGATTTTGATCCTATCTGGTTTGGCGGAGATATGCACTCTAGCGTGTGCCCTTCTAGTTCTCTACTGAATCCCATATTAGGGCACTATCAGCTAAAAAAAAAAAAAAAAAAGTGCATATTTTTCCAATTCTCAAACATTGTCTAGATAGACCGTTCCCCAAACTCTGGCACATGCTTTCACAGCCTCACATTAAAATAATTGAGATTCCTTTTCACTTGAATATCTGGCAAAGACTTTAAACAGCACCCAAGCCAAAAGTTTACACACACACACACAAGTGCTCATGTCACACTCAGTATCGGATAAGCGCAGCCCCACTGGTTGGTTCTGTGTCTGCTTAGGAGTCTCCCTTTTTATGACTCCCATTTGCTGGGCTGAATGTTTAGCCAACAGACCGTCTCTTTGAGCTCTGCGTTCATGACGCTCCTGTAATAACCTTTTTGGCATGAAAGACGGTATAGCATTTGAAAACCCCTTGGCTACAGTGGATTCCTGAGGCTGTGGTAACCAAACAATAACAGACACAGGTTGAACGCGTTTCCTTTTATGGCCAAGTCTGTGCCCAAATTCTGAGTGCTTGCTCACTGGTAGACTGCACAGTGTGGGTTAGCCGTTATTTCTGTAATACCCTTAATTTCTACAGTAATGGGGCCAAAAAAAAAAAAACATGCAGCAGCTGCCCTTTTTTTTTTTTTACACTAACGGTGTTTATTTTTAGATTTTTCTACTTCCCTACTGTATGGTTGGGTAAACATGCCATCAACATCATGAGGAAATACTTTATTTTTCGTGCATTTCTGCACGTGCTGACGGTGTCATCAGTAGTTGTAGAATTACTGACTAACAGCACACTTCATAAAAGAGAAATGTCCATGTCACACTGTCAGTTAAATCTGCAGAGCAACAAGCAGCCTACAAGTTTCTCATTACATTATTACCTTATTGTTTATTTTCTTATGGACTTTTGATTTTTCCCCTCCTTTTGTTAAACCGTTCCTAGAAATATTGGGGGAAAAAAAAATAACTTTCTACAGACTTTTTTTTTTTTAAATGTGACCTTACTGTATATATGCAATACTGTATGTTCAATATAAAATGAGAAGTTATATATCATGCATTATGATACAAACATCTACAAAGTTTAATGATATATTTTTGCCATACTGCCCACCCCTACTACTCCAAAGCAGTGTAACGCTATCCCAGAGCCCCCCACATCTAGTAACCAGGTCACGAAAATAAATCGCCTCCCTTTCTCGCACGAGGGCTGTTGAAGAAAAGTCAGATATCTAATCTCACCCTGGCCTTTTCAGCTATCAACTGTTTGAGCTGAGTCAGCAGGAAAAGCCCTTCCTCCCCCCCCCTTTCTTTCCCTGTCTCTTCCAACGTCCCGATTCTGAATATGAAAGAATGTCCTTTGGCGAATTATCCCTTTTCCAGATTTAAAACAACAGATCTCTCATTAAGAGCACACTTTGATTTCACATTTAATTGAATATCCTGCTTTTAATCTCCTATACTTCTGGAAAAAAAGAAAAGGAAAAAAAAAAACGCCCAAAATCAGGTTTCAGGCAAATCTTTAAAACATGTCTGAACAAAAACTGAGCAATCCAGTGAGCAAACTACTTAGACTTCCAGGAAAAATCCACACTGAATGACTTGCATATTAATATTTACAATTAGCATCTGAACATCCAACACTTATAATGTACTCTAAGGTGGTGTTTACATTAGACCGTATCCATCTCGTTTTCGTCGCGGATGCACTGTTCGTTCACATTAAAACGCCGGGAAACGACTCCACAGGCGGAACAACTTGAATCCGCCAGGGCCCACGTATTCAATCCATTACGTATCTGATCCGGTGCTGTGTAAACATTGAGGAACGAGGATACGCAGTGCTGAGATCTAGCTGACGTCGTCATTGGACGACGTCACTGTGACTTCCTGATTCGCTGGCGTTGGTCATGCAACGCGACTGCTGAAAAACGGCGCGGACTTTCACTTCCTGCTATTTGTCCCGAATCACTGCTCGTGCGCTTCACTCGCGCGCTCTGTGAGCTGCGCAGGGCCGGAGTGCGCACCCTCCAGAGGGCACTCGCTGTTCAGGGCGGAGTGATTTGGAGCGCAGGATGCCTGCGGAGCCGAGCGTATCCGTGTATTGGCGTTGCTGCGTGCACGCAAATCGTGTATTGGCGTTGCTGTGTGCACGCGAATAGTTTTAAAAACGTTAATCTGATGATCCGCTGATACGGTCTAATGTAAACACCACCTAATTCTTTTTGTTTAAACATTCTTCATTAACCGTTTCATACATTACCCACAATGCCAAGTGACGACCTGTAATAGTGGCACCAGTGGGATTTAGCCCTTGCTTCATCTCTACCTAAAGAGTGATGCAGCAGCGCTTTATGCTGGGATCAGACTACATGAATTCAGCCTGATTTTTGACATGATTTTGTCATGACCAGCAAATTTCCAGTGTCAGGCCTGAACATGACCCTCAGGAACAACAAACAGGTCTTGTAGTGCAACAATCAAAAGAACCCCCCAAAAAAGTCAAATGAAGTTTATTTCTATAGTACTTTTAACAATAGACATTGTCGCATCATTCGCTGCTGCATCATTCTGCTTTACAGAATTTTAATGACTTTAAACATGAGCTAATCTTATCCCTAAATCTATCCCCAATGAGAAGCCTGCGGTGACGGTGGCAAGGAAAAACTCCCTCAGACGACATAAGGAAGAAACCTCGAGAGGGACCAGAATCAAAAGGGAACCCATCCTCATTTGGGTGATAACAGACAACGTGATAACATTTTTAACATGAAGTCAGTTTCGCTGATGTTGTAACTCTTCATTGATGGAACTTGAGTGCAAAACTCTTCATAACAACTGCAGTCCTAAAGTTAGCAAGTCAACTGTAGTCCTCAGCCATAAAAGCATTACTGTAAGCATCCAGAGCATCTTCCAAGCGCGACCTTCAACTGCCCATATGGGGCCGTCCTCCACAGGAGTCTTGCATGTTGGACATTTTTGTATTTTCTCACCTAGCTTGACAAACCCCATGATGTTTTCCTGAATAGCCATGATTGACAATTTTTTCACCCTCCTCCATGATGACACACAAACACAAGGACATGAATGATGGGTGGTCAAGGTCAAACTTGTAGTGTTTCCAGTTTTGGAAATCTATCGCCTAATCTGAAGTGACCACCATCGTGCAAGACAAAAATATTGTGTCATCTGATCCTGGCATACAGGCCAGCACTGTAACCTGACAGACATTTTCCTTTATCTTTGTGAGCGATTTTTTTTCTCCTATGAACACCACTGTAAAAGAAAGAAAAGAAAGAAAGATCAACTTTATTCATCACACACTTGTGAAATTCCTCTCTGCATTTAACCCATCTGAAGCAGTGAACACACATATACCCAGAGCAGTGGGCAGCCATTCGAACAGCGCCTGGGGAGCAGTTAGGAGTTAGGTGCCTCGCCCAAGGGCACTTCAGCCCAAGGCCGTCCCATATTAACCTAACCTGCATGTCTTTGGACTGTGGGGGAAACCGGAGCACCCGGAGGAAACCCACGCGGACACGGGGAGAACATGCAAACTCCGCACAGAAAGGCCCTCGTCGGGCGCTGGGCTTGAACCCAGAACCTTCTTGCTGTGAGGCGACCGTGCTAACCACTACACCACCGTGCCGCCCAAATTATAATATAATATAATGTAATGTATAAATAATCTCATTATCTGTAGCCGCTTTATCCTGTTCTACAGGGTCGCAGGCAAGCTGGAGCCTATCCCAGCTGACTATGGGCGAAAGGCGGGGTACACCCTGGACAAGTCGCCAGGTCATCACAGGGCTGACACACAGGCTACGTTTACATTAGACTGTATCTGTCTCGTTTTCTTCGCGGATGCACTGTCCGTTTACATTAAACCGCCTGGAAACGCCGGGAAACGGGAATCCGCCAGCGTCCACGTATTCAATCCAGATCGTGTCAGCTCCGGTGCTGTGTAAACATTGAGAATACGCGGATACGCTGTGCTGAGCTCTAGCTGGCGTCTCATTGGACAACGTCACTGTGACATCCACCTTCCTGATTCGCTGGCGTTGGTCATGTGACGCGACTGCTGAAAAACGGCGCGGACTTCCGCCTTGTATCACCTTTCATTAAAGAGTATAAAAGTATGAAAATACTGCAAATACTGATGCAAATACTGCCCATTGTGTAGTTATGATTGTCTTTAGGCTTGCCATCCTTCCACTTGCAAGTGATAAGTGATCTGCGCTGGGATCACACACACAGCGGCTCAGTCCCGAAAACACAGCTTGTTCACTTCACTCGCGTGCTCTGTGAGCTGCGCAGGGCCGGAGTGCGCACCCTCCAGAGGGCACTCGCTGTTCAGGGCGGAGTGCTTTGGAGCGCAGGATGCCTGCGGAGCCGAGCGTATCCGTGTATTGGTATTGCTGTGTGCACGCAAATCGTGTATTGGTGTTGCTGTGTGCACACTAATCGTTTTAAAAACGTTAATCTGATGATCCGCTGATACGGTCTAATGTAAACATGGGCATAGACACAGACAACCATTCACACTCACACCTACGGTCAATTTAGAGTCACCAGTTAACCTAACCTGCATGTCTTTGGACTGTGGGGGAAACCGGAGCACCCGGAGGAAACCCACGCGGACACGGGGAGAACATGCAAACTCCGCACAGAAAGGCCCTCGCCGGCCACGGGGCTCGAACCCAGACCTTCTTGCTGTGAGGCGACAGCGCTAACCACTACACCACCGTGCCGCCCTGTATAAATAATAGACACTTTTTTTGATGGAATAAAAACATGTGTTCTATTCCCTTCTAGCAGGTTTCATTCATTTGGTTTGACAGCATGCAATATTGTTAACATCTCACTTATCCTACGTGTATTACGTCACTCTATCCAAAAGAGAATGAGCGTTGAATACGGGTTACGACATTGCGTAGTTGTCAAGACAACGTGACGTCACAAGTAAAGCTAAGAGACGTAGGGCTTAGCGAGAAAATTCGTAAACAAACATGGCCGCCAGGTTTGCTTCGTGAAGATTTGGAAAGAATTTTGAAAGAGAAAGACGAAATGAATGTATAATGATTATAATAAATTAAAAAAATAGATTTTTTCGTGGTAGTCTATCAGATATATTCCATTCAGCTAGCATGACACTGAACGAGTCGAAGACTGAATGGAATATATCCGATATACCACTCAACGCCAGCCAATATTATTTAAATACACCATCAACCAACAAATTAGCACTGAAATCACTCAAGTGCATAAAAAGTTTAATTCGAAACACGTTTCAGAACCACATCTCTATTCTCTGCCGTAAACAAATACAAACTCCCAAGCCTGAGCTGCACATGTGTAAGGATCGTCTCTGAGCTAGACACCCTGTTCATGCTTACAAACACAGCCATCTTATTTTCCCACAAGTGTCTCGAGGTGTGTGTTTAGTTGCAGGTCAGTCATTTCTCTACTACACCATCATCTTTATCTGACCCAGACAGTCACTGGACATGGCAGCAACACTGCAACATGACACACACACACACACTATATAAAAAGTGTTCACAATACTATACTGTCTGAGGATCATATGTTGTGTATTCTGGCAAAAAAAAAAAAGTCAACAAAACCTAGATGAACATGTACAGCAGTGAAATGTGAACGAGCCCATGCCCTGCTGTGTTTACTGTAATCTTAGTAACAGGACTGTGGGGCTCAAGGGCTTCTTGGAAGGCAGCATGCAGCTCATCAGTGGCAGAAAATCCTCACGCCTGCCTGTCTGTCTGTCTATCACTGGTTAATGACTAGTGAGTCCCATAATTAACCACTAAACGAGCACCACTACTGTCTGAACCAGAAGCGTGCTGTGCTGTTTCTAATCTCTTACCTTCACGGATCCTGTAAAACACACACTATTTCCACACAGCTGCAGTCTGTTCTGGCTTTGGCACGACACCAAAATAACGCCGTTAATCCATGACACGTAAATATCCACTGATCACCGTGAACCTGTTCGCCTGAGCTCCAAAACAAAACTTCCCGGACGCGTTCACATTCATACTGAAGGCGCTAATGGACTCGCCGAGGAGCCGAAGGACGAAACTCCGTGAAGCAGAAGGATGGGGGGGTTCAGCAAACTTCACACTTGTGTTTATACAGAAAGCTGGACTATTTCACACGTACAAGGGTACAATAATAAACTAATGCATAAATTTTATCCGTTGCTACTGCTTTGTGTTCATGAGGAAATGTAAATTTAATGTTAACAGAAAAATATTTCTACGTTCTCCCCTCTCGAAGTGACGAGCGCATTCCCGTGATTTTAATCCTATTGGTTTCCCCCGATGACGTCAGCATGGGCGGTGACAGAAAAGCCTGCAGGCCCAGTAGAGTTTTGCTGGTTCCAGCTTTGAATTTGAATTTTGAATAAAATTGAATTTATTATTATTGGTCGATCCTTTTCCATTCTAGCCAGTCTAGTTGTTTATATCTGCAGGCTACTTTGTAAAATTTGCCAAGTCTTGTTTTTGGTAATACAACCCCGATTCCAAAAAAGTTGGGACAAAGTACGAATTGTAAATAAAAACGGAATGCAATAATTTACAAATCTCAAAAACTGATATTGTATTCACAGTAGAACATAGACAACATATCAAATGTCGAAAGTGAGACATTTTGAAATTTCATGTCAGCAACACATCTCAAAAAAGTTGGGACAGGGGCAATAAGAGGCTGGAAAAGTTAAAGGTACAAAAAAGGAACAGCTGGAGGACCAAATTGCAACTCATTAGGTCAACTGGCAATAGGTCATTAACATGACTGGGTATAAAAAGAGCATCTTGGAGTGGCAGCAGCTCTCAGAAGTAAAGATGGGAAGAGGATCACCAATCCCCCTAATTCTGCGCCGACAAATAGTGGAGCAATATCAGAAAGGAGTTTGACAGTGTAAAATTGCAAAGAGTTTGAACATATCATCATCTACAGTGCATAATATCATCAAAAGATTCAGAGAATCTGGAAGAATCTCTGTGCGTAAGGGTCAAGGCCGGAAAACCATACTGGGTGCCCGTGATCTTCGGGCCCTTAGACGGCACTGCATCACATACAGGCATGCTTCTGTATTGGAAATCACAAAATGGGCTCAGGAATATTTCTAGAGAACATTATCTTTGAACACAATTCACCGTGCCATCCGCCGTTGCCAGCTAAAACTATAGTTCAAAGAAGAAGCTGTATCTGAACACGATCCAGAAGCGCACACGTCTTCTCTAGGCCAAGGCTCATTTAAAATGGACTGTGGCAAAGTGGAAAACTGTTCTGTGGTCAGATGAATCAAAATTTGAAGTTCTTTATGGAAATCAGGGACGCCGTGTCATTCGGACTAAAGAGGAGAAGGACGACCCGAGTTGTTATCAGCGCTCAGTTCAGAAGCCTGCATCTCTGATGGTATGGGGTTGCATTAGTGTGTGTGGCATGGGCAGCTTACACATCTGGAAAGACACCATCAATGCTGAAAGGTATATCCAGGTTCTAGAGCAATATATGCTCCCATCCAGACGACGTCTCTTTCAGGGAAGACCTTGCATTTTCCAACATGACAATGCCAAACCACATACTGCATCAATTACAGCATCATGGCTGCGTAGAAGAAGGGTCCGGGTACTGAACTGGCCAGCCTGCAGTCCAGATCTTTCACCCATAGAAAACATTTGGCGCATCATAAAATGGAAGATGGGGCGGCACGGTGGTGTAGTGGTTAGCGCTGTTGCCTCACAGCAAGAAGGTCCTGGGTTTGAGCCCCAGGGCCGGCGAGGGCCTTTCTGTGCGGAGTTTGCATGTTCTCCCCGTGTCCGCGTGGGTTTCCTCCGGGTGCTCCGGTTTCCCCCACAGTCCAAAGACATGCAGGTTAGGTTAACTGGTGACTCTAAATTGACCGTAGGTGTGAATGTGAGTGTGAGTGGTTGTCTGTGTCCAAGTGTCAACCCTGTGATGACCTGGCGACTTGTCCAGAGTGTACCCCGCCTTTCGCCCGTAGTCAGCTGGGATAGGCTCTAGCTTGCCTGCAACCCTGTAGAAGGATAAAGCGGCTAGAGAGAATGAGATGAGATGAAAACGGAAAATAGGACAAAAAAGACCTAAGACAGTTGAGCAACTAGAATCCTACATTAGACAAGAATGGGTTAACATTCCTATCCCTAAACTTGAGCAACTTGTCTCCTCAGTCCCCAGACGTTTACAGACTGTTGTAAAGAGAAAAGGGGATGTCTCACAGTGGTAAACATGGCCTTGTCCCAACTTTTTTGAGATGTGTTGTTGTCATGAAATTTAAAATCACCTAATTTTTCTCTTTAAATGATACATTTTCTCAGTTTAAACATTTTGATATGTCATCTATGTTCTATTCTGAATAAAATATGGAATTTTGAAACTTCCACATCATTGCATTCCATTTTTATTTACAATTTGTACTTTGTCCCAACTTTTTTGGAATCGGGGTTGTAATATACAAGTTCAGATGATATATAAATTAATAAATCTGGACTTGTTATAATGTTTGTAGGCTGCTGTTTCATAGTTAATTATGCAGGGGAACTTTGTGCATAAAAAGAGCCCTGAACGCCCATCCCATCCATCCATTACACTGGGGAACAATTTGAAAAAAACTTTCTGTTGAGTTAGATTTTTATGCTGATTAAAACTAAAATTGGCATGCTGATTCCAAAATTGCAGTCAGTTTTTTTCTAGCACATCAAGTTTTTTCTCCACAGCTTACCCTCCAGATAAGCAAAATTCCACTGATTAGCTGTAGTAAGACTTGCCAGCTGATTATTGTTGGAGCATCAAACGCGATAGTCCTCAAGTTGAACACTCCAGAAAGAGCTATAAACGTAAATTTTTACCGTAACTACTTGCACACAATTATAATTACAGTAGCCATATCCTTTGTAAAAACATAAGTGTTAAATAAACATTGCAGTCATGCCTGTTTCTTTCATGTTTCATTGTATGTCAATATTTGTAAATTTTTATAAAACAAGCACATATCTGTTAAGTACAGTATTTTTCATATTTTTTAAGAAAACAGGGATCCTATAGTTCAAAAACTTGACGTGTTAGAGAAAAACTGAGATCAGTTTTGGATTCCGCACCCAAAAATGAGTTAAAAACAGCTGTCAGACCAAACTCAACAAAAATTGTGTTCCCCAGTGATATCTGTAGCTGCTTATCCTGTCCTACAGGGTCACAGGCAAGCTGGAGTGAGAGGCGGGGTACACCCTGGACAAGTCGCCAGGTCATCACAGGGCTGACACACAAAGACACAGACAACCATTCGTACTCACATTCACACCTACGGTCAATTTAGAGTCACCAGTTAACCTAACCTGCATGTCTTTGGACTGTGAGGGAAACCGGAGCACCCGGAGGAAACCCACATGGACATGGGTAGAACATGCAAACTCCACACAGAAAGGCCCTCGCCGGCTGCTGGGCTCGAACCCAGGACCTTCTTGCTGTGAGGCGACAGTGCTAACCACTACACCACTGTGCTGCCACCCAAGCCCTGAAATCACATATAGGAAATTGGTATAAAAGTATTACATCATTAATATGCAATTATTATATCCATAATAGGTGTTATTTGTGGCACACAACCTTTTTACTCAGGTCAAAAGCATGGTTCATACATTAGATACCCATTTAACCCTAAAAGGACCTAAACTACTGAGTGGGATCAGTTCGAACCTCAGAGGTTGATACTGAATGTTCCAGTATGCTCATTTTCGACTGATGCTCTATGTGAACTTAGGTGGAAAACACTTAAGCAACATAGTGTCTATCATAGAGTATTACTGGCCTTCAAATATCTCAATGGCTTTATCGATAGTGACATCAAAATTAAATACAGCAAGGACTTCCAAAGTTACCACACCAGGAAAAGAGATGACGTTCGCTTAACAAAGGTCAAAAGGAATTAGGGAAAACAAACACTACTACAAAGTAATGGCCAGGACTAGAACAATTTGCCAAGGGACCTACGTTCAATTAAAAATTTGCATATTTTTAAATCGAAAGTTAACAATTATTTAATTTTATAATTGTAATATTTGATTCGTAGATAGGGTTTTTTTTGTATTTGTTATAATTTGTGAATATTTTTTTTTCTGTAATTATTGTGATGTTTTATAGACAGGACCTTATTTGAATAAAATATTTTATAAGACAAAATTTGAAACCTGCACATGTCAAATATAATATTTCAAATTAGAAATATCATTCATTTTTTACTTATTCATTAATATGGAATATCAAATGATAAAGAGTTCATTGCATCATAAACATGTGGACACATTTGAAGGTAGCTTAATATGCATGCTCTTAGAAAATGCTCATTCTGCTTTATTTCTGGTCATAATATGTGTTACCAATAACTGCTTTTCTCTTTGTGTTTTGTGTTTGAATCCTTAGGCAGAGTGTTACTTCTTGATGTAGTTTGGACATTAAAAAAAAAAAGCAGAAACTGCTAGCAGCTTAGTAATAAATGTATGACAGAAATTTCTGAAATGAGAGATTATGAGCTGAGTTCTGGAATGTAGATGAGCTATAAATATTCTCAAGTTCTGTAGCAAGTGTGTAAAATATTTCTGGCTTTTTTATGTTCTCTATGTACTTAAATGTCTCATTTTAAACTTAACTTGATAATATCATGTAAATATCTCATCTCATCTCATTATCTCTAGCCGCTTTATCCTGTTCTACAGGGTCGCAGGCAAGCTGGAGCCTATCCCAGCTGACTACGGGCGAAAGGCGGGGTACACCCTGGACAAGTCGCCAGGTCATCACAGGGCTCATGTAAATATATGATTTCTATTCACATAAAGTTAGTAAACGGGTAATTTAAAAAAATACAGATGTTATAATGGACTTAAGTGATACGGATATATGTGGGTTTTTTTTTTTTATATGCGATATTTAGCATTTCCTTTTTTTGGTGAAAATGGTGATTGCTGACATTACAACAAGTAAAAATAATTTGTTTGGGATGTAAATAAAGGGTTAATACTGAGAAACCAGACTTGGCAAATTTTGCAAAGTAGGTTACATATGCTCCCTGACTATTCTGGGAATCCCAATCTCCAAAAGTTGACTTGGATTTAGTCCCTAAAATCTCTAAACAAGAGGATAGTAGTTGCTACATGTTACAATTGGCATTAGAACACATTCAACTCAAATACAATCAACACTTACATATATTTACTGATGGTTCAAAAAAAGATTTTGATTGTGCATCCGGCATTGTAATTCCAAGTCCATCCATCCATCCATTATCAGTAGCCACTTTATCCTGTTCTACAGGGTTGCAGGCAAGCTGGAGCCTATCCCAGGTAACTATGGGCAAGAGGCGGGGTACACCCTGGACAAGTCGCCAGGTCATCACAGCGCTGACACAGAGACACAGACAACCATTCACACTCACATTCACACCTACGGTCAATTTAGAGTCACCAGTTAACCTAACCTGCATGTCTTTGGACTGTGGGGGAAACCGGAGCACCCGGAGGAAACCCACGCGGACACGGGGAGAACATGCAAACTCCACACAGAAAGGCCCTCGTCAGCCGCTGGGCTCAAACCCAAACCTTCTTGCTGTGAGGTGACAGTGCTAACCACTACACCACCATGCTGCCCTAATTCCAAGTCTAAACATTCAAAAAGATTATAAAATCTCAAATGATACTATTTTTAGAGTTGAGTTACTAGCAATTACAAAGACTTTGGAACTTCTTATTGATAAACCTCCCTTTCAAAGTGTGATATTTTCTGATTCATTGTCTGTCTTACAAAAAATTCAAAAGGAAGATAATGACATAGAATTATTAGATTTCCGATATCTTATGTACCAGCTTTATCTTATGGGTGGTGAGGTTGTTTTTTGTTGGATTCCAGCTCATGTGGGTATTAAAGGAAATAAAATGGCTGATAAATTGGCCAAAAGATCAGTAAATAAAACCTATTATGACATTCATTACCCTTTTACCACTTCTGATATCACAAAACATATCAAAGATGTTAATTTTACAATATGGCAAGACAGATGGGAAAATTCCCAAACGAGTAGATTCTTCTAAAAACTTGAACCAAATATTACAACACATACCACATATTCTGACAATAACAGAAACAAACAAAGGATAATTACAAGACTTAGATTTGGAAAATGTCTACTTAATGATACACAATTTCTTTTTAAAAAAATAACCTCCAATCAATGTACAACTTGTGGTGTAAAAGAAAATGTCAAACACCTTCTTCTAGATTGTATCAAATATCCAAACTTTCATGATAAAATTGTTCAAAAAATCAGAAATAAACAATTAGAAATTAATATTAAAAATGTACTTTTACATAAGGAATTTTATGATGACATTTATAAGTTTATTATTGAAAAATAAATAAAAATGTAATTTTGAAAAAAAAAAGAAACTCGTATTTAATGTGTGAGCGCTTGGTCACAATATGTGAACTAGTAGTTCAAATCCTTACAGGACGCCAAATCACTTCAAGTGGGAGCGTCAAGCTCAAGAGTTTTGCTGAACAGGGTGAAGGGTATTGGTTTGGTTTTAGTAACCGGTTAGGGCTTTCTGCTTTACTCTAAAGGCTGAAATATTTTGTGCTAGTGGAAGCCTACCTTGGAGTACCCTGAGTGTTCATTCACATTAAATAACCTAAACCTATGTGTACATTATGTGTAGGTCAATAGAAGAAGATTTATCACACATACACTCAAGCAGAAAGAAAAGAAGAAACCTTTATTTGTCACATGCACACTCAAGCACAGTGAGATTCATCCTCTGCATTTAACCCATCTGAAGTAGTGAACACATGCACACACACCCAGAACAGTGGGCAGCCATACTACAGTGCCCGGGGAGCAGTAAGGGGTTAGGCACCTTGCTCAAGGGCACTTCAGCCCAAGGCCGCCCCATATTAACCTAACCACATATCTTTGAACTGTGGGGGAAACCAGAGCACCCGGAGGAAACCCACACAGACACGGGGAAAACATGCAAAATCCACACAGAAAGGCCCCCATCTGCCACTGGGCTTGAACCCAGGACCTTCTTGCTGTGAGGCGACAGTGCTAACCACTACACCACCGTGCCAACCCAGGCATGGTGGTGTAGTGGTTAGCACTGTCGTCTCATGGCAAGAAGGTTCTGGGTTCAAACGCTATGGCTGACAGGGACCTTTCTATACCGGGTGCTCTGGTTTCCCTCACAGTCCAAAGACATGCAGATTAGGTAAAACACCCAGCCACTGGGGTTGCACAAGACAGTGCATACTTAGTGCTGGTCCCAAGCTTGGATAGCTTGGGGAAGGTTGTGTCTGGAAGGGTGTAAAATTTATGCCAAATCAAATATGTAGAACATATCTGCTGTGGCTCCTAACGGGAACAGCCGAAAGAAGCACAGTGAAATTCCTCCTCTGCATCTAACCCATCTGAAGCAGGGAACACATGCATGGATACCCATACCCAGAGTAGTGGGCAGCTATTCTACAGCACCCAGGAAGCAGTTGGGGATTAGGTGCCTTGCTCAAGGGCACTTCAGCCATGATAGTGTTGCTCATTCACTCACATCACCTTGCATTTTTCCTGCCGGTCCCATGAATCAAACTGGCGACCATTTGGTCGCCCAAGGCTGCTTCTCTGACCTTCATGAATGAAACAATTGGGAGCATGCTGTTATGGAAAACTAATCAACAATGGAGTGGTGTGTTGCACTCCAACATGAACTTATTATTATTATTATTATTATTATTATTATTATTTTCCAATTCCATTCATTTTCTATAGCACTTATCAATTTCAGGTCACCACTGGAGTCAATCCCCAGTGACATTGGGTATACTCTGGACAGGTCACAAATCTATCACAGGGTTAACACAGAGAGACAGACAGCCATTCACCCTCACATTCACACCTACGGGCAATTTAGAGTAGCCAGTTGACCGAATCCACATGTCTTTGGACTGTGGGAGGAAACTGGAGCACCTGGAGGAAACCCACACAGGCATGAGGAGAACCAGCAGGTTCGAACCCAGAGCTATGCTGCCCTTTCCAATTCCAATTTCCCTAACAGTCACAGCTGAAGATTAAGGATCCAACATAGACACCATGTAGTTTTGATTTGAACAAAGTGTATTTAAATATACTTTAGTCACCTGAAGGATAACCTTATAAAAAGGTACTGTTAAGTCATGTAGGACTAGAAGATTTAGCACAGTGTTTGTTAAAGCATGTGTTTTGCACCAGTAATTCAGCAAAAGAAATAAAATAAAGTAAAATAACAAAACTGACACAGTTTGTCTTACCCCAATAGTAGCTGATCAGCCAATACAAGCTAAAGTTTGGTTATTTACGTTACATTAATGGCATTTAGCAGATGGTCTTATCTAGAGCGACATACAACAAGACTCTGACACAGCAGCCTGGGAAGTAGTTGGGGGTTCAGTGTCTTGCTCAAGGGCACTTCAGCCATTCTTGCTAGTCCAGGAAATTGAACCAGCAACCTTTTGGTCCCAAAACTGCTTCTCTAACCATTAGGCCATGGCTTCCCCCATGTATAGTTGTTTATATTATACTTTTATATTAGTTTTATACTGGAGCTATGAGCTTAATATTGCTAACAAGTAAGAGAAACATTGTGTAGTTTAATGCAAACTTAAATGATCACATGATTCCTTCAAATCATATTGACCGGTTAGATAATTTAATCACTTTTTATGTGCCTTCTGATACTGTACGACACAATGTTATCTATAAAAATATATAAAAATTGCCTAAAACATTACATTATAGGCATTTAGCAGATGCTCTTATCCAGAGCAATGTACAATATACCTAAAGGAGCCTGGGGAGCAGGTAGGGGTTAGGTGTCTTGCTCAAGGGCACTTCAGCCATTCCTGCTGGTCCAGGGAATTAAACCAGCAGCCTTTTGGTCCCAAAACTGCTTCTCTAACCATTAGGCCATAGCTTCTCTCTAAAAATAAATATAAGCCATCTTATCATAGTTTACTATCTTACTTTTTCATTTATTATACTACTATCTTACTTGCTTTTTATTTACTATATAAAGTTGAGTTGGCTCTAAGGTCAAGTATTTCACTGGTAATGATGTCTGTCCTGTTATCAGATGAAGCACTCGAGACAATAAACTTGAAATTTGATATCAGGCACTCAGGTACGGTAGGAGGTGTCACTTTGATATCTCTGAAGTCCATGGTTCATGGAGTGTCTATTTTTTGTACACTTTTCTGATTACAAGCTTCAGAATCTTACGTTAACAGTGGGAAAACAAACCTTTTCATGCTGCAACACAATGAGCTCTTCAGTAAAAGTTAATAATTGGGTGGAAAAAGTTTTGTTGAAAACAGCCATTGGTGAGTAAACATGGTTGCCCATGTGCCAGCTCTGTCAAACAGCCTTTTCCTGTGAAATTAGGTGGGCCTTGACCAATTTTATTGAAGAAGCATACCAAGCCAAGCTCTATGGTGGAAACTTCCCTGACATGTTAACAAGATTTACTTTTTCAATGTAAATAAAGTTTGCTCAATGCACTTTTTTTTGGCAGAATGATTCCATTAAATAGGATTTATTTCACATTTTATTGCACACCGTTCACAACCCTGGAGATTTCTGTAACATCCTGCTGACAAATAAAAAAAATGTACGTATGATTTATAGAAACGTGCATCAATAAGGGTATTTGGCAAAGCTCTTTGTGTGTATGTATGTGTTATTTACACTCATGTTCAAGACTCCTCTTGAGATGTAATGTCAACCAAATGTATTTTTCCCAGAACAGTGTAGAAAGGGAGTGTTTATTATTCAGCCCAGTGATTAGTACAGAGTGATGAGAGACAGTGAACCAGATAGTTCCTCTGATTGCATCCAGTGTCATATTGAAATCAATTCAGGGTGACAGAGGACATGCAATAACCTTTTATTAAACCCTGTTGTTTTTATTTTTTTTTTCACACTGAAGTATGTACATTAATAATATCCAGTAAATCAAGAAAAGTCAATAGAATGACATTTCCTGCAAAGACCTAGATTATCAGCCAAAGTCAACAATCTAACGGCCAACATTTCTCTGTTGTTTAAGAAGTAAAGACACGTACATTTTGGTGTGACGCTGTAATTATGTCCAGGGGGTTACTGCCCTCGATAATCTGTCAGTTCACTGTAAACAACAACATACCATAGCACTGACCTGAAGAAGCCTGTATCAGTGTCTAAGTCAAAAGCTGAGATCATAAAATTGGCTCTGAATGGAAGACAATTTAGTGGCGCCAGCAAGTTCTGTTGTAAATCTGCTATGGAGCATACATGGAGCTGCTCTTAAACATGACTGAAAGTTATAAACATTAGATAAAGGAGTTAAAATTATCCTACTATCTGTATGCATGAGTGGTTTGAAGGATGTGGAGTGGTTGTACACCCAAACCACACAAGAGGTGTTGCTTTAACATTATCAGCACGGTTTCACTGTTCCAATCCCTCAACACACCCACACTCACACTCCTGAGTGCACAGAGATAATTAGTCTCGAAGCTGAACTTCACTGTGACATCCTGATTAGACAAATGAAGTCTCAGACACAGCAGAGACAAACAGAATATATGGCATAACAGGGTTTGACAACTGCATCAGCTGTCTGAGATAAATGAAGGTACTGTATAAGAGGTAATCAAGGTTTTGTGTACGAAATAAAACACTTTGGGATGTGCTGTTATATATACATTAAAAGAAAAATTGTTGGTGTGACATTACCAATCCCAAATGTAGTGTTGTAGTCAAGACCACCTAAACCGGGACCAAGTCATGATCAAGACTAATGTGTATCGAGACCAAGACCAAGACCTTGAGGGATTGAGACCAAGTCAAGACCAAGACCAAAGACTTTGAGGGGTTGAGATCAAGTCAAGACCAAGTCAGGCTGAGACCAAGTCAAGACCAAGGCCAGACCAGTGTGTGTGAAGGGGTGGGGGAGGGGTGACAGCTGTTAACAGGAAGAAAATTTTCAAATTAGCAATGAGTCACGTTATTGGTTGTATCTGAAGCAGGAAATTTTACATCCAATCACAGTAACGATGTTAACAAATAAATCAGACAATGTATAGGTAATTTAGTGAAATCCCCACAGTTGTGGTCTTGACTGGTCTTGAAGTAAATTCCAGAGTCCTCTATGTCTGAGACCAAGACAAGACCAAGTAAAAATGCAATCGATCACAAGATGAAACCAAAACCTTCAAAAAGTGATCCTGAGACCAACACCAACCTCAAGTACTACAACACTACACAAATGTATTAATTTCCTATAACAGCACATTGTGGAGTATCTTATTCCACTCATACCACAGCAATTTGCCAATGAGTACTTTTTTCCTTAAATTAAAAAAAAGGACATAACGCTCATCCATTTAAAGTTACATTTAATGTTGTGGAACATCCACAAATTGGTGCTGAGTTTCCTGAAAGCATCGTAGCACAAAGATCATCGTTAAATGGTAGAGCGAGCAGCACAATGAACACTCTCTCTCCTAGTTAAGACACTCTTAGAGTTAAGAGGCTTTTGGGAAACCCATCACAGGTCAGTTCCTGCAGTCAGTTAGGTTACATTGTACAACAGCTATGAATAATCATTTCTTCACCAGCCCCTCTTTTTTTTTCTCCATCTCTTGGAGTTAAAAAGCAAACAAGCATAGCTTGTCATGTTACGGAGAAAATTAAGAAACATACAGAAAAGTCCGGGCGGCACGGTGGTGTAGTGGTTAGCGCTGTCGCCTCACAGCAAGAAGGTCCGGGTT
Organism: Neoarius graeffei; assembly: GCF_027579695.1. Lineage (NCBI taxonomy): Eukaryota > Metazoa > Chordata > Actinopteri > Siluriformes > Ariidae > Neoarius > Neoarius graeffei. The sequence goes on from NC_083574.1 coordinate 44,524,729, forward strand.
CGAGCCCCGTGGCCGGCGAGGGCCTTTCTGTGTGGAGTTTGCATGTTCTCCCCGTGTCCGTTTGGGTTTCCTCCGGGTGCTCCGGTTTCCCCTACAGTCCAAAGACATGCAGGTTAGGTTAACTGGTGACTCTAAATTGAGCGTAGGTGTGAATGTGAGTGTGAATGGTTGTGTGTCTATGGCTACGTTTACATTACGTCGAATCAGCGGATCATCAGATTAACGTTCTTAAAACGATTCGCGTTGACACTAAAACCGTTAGCCGTGCACACAGCAACACCAATACGCGGATACGCTCGGCTCCGCAGGCATCCTGCGCTCCAAATCACTCCGCCCTGAACAGCGAGTGCCCTCTGGAGGGTGCGCACTCCGGCCCTGCGCAGCTCACAGAGCGCGCGAGTGAAGTGAACAAGCCACGATTCGGGACTGAGCCGCTGTGTGTGTGATCCCAGCGCAGATCACTTATTACTTGCAAGTGGAAGGATGGCGAGCCTAAAGACAATCATAACTACACAATGGGCAGTATTTGCATCAGTATTTGCAGTATTTTCATACTTTTATACTCTTTAATGAAAGGTGATACAAGGCGGAAGTCTGCGCCGTTTTTCAGCAGTCGCGTCACATGACCAACGCCAGCGAATCAGGAAGGTGGATGTCACAGTGACGTTGTCCAATGAGACGCCAGCTAGAGCTCAGCACAGCGTATTCGCGTATTCTCAATGTTTACACAGCACCGGAGCTGATACGATCTAGATTGAATACGTGGACGCTGGCGGATTCCCGTTTCCCCGCTTTTTCAGGGGGGTTAATGTAAACGGACAGTGCGTCCGCGAAGAAAACGAGACAGATACGGTCTAGTGTAAACGTAGCCTAAGTGTCAGCCCTGCGATGACCTGGCGACTTGTCCAGGGTGTACCCCGCCTTTCACCCGTAGTCAGCTGGGATAGGCTCCAGCTTGCCTGCGACCCTGTAGAACAGGATAAAGCGGCTAGAGATAATGAGATGAGATGAGACAGAAAAGTCCTTTGTCCTGAAGACTTTCCTGTGGAAAGTGCATAGCTCTGAGATTGGAGATTCCTTCAATAAATGATAAATAAACATCTCCTTCCAGAAAGGGGGCGGCACAGTGGTCTAGTGATTAGCATTGTCACCTCACAACAAGAAGGTCCTGGGTTTGAGCCCAGCAGCTGACGAGAGCCTTTCTGTGTGGAGTTTCATGTTCTCCCCGTGTCTGCGTGGGTTTCCTCTGGGTGCTTCGGTTTCCCCCACAGTCCAAAGACATGCAGGTTAAGCTAACTGGTGGCTCTAAATTGACTGAGTGTGAATGGTTGTTTGTTTCTGTGTGTCAGCCCTGCAATGACCTGGTGACTTGTCCAGGGTGTACCCCGCCTCTTGCCCATAGTCAACTGGGATAGGCTCCAGCTTGCCTGCGACCCTGTACAGGATAAGCGGCTACAGATAATGGATGGATGGATCCTTCCAGAAAGGTTCACCATATTAACAATTATACATTTTAAAAATAAAACTATTAGTCATATGTTGGTGGTGCAGTTGGTTAGCACTGTCGCCTCACAGCAAGAAGGTTCTGGGTTCGAGCCCAGTGGCCGACGAGAGCCTTTCTGTGTGGAGTTTGCATGTTCTCCCCATGTCTGTGTGGGTTTCCTCGGGGTGCTCCGGTTTCCCCCACAGTTAGATTAACTGGCTGCTCTAAATTGTCCATAGGTGTGTGTGTGAATGATTGAGAGGAGAAAACCTCTATAATAATCCAGTAGAAGGCAATGGGAAACCACTACTGTATTTCTTCCCTGGAGACGTTGATGGCTGAAGCCGTCAGAGTGGCCACGTCACCATGCCAGAGAGAGAGAGTCATAGATCATTTTGAGCATCCCCCATACAAGTCCCTGTGAATTAGTTGTTACTGTAGAAATGATCATGCATTAGAATGAGCACATTAATATAAACCAGTGATTCATATAAACCTGTGAATATTGCTGTAATATAAAGCCTTTTGATATAGACCATTATAAAAAATTTTTTTTCAAATTACATACGTATACCATAAGCTCTTTCTAGAAAACTGTAGTCTTTCTAAGACAAATATCTTTATTATTATAATGACCTTGCATGGTGTTGTTTCTAGGATGATGTACACTTCAGTTCTAACCAATATGAACTAATAACTGTGAATGAAGTTGTAAGAAATTTCCTGGTTTTCATTACATTAGAATATGTCCTTGTAGAACCTAGCCAAAGAGATTATGACACCATAGCACATGACAGTTATTACGCTTTTATACAGTAAGAGATTTAGTGATAGTGGAAACAAAACAACCTTCAGCATCTTTCTTATGTAATGCATATGGTTCCCGTTTTAGTCAATATAATAAAACATTTCTGCTGTCATCATCATTCCAGTCGAATATCTACAATATCTAAAGTGACATTGCATATGGTTTCTATATCTTTCTATTTTAAGCAGAACAAAATCCTTTCAAAACAATTTGCACTACCCAATCCAGAGATGATGAGATGGTTTATAGAATGTGTTAAGTATTCGCCTTCAAACATAACTCATGGAAAATGGCAACATAAATATTTAGAAATTGTATCCTTTATGATGTGTACAAAAAAAAAAGAAGAAACCTCTATAAAGAAAATCAGGCTAACTGTAATATTGGGAAAAGAGTCCCTAGAGTGTATAACGTATAATCATAGAAGAAAGGAAATGATTTTTAGCTCATCCGACCGTAGGCCAGGCCAGATGAGCTTATGTGATCACGCATCGTCCGTCCATTGTCCATCCGTCATCCATTGTTGTCCGTCGTCGTCATCCGTCCACAGTTTACAAAAATTGCTACTCCTCCTACAGGATTGATCAGATTTCAATCAAACTCACAGACAGTGTTCCCCAGGCAGGTGTGCATAAAAATTGTCAAGGTGGTAGTGCCACCTATCATATTTATGATTTTATGGGCGTCTGAAATTTTTGGGTGACTTCTCACATTAAACCCTACTGATCATAAACTGCTGGGATGTTTTCACTGAAACTCCCTCAGAAGACTCTAAAGACATATATCAACAAGAGTTGTTCACCAGGTGGCGCCACCTGCCATGGATGAGGCTATAGAGGGGCCCCGTGCAATTTCATGAAAATCGCTACTCCTTCTACAGGAGTGATCAGATTTTGACCAAACTCGTATGGAATGTTTCCCAGGTTGGTCTGTATAAAAGTTGTCAAGACGGTGGCGCCACCTGTCATATTTAACATTTTATGGGCATTTGAAAATTTTGGGTGACTCATCACACCAAACCCTACTGTTCGTAAACTGCTAGGATGTTTTCGCTGAAACTCACCCAGAAGACTCTAAAGACGTATTCCAACAAGAATTGTTCACCAGGTGGCGCCACCTGCCGTGGATGCGGCTCCACAGGAGTCATATGCAATTTCGCAAAAATCGCTTCTCCTCATGCAGAATTGATCGGATTTCAAACTCACACACAACAGTGGCCGGTATGAGCTACAGCCTCATTGATGCTATTTTCAAACAATAGTATGAACGACAGAACAAAAGCATTGATAAAACTGTGATGCTTTTATCGTGAAATCTTAGTCTCTTACACGTATGTATGCACAGCATGAGATTCCTGTTAGTTGAGCCAGTAAGCGTCTCCTCTTTAACGTCTCATTGCATTTTACGCAGTCTGTCATGAGCCTACTCTATGCAATTGCTCACATTGTAATGATCTATTGTCATCATGCAACAATCTGCTGACCTTTCAAATCGATAACACTCAAGCCACCAAAAACATGGCGTTCAATCTCAATGATAATCATCCCTGCCATGCAGGATTATCATAAAGACAACTCACACATAGAGGCTGAAATGGAGATCTGTATAAGGACTCAGTATATTGGATTAATGCAGGGTTGCTAGGTAAACTGTACATGGAACAGCTAGTGACTCCAACAGAAGTTGAACCCTTGGTAATGCAGAGCTATTAAAAGAAATTAATGGGAGCAGTGAAGAAAGCAACCCACAGAGAGCTTAGTGCTGGTTACATAATATATCACACAGGGATTCACCTTTTATCAATATAGGTGGGGCTTCAAACATGTTTCACATGTCTTCTTTATTTTCTTTTGAAGAGCAATGACAACAACGAAATAGGAGGAAACATCTTCTGACTCTCTCTCTTAAAACAGAGGATTATTCCCTGATGATAGAAGTAATGTATGATGTCGTCTGGTCACAATAAAGAAAGCAGGGAGGACTGAAACTCAGAATATTACATCGATATCAAGTAAATAAACAAACACCCCTGCAATAATGAAGCACACAGAAGGACCATCAAAGCAGAGTGAAATGAACACCATTGTACTTACCTTGACAGCTAATCCAGAGCAAGTCGTCTGTCTGTTCCGAGCTTCCTCCTCCTTCTCCCTCTTATCCTTTCTCTGTTTTTCTCTTTCCTATTTCTTCTTTCCTACACCCATGAGATGCAGACTGGTCCAGAGCTCATTGCCATGGTTACAGGATGTGCAAGATCTCACGTGATATGGTTGGCAGGCGTGATGAAAAGCAGAGCAACCCACAGCCCCTCCTTCCTCAGATGACGCTGAGCATCCCGTCTGTTCACAAAGAGCAGTTTCCGAGTGTGCCTGCGAACACACAATGGATGTCTTAAGAAGATGAAGATGGGTGTGGCAAGGACAAGGAGGTGGGTGGGTGGGTGTGCGTGGGTGTGTATATGGAGGGGTGGTGTTTAGGGTTTTGAGTGAGTCAGTGCACCCTAGTGAGTCTGTGTACAAAATGTACTGGTGTGCAGCGAGGCTGCCAGGATACAGGAATAACACACCAAGAAGATGTCCAGGCATTCCTGTGTCCTCCCAAATGTGGCTGCTTGACCCGCTGGCCCTGCACACTCTTAGTCAGGCAGTTATTTATATCAGAACAGACACGGGACAGTTGCACTTCATGAAGTTTTGGTTTGTGTTATGTATATATCCCACAAAAAGCTTTCATCTATTCTACACTCTTCCTCTCTATTCTCTTCATTCAACTGCACTTCCCTCAACACATTTAAAACAGGATTCAAAAGCTTCCAAGAACAAAATGAATGTATGTAATTATATCAGTAAAGTAGATAAATATTTAGACATTGACAAAGTTGTTATTTTAGCTGTTTACCACAGTATATTGGTCGTCGTCATTCATTTAACCTCTTGTCAAACGGGAATGCTCTTGAGCCATTCGGCTGTATCGGTGTCAAGTTCTATTAGGCCTTCCAGGCCGTTTGGGGGTCGCAAGGTTGGGCAGGCATGGATTAGGTGCTGCAATGTCTGTGGCAAACCACATTATCGTTATCGCACGCACCAATGGATTGACAGAAATTGGTTTGCTGAGATTGGCCGCACTAGGTGCGTTACTGGGGATCACCATGTAGAGGTTCTCAGCTTGATCCCCAGTATATTGGTGTTGAAATGAAATAAAAGTGCAGATGTTCACCTTTAATTTGAGGATATTTACATCCTAATCAGGTGAATGGTATACAACCCTGATTCCAAAAAAGTTGGGACAAAGAACAAATTGTAAATAAAAACGGAATGCAATAATTTACAAATCTCAAAAACTGATATTGTATTCACAATAGAACATACACAACATCTCAAATGTCGAAAGTGAGACATTTTGAAATTTCATGCCAAATATTGGCTCATTTGAAATTTCATGACAGCAACACATCTCAAAAAAGTTGGGACAGGGGCAATAAGAGGCTGGAAAAGTTAAAGGTACAAAAAAGGAACAGCTGGAGGACCAAATTGCAACTCAGTAGGTCAATTGGCAATAGGTCATTAACATGACTGGGTATAAAAAGAGCATGTTGGAGTGGCAGCGGCTCTCAGAAGTAAAGATGGGAAGAGGATCACCAATCCCCCTAATTCTGCGCCGACAAATAGTGGAGCAATATCAGAAAGGAGTTCGACAGTGTAAAATTGCAAAGAGTTTGAACATATCATCATCTACAGTGCATAATATCATCAAAAGATTCAGAGAATCTGGAAGAATCTCTGTGTGTAAGGGTCAAGGCCGGAAAACCATACTGGGTGCCCATGATCTTCGGGCCCTTAGACGGCACTGCATCACATACAGGCATGCTTCTGTATTGGAAATCACAAAATGGGCTCAGGAATATTTCCAGAGAACATTATCTGAGATGAGATGAGGTGGTGTGCATTAGTATTCAGCCCCCTGTCCTCTGATACCTCTAAATACAATCCAGTGCAATCAGCTGCCGTCAGAAGTCATCTAATTAGTTAATAGAGTCCTACTGTGTGTAATTTACTCTCAGCATAAATACACTTGTTCTGTGAAGGCCTCAGTGGTTTGTTAGAGAACACTGAAGACCAAACAGCATCATGAAGACCAAAGAACTCACCAGACAGGTCAGGGATAAAGTTCTGGAGAAGTTTAAAGCAGGGTTAGGTTATAAAAAAATATCCCAAGCTCTGAACATCTCAAGAAGCACTGTTCAATCCATCATTCAAAAATGGAAAAAGTATGGCACAACTGCAAACCTACCAAGACATGGCCGTCCACCTAAACTGACAGAGCGAGCAAGGAGAGCACTGGTCAGAGAAGCAGCCAAGAGGCCCATGATCACTCTGGAGGAGCTGCAGAAATCCACAGCTCAGGTGGGAGAATCTGTGCACAGGACAACTATAAGTCGTACACTCCACAAATCTGGCCTTTTTGGAAGAGTGGCAAGAAGAAAGCCATTGTTGAAAGACAGGCATAAGAAGTCCCATTTGTAGTTTGCCAGAAGCCATGTAGAGGACACAGCAAATATGTGGAAGAAGGTGCTTTGGTCAGATGAGACCAAAGTTGAACTTTTTGGCCTAAATGCAAAGCGCTATGTGTGGCGGAAAACTAATGGCCCTTTTCCACTACCCTTTTTCAGCTCACTTCAGCCCGACACGGCTCACGTTTCAACTACCTCAGAGCAGCACGACTCAGCTCGCTTCAGCCCTACTCAGCACCCAAAACTCGCACGGTTTTGGAGTAGGGCTGAAGCGAGCCAAACCGAGCCGAGTGGGGCTAGGGGCGTGAGGAGACACTCCCCTGTGCACTGATTGGTGAGGAGGAGTGTCCTCACATGCCCACACACGCCCCGCGAGCACGCTGGGATCTGTAAACACCGTAAACCCGGAAGAAGAAGAATTATGAATTACGAGAATTTCTGAAGCCTTATGCGCCTCGCCTCATCTATACGCTCTTGCCAGTATCTGTTGGCGTTGTCGGTGACAACAAGCCACAGCACCAAGACCAGCAACACTAACGACTCCATATCCTCCATGTTTATTGTTTACTATCCGGGTCGTGAGCCTACCGCTTAAAAGGTCACTGATGTCACTGTTTGCGCCGCCTAACGACATCACGTGACGTCCACCCACTTTTGCTAACTCCACCCAATGTGTCCACCCACTTCCAGCCAGCACGGTTCAGCGCAGTTGTAGTCGAAATGTAACTCCAACAGCCCCACTCGACTCAGCCCAACTCAGCACGGCACGGCTCAGCCCAACTCAGCCGCGTTGGTAGTGGAAAAGCGGCATAACACTGCTCATCACCCTGCACACACCATCCCCATTGTGAAACATGGTGGTGGCAGCATCATGCTATGGGGATGCTTTTCTTCAGCAGGGACAGGGAAGCTGGCCAGAGTTGATGGGAAGATGGATGGAGCTAAATACAGGGCAATCCTGGAAGAAAACCTGTTGGAGGCTGCAAAAGACTTGAGACTGGGAAGGAGATTCATCAGCAAGACAATGACCCTAAACATACAGCCAGAGCTACAATGGAATGGTTTAGATCAAAGAATATTCATGTGTTAGAATGGCCCAGTCAAAGTCCAGACCTAAATCCCATTGAGCATCTGTGGCAAGACTTGAAAATTGCTGTTCACAGATGCTCTCCGTCCAATCTGGCTGAGCTTGAGCTATTTTGCAAAGAAGAATGGGCAAAAATTTCAGTGTCTAGGGCTACATCCACACGACAACGGCAACGAGATTTTATTTTTAAAAAATCGCGTCCACATGGGCAACGGATCAGTAAAATATCAGGTACATATGGCAACGCAACGCTTGCTGAAAACGATGCAATACACATGCCACACCTCTAGGGGCGCTGTAAGACAGTCCCATCGGAGACACCAGAACAATAGAAGAAGTAGAGGCATGCGCATAAACCCCTTCTTCTACCCGGTGTGAAGCACTGTCAGGAACAAACACACAACAAGAAGAAGATGGCTGCGACTACGCGAGGAAATCGTGCCTTGTGTGTGTACAAATTAGTTTTATTAGTGTGCATAGTTTTATATAACTTAATTTTCTTATTGTGTGTGAACATTTTGAAAAGCATTTTTCTTTTTATATTGTGTGTGAGCATTTTGAAAAGCAGTCTTATCCAAAAAAAAAAGAAATTCAAGAAATGGTTCAGTTACTTGTTTATTTAAAAGAAAAGCTGTATGCAAAAGTGAATGCAATGCAGTGGTTCATACAAAACAGCGAGAGTGCTGCTTGTTCTAGTCATGTGGTTGTGACGTCATCATAAACAAATCCGTTCTACTCATCCAGACGACTTCGCAACGGCGCCGTTGCCAGATTTTTCCACTCTGGAACCCGTTCTCAAAAAATATCGTTGTGGGGCACCCAAAACGCCGGTGCCGTGTGGACGCCAGGCCGAAACGATAAACAATTTTATCAGATTCACCTGAATCCGTTGCCGTGTGGACAGGGCCTAGATGTGCAAAGCTGGTAGAGACATACCACAAAAGACTTGCAGCTGTAATTGCAGCAAAAGGTCCCTTACAGAAAAACCACATGAACTTCACATGTGATTTCTCACATGTGAAATATATGGGAAATGTGTTTTGCACATGGGAAACATGTGGTTTTGGCCCAATTTTATGTGAATCACATGTGGGAATGTTTTACACATGTGGTAACGTTTTCCACATGTGCTCTACATGGTAACACGTGATCACATGTGGTAACGTGATCACATGTGAAATACATGGGAAATTCATGTGTTTTTTCTGTAAGGGGTGGCTCTACAAAGTATTGACGCAGGGGGGCTGAATACTAATGCACATCACATTTTTCAGATTTTTATTTGTTTAAAATTTTGAAGACCATGTATCATTTTCATTTCACTTCACAATTACGTGCTACTCTGTGCTGGTCTATCACATAAGATCTCAATAAAAAAACGTTTAAGTTTGTGGTTGTAAGGTGGAAAAATGTGAAAAAGTTCAAGGGGTATGAATACTTTTTTAAGGCACTGTAAGTAGTAAGAAATAAACAAACGATTACTTTAACTCTGTACAAGTGGCAGATCCAGCAGTTTGTACCTTGTGTATGACTTTCACCATATCAAAATGTCCTTAAAATCAACAAAGGAACTCTCCACTCATTCACAAGCAATGAGCTCCGACTGTTTAATTACATAGTGATAACATTTGGAACTGTTTTATATGCACTGATCTGGACACAGTTAGTTCAGTCAGCTGAAATGATTTCACTGGGAAAAAGCATGCATTACTAGAAGAAACAAAGTTTAACATTTCCTTTGTAAAAGCTCGATTGTGTTGTGACTTTCTGACATTACTGTGGTGTATGCAGGATCTTGGTGCATTCAGACACTGAGCTGATCACAGTGGGATTTAATTGGTCCAGTGTGCAGGAACATTGGGCAGATGAAGGAGTGCCTTTGTGTCATGGATGCGTAGGCTAAATGAGTGCACTGGGACTGGGGCTGTGATGTAATGACCGCACAAGTGCAATGCTCTGGTCTGCTACAATGATATTCGATTTTCTTTCGGAGGAAATTAGCATGGAAAACCAGATGCATGCTTTTGAAATAGTGTGGGTAGATAATTCATTATAATTATTACTTATGTTTGTTCTGGTTCCCAAAGTCACCACACCACTCTTTTGCATAATGTGAACAACTTTAAAGGGTCTGCAAATAAATTTGGTTTTTATTAGTGGTATCTCATTTGGACGCATACAGGAAGTCTGAGCTAGGCTATCTATTTTCATGCATTTTGAATAAGGTTTCTTCTCCAAACTCTGCAGTCATAGGTTCAGTGTGTAAGAGCCATGAATAAAACATAAGAAACCAGTCAGCTTTCAAAAGGCATAGTCAATTAAGAAGGTTGTTTTCCCAGCAATTCAACAGTGACACAGCTATTGCTTATGTGCTTATTGGTTGGGACAGACAACATGGAAAGTACCTGTCAGTAGCAAATTAGCTAGCCAACTGACACCAACTGTGGGCTTTTTCCTGTCAATCAGAAAGAGGTTAGGAAAATCAAGCTGTTATCATCAAAATTGCTAAAGATGGGAAGAAAAATAATTGACAAAAATAGCGAACATTGCTTCATCCTTCCTGTTATTGTCACAGTCCGGTCCAGTCCATCCATGCCTGAGTTTGTGGGACTTCCATGCCGGCTCCAGGCCAGATCCGGGACAGGAATTCAGTCCTGCCTTGCTAAAGGCCATTTTCCTGAAGCAGCACTCCCACACCTGCTACCACTCCTCTCCCATCAGCTAGGGCCTTTTTAAGAACTGTTTGGAGCTACTCCAGTTGCTAGACTGTCTCTTGTAGACTTTCCTTGCCTCACTACAGCCCTTTGGTATTATGTCTTCTTGATTCCCCCTGCCTGAATTGTTCCTTGTCTAGTTTTCTGTCCAGTTTTTTGCCCCGTTTTACCTGCCTGTTCTTTTGGATTGTGTTTTTGCTTCCTCTGCCTGGAGTTCCCTTGTCCCTGTGTTCTTCGGTTTTTGTGAAGATTTTTCTGTCCTGTTTTTGTCCCTGACCGTGTCTGCCTGCTCCTCTGTGTTTTTGACCTCCTGGCCTGTTCTCTGACCACTGATTTTTGCCTGAGCCCTACTGTACCTCTGCTCTCTACTTCATTAAAGAAGTTTTTCTCTGTACACTGCCTGTTTCGAGTCTGCTCTTGGATCCTCCCTTCACCTCAGCTCACCATTTCTGACAGCACAGTCTGGCCAACATGGACCCAGCAGATTTTGCCCAGTTAATAGCAGCGGTGCAGAGACCGGGAGCTCTCCTTGGGACCCACCAACAGGACATCCAACAGGTGAACCAAAACCTTGTCGCCATCTCTGACACTCTCAATCTTCTTGCCACTCAGCTACAACAGCTTCAAGTAATGTCTGCTCCTACACAACCCCCTCCACCTACCGCTCCTCCAGCTCCTGCTCCATCCCTCTTCAGAGAGCCGAGACTTCCCGCCCCACAGCCATACGATGGAGAACCAGGTACCTGCAGATCATTTTTATCTATATGCTCACTAACCCTTGAGCTTCAGCCACTGGCCTTCCCTACAGGGCGTTCCCGAGTGGCCTACACAATCACTCTCCTCACTGGCAAAGCTAGGGAGTGGGCAACAGCTATGTGGGACACCAATGCACCATGCTGCGCCAGCTTCAAGGATTTCACAGAGGAGATGAGGCAAACCTTTGATCGCTCTCTGTCTGGCAGAGAGGCAGCAAGAGAAATCATGGGGCTGCGGCAGGGTGCCCGGTCCGCTTTTGAATATGTGATTGAGTTTCATACTTTGGTGGCATCTTGTGGCTGGAATGAGTGCCTTGTTTGACATTTTTGAATGGGCTGTCAGATTCCATCAAGGATGAGCTGATCTCATGAGAACTGCCACCTGATCTCGATCTCATGGACCTCGCCAGTCGTATTGACTCCCGGATCAGACAGCGGGTGAAAGAGAGGACTCTGACTAGTCTTGGTCAGCCTCCCATTCCTTCTGCTGAGCCAGTGCAGGTAGACTGAGTCCGCATCTCATCTGAGGAATGACTGCACCGTCAGGATATGAGGGCATGTTTTTATTGTGGACAGCTGGGGCATTTCTGCCAATCTTGCCCTTTAAAAGGAAGAGCCCACCAGTGAGTTTAGGGGCTCTGGTGGGCAATGTCCAGAATCAGCCCCCTACCGATCGACCGCTACTCCCAGTGGTCATTATCCATGGCAATCAGCCCCATGACCTCCAGGCACTCATTGATTCAGGGGCTGACAGAAACCTGATCTGCTCGACCACCGCCAAGCGCCTGGGGATTTCACTACTGGCTCTGAACCCGTCCCTCACTGTCCTGACCCTTAACGGTACTGGTCTGACCACCATCACCCATAGAACAGCCCCGGTCACCTTAAGAATTTCTGGCAAACACTCTGAATCCATCCAGTTTTTTGTCATGAGTAATCCCCATGTGCCCATAGTTCTTGGTCTGCCCTGGCTAACTCTACATAACCCCCATATCAACTGGACTAACAACACCATTTTAGGATGGAGTTAATTCTGTTTATCGTCATGCCTGAGATTTGCCCTCCCTCACACCGAGCTGCTCCAGCCCACCAATGGTGAATATCCTGACCTCTCTAATGTGTCTCCTGAGTATAATGACTTAAAACCTGTGTTCAGCAAGTCTCAAGCTGTTTCCCTTCCTCCCCATAGACCCTATGACTGTGGAATTGACCTTCTCCCTGGGACTGTACCACCTAAGGGGTGACTTTACTCTCTCACTCCTTCTGAAAGGCAAGCCATGGATAAATACATCACCGAGTTTCTTAGCAGCTGGAATTATTCGTCCCTCCTCTTCTCCTGCAGGAGCAGGATTCTTTTTTGTGGAGAAGGACAAATCCTTGTGCCCTTGCATTGATTACCGTGGGCTAAATGACATCACCAAGAACCGTTACCCCCTACCTCTCATGTCTATGGTGTTTGAGTTACTCCAGGGAGCCCAGATTTTCACCAGGCTAGACCTGCGTAATGCTTACCACCTCATGAGGATCAGGGAAGGGGTCGAATGGAAGACGGCGTTCAACACCCCCACGGGCCACTACGAATATCTCGTGGTTCCATTCGGCCTGACTAATGCTCCTGTGGTTTTCCCGGCCTTCGTTAATGATGTCATGAGGGACTACCTTAACCTTTTTATCTGGATGATTTTTTTTTTTCCCCTGCTCCCTTGATGAACACCGCATCCACGTCAGGCAGGTCCTTCAACGACTTCTGGAAAATAAACTCTTTGTTAAGGCTGAGAAATACGAGTTCCATAGAAGCTCTGTCTCCTTTCTGGGTTTCATTATCTCCCCCGCACAGATTCAGATAGACCCCCTGAAACTCAAGGCAGTTGCTGACTGGCCCACCCTGTCCTCTTGGCGAGAACTCCAGTAGTTTCTTGGGTTTGTGAATTTCTACAGGAGATTCATCAGGAACTTTAGTATGGTGGCTGGGCCCCTCATGGCTCTAACTTCCACCAAGGTCCCTTTCAGCTGGGGGGAAGGGGCCGAGAAGGCGTTCTCCAAGCTCAAGCGAAGGTTCACGTCAGCACCTATACTCACCATTCCAGATCCGTCCCGGCAGTTTGTGGTTGAGGTCGATGCTTTGGAGTCAGGGGTCAGGGCCATATTGTCCCAAAGATCAGCTAGTGACAAGCTTCATCCTTGCTCCTTCTCTCGTCGGCTTTCCCCCTCTGAGAGAAATTATGACGTTGGCAATCGGGAACTGTTGGCCATTAAACTGGCCTTAGAAGAATGGAGACATTGGTTGGAGGGGTCAGACCTTCCCTTCATCGTATGGACAGATCACAAGAACCTTGAATATCTCAGGACCGCCAAGCGCCTCAATTCTTGTCAGGCCCGATGGTCTCTTGTTTTCTCGCTTCAAGTTCACGCTTTCTTTCCGCCCAGGCTCTAAGAATGGTAAGCCCGATGCCTTGTCCAGAATGTTTTCTCCCCTCCAGGAGGAATGGACCTCCCCCGAGACCATCCTTCCTCCATGGTGCCTGGTGGGAGCTGCTCTGTCAGAGGTGGAAACCCTGGTCCAGAAGGCCCATGAGCAGGACCCAGGGCCCAGTAATGCACCTCCTAACCATCTTTTTGTTCCTGTTTCTGTGTGGGCACAGGTGTTGCAGTGGGGTCATGGTTCCAGAATGGCGTGCCACCCAGGAGCAGCCCGGACTCTGGCACTCATCCGACAATGCTTTTGGTGGCCATCCATCAAGGAGGACGTCCAGAGGTTTGTGGCAGCCTGTGACATCTGCGTCAGGAACAAGGCTGGCAACAGACCCCCTGCTGGCCTGCTGAGACCCCTTCCTGTTCCCCACCGACCCTGGTCACACATAGCCCTGGATTTTGTCACAGGACTCCTTAATTCAGGTAACAATACTTGTATCCTCACTGTTGTCGACCGTTTTTCTAAAGTTGTTCATTTTATCCCTCTGCCCAAGCTTCCCACCACCAAGGAGACCGCCGAATTGCTGATACTCCATGTTTTCCGTCTACACAGACTCCCCTCAGACATCGTATCAGACCGTGGACCTCAGTTCTCTGCCCAATTTTGGAAGGCTTTCTGTAAACTCATTAGTGCTTCTCACAGTCTGTCTTCAGGTTTTCACCCTCCGACCAATGAACAGATGGAACGGGCCAACCAGGAGCTGGAAGTGGCTCTCAGGTGCATGGTGTCCAAGGATGCTGCCTCCTGGAGCAAGGCCCTTCCTTGGATAGAGTACGCTCACAACTCCTTACCCACCTCTGCCACAGGTCTTTCCCCCTTCCAGTGCTCTCTGGGTTACCAGCCACCACTCTTCCCCGTCCAAGAAGAAGTCATCGCCGTGCCCTCTGCCCAGGTGTTTGTGTGCTGCTGCAGGAGAACGTGGGCATTGACCAGGAAAAAGCTCCTACGTTCTGTCAAGATGTTTAAAGAGCAAGCCGACAAACACTGCTTGGCAGCTCCCATCTATCGGGTGGGGCAACGGGTAATGCTCTCTACTCGCCACCTGCCCCTCAAGAGGGTCTTCTGCAAATTGGCTCCCAGGTTCATAGGACCTTTCCCCGTCTCCAAGGTAATTAATCCCTGCTCTGTAAGACTGTCTCTGCCCATAACCATGCGCCGTATTCACCCAACTTTCCATGTCTCCCAAGTCAAACCCCTTGTCTCCAGTTCCCTGTCCCCAGCCTCCAAACCCCCTCCTCCCAGGTTCATAGATGGTGGTGAGGTCTTC
Source organism: Neoarius graeffei (assembly GCF_027579695.1). Lineage (NCBI taxonomy): Eukaryota > Metazoa > Chordata > Actinopteri > Siluriformes > Ariidae > Neoarius > Neoarius graeffei. The sequence continues at coordinate 44,539,826 of NC_083574.1, forward strand.
ACTGTCAGGAGGTTGCTGAAGGTACAACGCTGAGGCAGAGGACTCCAGTACCTGGTTGATTGGGAGGGGTATGGTCCTGAGGAGAGGAGCTGGGTTCCTGCCAGGTTCATCATGGACCCCGCCCTCATCATGGACTTCCACCAACAACACCCTGAGGCACTTCCTAAGGCGCCTGGAGGTGCCCATTGGGGGGGGGGGGGGGGGGGGGGTACTGTCACAGTCCAGTCCATCCATGCCTGAGTTTGTGGGACTTCCACGCCGGCTCCAGGCTGGATCCGGGACAGGAATTGGTGAAGGCCATTTTCCTGAAGTGGCACTCCCACACCTGCTACCACTCCTCTTCCATCAGCCAGGGCCTTATTAAGAACTGTTTGGAGTTACTCTCTTGTAGACTTTCCTCACTTTGCTACAGCCCTTTGGTATTGTCTTTATTCCCCTTGCCTGAATTGTTCCTTGTTTTTTGCCCCTGTCTTACCTGCTTGTTCTTTTGGATTGTGTTTCTGCTTCCTCTGCCTGGAGTTCCCTTGTCCCTGTGTTCTTCAGTTTTTCTGTCCTGTTTTTGTCCCTGACTGTGCCTACCTGCTTCTGTGTTTTTGACCTCCTGGCCCGTTCTCTGACCACTGATTTTTGCCTGAGCCCTACTGTACCTCTGCCCTCTACTTCATTAAAGAAGTTTTTCTCTGTACACTGCCTGTCTTGAGTCTGCTCTTGGGTCCTCACTTCACCTCCGCTTGCCATTTCTGACAGTGATGGGTAGTTTCATATTTCCAGCACGGGCACTGATTCCTGTCATCTAATGCCATAACCCATTTGTTATGATTGGGAAAGAAGCTAATTGAAAGCCCCAAAGCCCCTTTGGTGGGATTTTGGGGATATGGATATATAACAGAGGGTAAACCAGAAGGTTATACTTGGAAAGACAAAAATCTTCCCTTATTACAAGGCATACATGCAGTACATTCATAACAAGGGGGAACTTCATCATTTGCCAAACCAAATAAAACATTCCACAACATGTCTTTCTGCACATTGTCAGTTCTTATACATTACTGGTGAGCAGCCCTTTATCAGCCCATCTCATATCACACCACCTTTCTATCCCTGATCTTTTGTTTCCACTCTTTTCTACTGTTGGGCGTTTGGAGGTATGAGAGAAATAGACTGACACAGACAAAAACCATGAGAAGACACGTAGATAAGGATGAAAGAGAAAAATAGTGAACAGGTCAAGGACAAGGGAACAATCTGATATCTTCTGTTTATAATTTTTCCCCCAATCCATTATCTCAGTTATTATAAGCTTCAATCACATGACCTTTTTTTTATGTGTAGCATTGTTTAAGGTTCCATCTCATATTGGTGTAATCTAGATTTCTTAAGTGTGTGTGTGTGGATGGTGTTCGACAGTGGACTGACATCCCATCCAGGTTGTATTTCCAGCTCACACTGAGTGTTCCTGGAATAGGTTCCAGTTAACCACAACCCTGATGAAAATAAAGCTGTTACTGAAGACGAATGAAAAATTAAATGTTTTGTGAAGCAGCCATATTTATCATGGGCTCAGGATACTGTCTGTGTGGATTTTCACATGTTCTCAGGTTTCTTCCTACTGTCCAAAAACCTGCAAACAAGCAGACTGGCTATACTAACCCCCCACCCACACACACCCACACCCATCCTGCGATGGACTGGTGTCTCATGTCTGGTGGCTTTGGATTCACCATGACCCTGACCAGGATAAGGTAGTTACTGAAAATGAATGAATGAATTATTATTTTGGCCTTCAAAAATGTTTTGGGTGACTTGAAATACTTGAAATAGGTTATTGTTTGTGGTAGTATCATTGCAATAAAATATCAAGGTTAAACTGTTGAATGCATGATTTCCAGTTGGAATTTAACAGCTTGTTAATCATTTAATACTTGAATTTGCCCACTGCAGTAGTTAGGAAAAACTTTACAGTGGGCCAAAAAAGTATTTAGTCAGCCACCAATTGTGCAAGTTCTCCCACTTAAAAAGATGAGAGAGGCCTGTAATTTTCATCATAGGTACACTTCAACTATGAGAGACAGAATGGGGGGAAAGAATCCAGGAAATCACATTGTAGGATTTTTAATGAATTAATTGGTAAATTCCTCAGTAAAATAAGTATTTGGTCACCTACAAACAAGCAAGATTTCTAGCTCTCACAGACCTGTAACTTCTTTAAGAGGCTCCTCTGTCCTCCACTCGTTACCTGTATTAATGGCACCTGTTTGAACTCGTTATCAGTATAAAAGACACCTGTCCACAACCTCAAACAGTCACACTCCAAACTCCACTATGGCCAAGACCAAACAGCTGTCAAAGGACACCAGAAACAAAATTGTAGACCTGCACCAGGCTGGGAAGACTGAATCTGCAATAGGTAAGCAGCTTGGTGTGAAGAAGTCAACTGTGGGAGCAATTATTAGAAAATGGAAGACATACAGGACCACTGATAATCTCCCTCGATCTGGGGCTCCACGCAAGATCTCACCCCATGGGGCAAAATGATCACAAGAACGGTGAGCAAAAATCCCAGAACCACACGGGGGGACCTAGTGAATGACCTGCAGAGAGCTGGGACCAAAGTAACAAAGGCTACCATCAGTAACACACTATGCCGCCAGGGACTCAAATCCTGCAGTGCCAGACGTGTCCCCCTGCTTAAGCCAGTACATGTCCAGGCCCATCTGAAGTTTTCTAGAGAGCATTTGGATGATCCAGAAGAGGATTGGGAGAATGTCATATGGTCAGATGAAACCAAAATAGAACTTTTTGGTAAAAACTCAACTTGTCGTGTTTGGAGGAGAAAGAATGCTGAGTTGCATCCAAAGAACACCATACCTACTGTGAAGCATGGGGGTGGAAACATCATGCTTTGGGGCTGTTTTTCTGCAAAGGGACCAGGACAACTGATCCGTGTAAAGGAAAGAATGAATGGGGCCATGTATCATGAGATTTTGAGTGAAAACCTCCTTCCATCAGCAAGGGCATTGAAGATGAAACGTGGCTGGGTCTTTCAGCATGACAGTGATCCCAAACACACCGCCCGGGCAACGAAGGAGTGGCTTCGTAAGAAGCATTTCAAGGTCCTGGAGTGGCCTAGCCAGTCTCCAGATCTCAACCCCATAGAAAATCTTTGGAGGGAGTTGAAAGTCTGTGTTGCCCAGCGACAGCCCCAAAACATCACTGCTCTAGAGGAGATCTGCATGGAGGAATGGGCCAAAACACCAGCAACAGTGTGTGAAAACCTTGTGAAGACTAACAGAAAACGTTTGACCTCTGTCATTGCCAACAAAGGGTATATAACAAAGTATTGAGATGAACTTTTGTTATTGACCAAATACTTATTTTCCACCATAATTTGCAAATAAATTCTTTAAAAATCAGACAGACAATGTGATTTTCTGGATTTTTTTTTCTCATTTTGTCTCTCATAGTTGAGGTATACCTATGATGAAAATTACAGGCCTCTCTCATCTTTTTAAGTGGGAGAACTTGCACAATTGGCGACTGACTAAATACTTTTTTGCCCCACTGTAAGTAGGTTAATTGGTTTAGTTATTTAATATAAAAAGTCATTTCATTCACGTACACAATTTCCCAGGAAACTGAGTATGAAGCAAGGCCTCCAATGTCATGTAAATTATGTTTAATACATCTGGGATCACCTCTATCTCACATGTATTTGGAGTTAAAATATAGTCATTAATGGTTACGTTATAGTTTAATTCTCATGTCGAATAACCCTGTAATAATTTTCTCCTGAAAAATTACAGATTTTAAAAAGCGCATAAAACCATGATGACATTAAAGAGGAAATAAGATGCGCAATTTAAATGAGGGTTTTTAAAAAATATATATTTTTCCATCTTCTTAAAACTCCTTCTACTGACTTACACACTGACAGTAGAAAATCCTCTCTCTCTCTCTCTCTCTCTCTCTCTCTCTCAAAGCAGGGGCTCATAAAAGGGCTTCATAATAATGCAGGTCAAAAGGCGTTAGTAATGATGCATGCAGTCCTTTTGAAAACCTCAGCTATTATAGGTCTGTTACAGATCATTAGACTACTACACTGCCATGACTGCACACACAGAGCAGAGCTACTGCAGGCTTGTACACACTTTAAATACTGATATACTGTATAAACTAACACAAAGTTCCATTTTGCAAAATCTAAAATGAACACAAAGTATATAGATTGTGTTATTTCAGGCCAGTACATTCTGAAATCCCTCGAAACTAGGGACAAAAGGTCACAAGCATCTAGCTTTCTCTATGGGATCAAATAAGCATTACACATGTGCAACTAAAAACCACTACAGAAAGGAATCTGCTGTGCATTAGCTTTTAGGGAGAAAAAAAAAATATACAAGCAAGGTTACTGCCATTGAAACCTGTTGCACCCTCTCAGTATCAGAGTAATCAGGGTGGGTTTATGTTGCAAAGTCCTGTAACCTGCCCTGAACAGGTCGTCTTTCAGAACTAGGTCAAATTCTGAATACAAATTAGACATGCGCGACATACAGTAACAAGTACTTGTGAAACAAGCTGTACTGGAGTGAGATTGCATTTTTAAAAACCTCCTTATAATCTTCTTTGTGTGCTTCTAATAATAAATTGTCGTTATTGCGGTCAAACCAAAATAGCCAATTCCAAGCGATACAAATTCAAATGCAACACAAATATCTCATTTCCTCTGAAGAAATAAGCAAAGTATCAGCACAAACATCTCCAGAACAGTAAATACCATGACTGGTAAGAGCCAGTTTACTGGCTGGACCATTATCTGTCTAACCAGTTTACTGGATCTGTGCCAAGTCTTAGATCATCAGGGTTTATCATTCTGGATGTTGCCTCTTAAATGTCAGCATTGACAATCCCACCAGTTGGGGAGCAGTTGGGGGTTAGGTGCCTTGCTCAAGGGTACTTCAGCCATTCCTACTGGTCCGTGGAATCAAACCGGCAACCTTTTGGTCCCAGAGCTGCTTCTCTAACTATTAGGTCATGGCTTCCCTGAGATGAAAGCTACCTCCCTGTTAAAGCATTGTTGTATAATGTTGGGACTGGTACATGCAAATGACTCGAGGTTAGAATTTGCCTGCATCGATGGTATTCCCAATGATACTTTTTTGCTATCTTGGAAGAATTCAGATGATGACTGAAGTTGGGAATAATGGGAATAAATCCTAAGATAGTAACTAGGAATATGAGAGATATCCAATCTAGCAGAGAACAAATTGTGCATAAAAGCAGATGGGCTATAGTAAGTACTTGCATATCTACAAAGTGCACATTTTGTATATCAGGTAGCGAATAAACCAGCAACTCATTGTACTACAACATCACACTGAGTAGCATGACATTTTAAAAAATTTCCAAAATTCCCACACATCACACCACTGGATTCCTGTATCTTCTCTCATCAGATTTACAACACTGACTCTTGCTTACAAAGCCAAAAAATGGTGCATTTCTCATCTACATGAAGGCACTTCGTAAACCCAGCTCTACAGTTTGTTTCTTTTCAGCCACAAACATTTCTCAACCTCTCAAGCACAATGAAGAAAATATTTTTCAAGACTGTGCTTTCTCTGTTATGGCACCCAGTTGGTGGAATGAACTTTCCTTGGTTGTCTGATTAGCAGAGTCACCTTTTCGCTGAACGCTTAACCAAACGCTTAACCCTCAAGCGACCGAGGGGGGTCATTTATGACGCCGGGCATATAATTTTGTGTTCAGTTTTTATACATTTGATCCGAAAAATATTTCCTACCATGAATTTGTCAGTTAACTTGTCCTACAACTGTTCATACGTTTTTGCAGGAATCGGCTGAATGGTGTGGCAAGAGTAATGAAAAATTTTGCGGAGTCATTTATGACCCCAGAAAGAGCCATAGGATTTCTTGCAGTAATTCCTTATCAGTGGTGTAGTGGTTAGCGCTGTCGCCTCACAGCAAGAAGGTCCTGGGTTCGAGCCCCGGGGCCGGCGAGGGCCTTTCTGTGTGGAGTTTGCATGTTCTCCCCGTGTCCGCGTGGGTTTCCTCCGGGTGCTCCGGTTTCCCCCACAGTCCAAAGACATGCAGGTTAGGTTAACCGGTGACTCTAAATTGACCGTGAGTGTGAATGGTTGTCTGTGTCTATGTGTCAGCCCTGTGATAACCTGGCGACTTGTCCAGGGTGTACCCCGCCTTTCGCCCGTAGTCAGCTGGGATAGGCTCCAGCTTGCCTGCGACCCTGTAGAAGGATAAAGCGGCTAGAGATAATGAGATGAGATGAGATGAGATGAGATGAGATTTTCGGTCAGTGTTGTTGAATGAAGTAAATGTTCCAGTAAGACATAAAGACTGTCTAGATTATGTTATATTCTTCTTATGCTGTCTCTTTACCTTCTTTCTGCACTAAAATTTGTTGTAAACCATACAGTGGTGCTTGAAAGTTTGTGAACCCTTTAGAATTTTCCATATTTCTGCATAAATATGACCTAAAACATCATCAGATTTTCACACAAGTCCTAAAAGTACAGTAGATAAAGAGAACCCAGTTAAACAAATGAGACAAAAATATTATACTTGGTCATTTATTTATTGAGGAAAATGATCCAATATTACATATCTGTGAGTGGCAAAAGTATGTGAACCTCTAGGATTAGCAGTTAATTTAAAGGTGAAATTAGAGTCAGGTGTTTTCAATCAATGGGATGACAATCAGGTGTGAGTGGGCATCCTGTTTTATTTAAAGAACAGGGATCTATCAAAGTCTGATCTTCACAACACATGTTTGTGGAAGTGTATCATGGCACAAACCAAGGAGATTTCTGAGGACCTCAGAAAAAGCGTTGTTGATGCTCATCAGGCTGGAAAAGGTTACAGAACCATCTCTAAAGAGTTTGGACTCCACCAATCCACAGTCAGACAGATTGTGTACAAATGGAGGAAATTCAAGACCATTGTTACCCTCCCCAGGAGTGGTTGACCAACAAAGATCACTCCAAGAGCAAGGTGTATAACAGTTGGTGAGGTCACAAAGGACCCCAGGGTAACTTCTAAGCAACTGAAGGCCTCTCTCACATTGGCTAATGTTAATGTTCATGAGTCCACCATCAGGAGAACACTGAACAACAATGGTGTGCATGGCAGGGTTGTATGGAGAGAACCACTGCTCTCCAAAAAGAACATTGCTGCTCATCTGCAGTTTGCTAAAGATCACATGGGCAAGCCAGAAGGCTAGTGGAAAAATGTTTTGTGGCTGGATGAGACCAAAATAGAACTTTTTGGTTTAAATGAGAAGTGTCATATTTGGAGAAAGGAAAACACTGCATTCTAGCATAAGAACCTTATCCCATCTGTGAAACATGATGGTGGTAATATCATGGTTTGGGCCTGTTTTGCTGCATCTGGGCCAGGACGGCTTGCCATCATTGATGGAACAATGAATTCTGAATTATACCAGCGAATTCTAAAGGAAAATGTCAGCACATCTGTCCATGAACTGAATCTCAAGAGAAGGTGGGTCATGCAGCAAGACAATGACCCTAAGCACACAAGTCGTTCTTCCAAAGAATGGTTAAAGAAGAATAAAAGTTAATGTTTTGGAATGGCCAAGTCAAAGTCCTGACCTTAATCCAATCGAAATGTTGTGGAAGGACCTGAAACGAGCAGTTCATGTGAGGAAACCCACCAACATCCCAGAGTTGAAGCTGTTCTGTATGGAGGAATGGGCTAAAATTCCTCCAAGCCGGTGTGCAGGACTGATCAACATTTATCGGAAATGCTTAGTTGCAGTTTTTGCTGCACAACGGGGTCACACCAGATACTGAAAGCAAAGGTTCACATACTTTTGCCACTCACATTACGTAATATTGGATCATTTTCCTCAATAAATAAATGACCAAGTATAATATTTTTGTCTCATTTGTTTAACTGGGTTCTCTTTATCTACTTTTAGGAATTGTGTGAAAATATGATGATGTTTTAGGTCATATTTATGCAGAAATAAAGAAAATTCTAAAGGGTTCACAAATTTTCAAGCACCACTGTATGTTGTCTTTGTTGCTGTCCTACCCACTCTCTAACTAGATTGCTTTTTTTCTACTCTTCCTCTTCTTTTTCTTCTTTCAGCTGCTCCCGTTAGGGGTCGCCACAGTGGATCTGTTCCACATATTTGATTTGGCATAAGTTTTACACCGGATGTCCTTCCTGACGCAACCCTCCCCAGTCTATCTGGGCTTGGGACCAGCACTAAGTATGCACTCGCTTGTGCAACCCCAGTGGCTTTATTTTTTTACACCATGACCTGTTTTTCCTAACATGAGGTATGTCTATTTGAAGGAGACTCCAAAGTACTCTAATGGACTGGCATCCCATCCAGAATGTACAGTATTCCTGCTTCATGCCCAATGTTTCCAGGATCAGCTTTGGATTCGCTGTGACCCTGACCAAAATGAAATGATTGTTGAAGATGACTGAATGACTTACATACAAAACACTTCTGTCAGTCAATCTGGATAAGGGCACCTGTCAACTGCTATTACTGTAATCGTACTACAACTAAGACAGTTGTTAAACACATGTTGGCTCCAGAGGAATACAACACTTTCCCCAAGCTGTTCACTGTGGAAGGGTCATTAGCGCTATGTGACCGTCCTATATTTGTGACTCGGAGTATAAATACCAGTCTACTGTGTATAGCAAGATACTTAAAATGTGCGAGTCATTGCTGTTGCCAGAAGAAGAGACAGATCAGGGACAGGTAAGTGACATTAAGTAGCACAGAGCTAACAGTCATTTGATCATACTGGCATTCCATTTGGTGCAGAAACAAGTGATTTGAAGTATTGATCAATGTGTGGCTCTTTAAACAGACTTAAGCAAGCCAGGGATTGATTTACAGTCTGCTCTTCTGGGGATCAGGGATCATCTGGTTCAACATATCAACCGGAAAACAAGCATCTATAAAACTGTAGGTTCCATCAGCCCATACTGTTGGCGTATTTATAACATGATTTACAAGTAGATTTCTATTTTCCCTAAACTGTATCTGTGTAATACATTCATAAATATTTAAAAAAGCAATGCATTTTCCAGACTGTACCTTGAGTGCAGGCATTGTGCATCCTGTTTTGCTTTTTTAATGTTTTTTTTTTTTAGTAGGTTGATAATAATTTGCACATACAGAGGAAGCATCAGATACTTCCCAGCCAATCTTTATTTATTTATTTAGTCAGTTAGTTTTCCTAGGGCACATTAAAATGGGTAAGTCTCATTTCCATATGAAGGTTATAAACTAGGGGCGGCATGGTGGTGTAAGTGGTTAGCACTGTCGCCTCACAGCAAGAAGGTCCTGGGTTCGAGCCCAGTGGCCAGCGAGGGCCTTTCTGTGCGGAGTTTGCATGTTCTCCCCGTGTCTGTGTGGGTTTCCTCCGGGTGCTCCGGTTTCCCCCACAGTCCAAAGACATGCAGGTTAGGCTAATTGGTGGCTCTAAATTGACCATAGGTATGAATGGTTGTCTGTGTCTCTATGTGTCAGCCCTGCGATGATCTGGCGACTTGTCCAGGGTGTACCCCGCCTTTCACCCGTAGTCAGCTGGGATAGGCTCCAGCTTGCCTGCGACCCTGTAGAACAGGATAAGCGGCTACAGATAATGGATGGATGGATGGCTGGCTGGATGGTTATAAACAAGCTAAGAGCATCAATGACTGTGTAGTCATCTATATTCTGAACATGAAATGCAAGACACAAGGCCATTTCAGTGTAAACATTACATAACTGTCTGACCTCACTTATTCACTAATGCCCACCTTTTCATTAGTGAGACATGATTCATGTAGATGGGAAACGTTATTTCAGACTTTAAGCAGCCTGAGGACTGTTTTCTATTTAAAAAAAGTGTTTTTTCGCCACTGATCTTGAGTCCAGATTTTTTGGTTTATTAGTTTTAAGATAAGTTGTAATGAATACTTTTTGGTTAATTTTATTAGTTAATCTTTGTACTAGGACTAGGTTTAATCCCAGTCCAGAGTAACTAACCCACATAACATTGTGATAATATTATGTATAAATACATTTTATCATTTTAATTTTTTATTATATAACTATTCAATCCGTCGTTGTCCTCGGTCCGCTTACTTCAGGACAGTGCAGATACTTTCTTGGTTTCAACTTGTCAATCTCTAGGTGTGATTCAACACCCAACAGTTATACAATGATCCTAAAAGCCAGCCAGACCATGTCTTGTCACATTACACAACCCAAACCTGTAAATGCAGTAACTGCTGTGGGCCATTACTGCAAGCTTGCAATATCTGTCCCTTCCTTAAAAATGCCCAAATCTGCTTTAGCTAAAGACTATAAAGCAGTAGGAGTGAACATGTGGTATTTAACATTTGGCTGAACTCCCTGCCTTGATGTCATGCTATAAATATGTTGAGCTTTAACATGATCCATGGCATCCATGAAAGAACCAGTGAGGAAAGCAAGGTGTTTTATAGGGTAAGATATATTTATGCATGTTGTAATTACAGATACGAATGAATGGAAAACTTTACAAACACAAAGTTATGGCTATGAGGCAGATAATTTTAAGTTTGTGGCTGATCATTCAATTACTGCACCACAAAATAAAACCAGTGCAATTCTTTTGTGAGTTTACAAGTCAAATAGGGAAAAAAGTATGGAATAATAATAATAATAATAATAATAATAATAATAATAATAATAAACAACTTCCCTCTCGCCCCTCTGGTGGGGAGGTGAGGGTGTCCTCCTCAAGCTCAGGTCCTCTACCAGAGGCCTGGGAGTTTGAGGGTTCTGTGCCATATCTTAGCTGTTTCTAGGACTGCACTCTTCTAGACAGATGTTGTACCTGGAATCTGCTGGAGTCACTGGAGTTTGGGGGTCACAGCCCCTAATGCTCCGATCACCAATAGGATAAATCCATCAATTCCATATTCTCAGTTCTTGTCCATGTATGTCTTGTTCCAGTAGCCCATTTATCATCAGCATGTCCTGGTCCCCAAACATCCAATGCAGACCTTGTTACTCTGGGTGATGTCTGAGCCAGCATGGCTTTTTTTAGGTATATTTCTCTCAGTTATATTCTGAGGTAGACTTGTGTAGCATTGGGGTCTACACCTGGGGACCCTTACTGGATGTTTTCCCTCACTAGGATTCAAACTCCTGACCTGATATATATATATATATATATATATATATATATATATATATATATATGTTACAGGTGATTTTTGAAATCAGGTGAATCTGGATTCACCTAGGTGATTCTAGATTTACCTAGGTGAATTAGGTTGACATTATTAAGAGGGATTTTTTTTTTTTTTTTTTTTGGGGGGGGGTCATGAGAGAATGAGAACACTTCAACAACCACTCTCTGTTCACCTTCCCCCCATTCATCCTCTTTATATCTTCTATACTCTTATACCGCTTTACACTTATATACCTGTTTTTCTGTCTAATTTAATTTGCCTTTTTTTCCTCCACTTTTTAATATCATTTTTGGGAGCTGAACTCATGACCTTCTGCTTTGATGTCCACCACTTTACCACTAGATAACCCAACCCTAAATCCTACTTCACCTAGGTGAATCCTGATTTACCTGATTTCAAAAGTCACCTGTAACACACACACACACACACACACATATAGATAGATAGATAGAGAGAGAGAGAGAGAGAGAGAGAGAGTATAAGGAATTAAAAATGACAAGGTATGTGGTTATAGGAAACAAGCAACAACCTAGTTGATTATTTTCCAATAACAACACAACCTCTAGCTATTCCTCTTCTATGACAGCCATTTGCCAACAATTAAAATCCTTAATTTATTAAGGAATGACATCATATCCATTTATAGTTACATTTAATGTTGTGGTACATCCACGAACTAAGTCAGTTTCTCACTTGTTATCACAGCAATAAACAATCATTCCCTCGCTATTCTCTTTTTCTCTCTCTTGAAGTAATTAAAGGAAAAAAATTTAAAGTTATCAGATAACTGAGAACCCACAAAGTGCAATGTCTAGTTTATCCTGAAGACTAGCTACAGCTTTATATGGCATTCATTTATAATGTATAAATGTTAAAGAAATGTCTCCTTACAGAATGCTTCAACTTTTCAAAATTTTAATTGTTAAATATTAGTTTAAAAATCTGTTTATTTTCCGGCTTAAGTTATTTGAGAGTTCATCATACAAGTTCATATGAATGAGACGTTACTATAGAAACTGGCATATGACATATTAGAGCAACTACAAAACAATGCTTTATTGCTGACACTTTAGTCAGAGATGCTGTTATAAAAAATGATCAAATTCATCAACACTTTCTGGGCAATCAGATTCAATAATTCAGCAGCTCATTGGTGTAAATGTATATGATCCCTGGCATTCTTGAGGATTAAAAGTTTTCAAAAGGGTTTTTCCTACCAGCCCATCTTTTATTTATTCAAATGTCTTCTTCTAATCTGGATTGAGTTTTGCTGTAATGTGCTTGAATCTGAATTCTCGCTATTATTCTAATCCATTGTGTATTTTCGCTCTCTTGACTTTTCAATTTCAATTAATTTTCTTTATTTTATGGATGTATTGTTTTTGTCTTGTCTTCTATTGTCTTTTGAAAGCACCATGACTTCCTAACGACAATGTATTATTCAATTCAATGTAGCAAACTAAAGTTCTTCAGTTATTCTTAGCTGGCTTCAGATACATCCATGAGAATCAATCCCATAAGAGAATCCTGTAAACTCTGATATACTCATTCCATGCTACATTATTCTGCACTGCTAGAAATTCACTGTACACACACACACACACACACACACACACACACACACACACACACACACACACACACACACACAGTGCAGCTGTTCAAATATTGTGACATGTGATTACAGCAGGATACAAAGGGTCTTTTTTAGTTTGAGTGAAGAGACAAAAGGAAGAAAGAAGAGGACAAAGTTCCCCATTTGACCGCTCTGTCTCCAACCAAAAGAAAGCTTTGTCTAAACTGCATAACGATGCACTGGAGCGCTCTCCAACAATCCCAATCCAGTATGGCTTCCTTCAGTCTTACACCAGAGACAGCACAAACTAATCCCTCCGCAGTAGCACAGATTTTCAATAATGCCACAGTCCAAGTAAATCAAAGATCGTGTATGGCTTCATAATAATATTTTGGGGGATTTGAATTACTCATATTCTTTACCAGGATATTAAATATAATGTGATTTAGGGTTTTATGGAGCATGTTGTTTTCAAACTGGAATCTCATCAGTCTGACATTTCCCATCAGGGAGGGATCTGAAGCATTCTCTTGCAATTCCCTTCAAGAGTGCAGGAAGTGTGAAATGTGCTACTGAGAACACTTGAGCTATGAATCACTCTCATAAGCACCTAATATTATCTTGTCATTTACAACATCTAGGAAAAGCCCTTATGGAGCTGCTTGCAGAAGTGCTTTGTAGTCTTCATCAAATACATCCTCATGCTAGTACAAATTGGTCAGGATCTGAGAATACTATCCAGCTACGACCATGTTCGAGAGGTGTTAGTAAATCTATCGCCTCATTACGCCATCCACATTTGACCACATAATACAAACTCATGCACCAGTTTACAGTGAGAACAACAGACAACCCTGTGAACAGCAATGTTCCAAAACGTTTTAAATTGTACAACTCCAAATCAGAAAAAGTTGGGACGATATGTTGAAATTGAAATTAAAACTAAAAACAATGATTTGTAAATAATCTTTGACCTGTATTGTACTCAAAACAATACAACAGCACATTATTTGATGTTTTATCTCATGAATTTTATTGTCCCCCAGTAAACACTTAGTTCAATTTTGATTCTTCATCTCATCTCATCTCATCTCATCTCATCTCATCTCATTATCTCTAGCCGCTTTATCCTGTTCTACAGGGTCGCAGGCAAGCTGGAGCCTATCCCAGCTGACTACGGGTGAAAGGCAGGGTACACCCTGGACAAGTCGCCAGGTCATCACAGGGCTGACACATAGACACAGACAACCATTCACACTCACATTCACACCTACGGTCAATTTAGAGTCACCAGTTAACCTAACCTGCATGTCTTTGGACTGTGGGGGAAACCGGAGCACCCGGAGGAACCCCACGCAGACACGGAGAGAACATGCAAACTCCGCACAGAAAGGCCCTCGCCGGCCACGGGGCTCGAACCCGGACCTTCTTGCTGTGAGGCGACAGCACTAACCACTACACCACCGTGCCGCCAATTTTGATTCTTGCAACACATTTTTAAAAAATTGTGACAGTAAGGCATTTACCACTTTATCCTTCTCACAACACTTAAAAGATGTTTAGGGACTGAAGACACCAAATGATGAAGTATTTCAGGTGTTATTTTATCCCATTTATCCTACAAACAGGTCTTAAGGTGTACAGCAGTATGGGGTTGTTGTTGTTGTTGTCGTCGTCACAATTTTCATTTCAAACTTTGCCACACATTCTCTATTGGGGACAGAGGGGACAGGCACCCGTGGTTCTTGATGCAGTGCGATCTGATGGATCAGAGATCACAGGTTCAGCTTAGGCTTGCGCCCTTGCCCTTTACACACTGAAATTCCTCCAGATTCCTTGAATCGTTTAATGATATTATGCACTGTAGAAAAGGAACTATCTGAATCCCTTCCTATCTTTCTTTGAGGAACATTGTTTTAAAACTTGTCAATTATTTTCTCACACATTTGTTGACAAACTGGAGATCCTCGGCCCATCTTTGCTCCTCAAAGACTAGGCCTTTCCTGGATACTGATTTTGTACTAAATCATGATCAACTGTTGACATCAACTGTTTCAAATAACATCATTATTTAATTGCTTTACCTCATTACTAGCCATAAATTGCTCCCGTTCCTACTTTTTTTGGAATGTGTTGCAGACCTGAAATGCAGGAATAGATGTATATTAAACAAATGAAATGAAGTTCACTAGACAAAACATGATATATCTTGGGTGCATGCTGTCTGCAATGAAATACAATTCAAAATAAATTTAGAAATCATACTTTTTATCCATTTATTTTGACACTTGTTATTATATAGTGAATTTTTTTTTTTACTTCAGTTTATAATTATATTTAATGGTGGGAAATTCCCTCAAGGTACTTTGTCTTATTACTTATAGTAGTTATGAAGAGTCACTCTTTCACTGCAAGTCAATAAACAAAAATACAAATTTCAATTTCTTACTGAGAAACTGCAAAAAAGCTCAGTTCTATGCCTTTAGATTTTCCCGTGTTGGAAAATGTAAACTTACAGCTTTACCTCTGACTGTTGCAAAGTGCTGACACTGAAGACTCCTTCCATAAATTTTAAATAAACGTTTCCTGGTGGAAAGCTTCACCATTTCAATTTGCTAAATAATAACACATTTTGAATCTGTTTAACATGAGAGTTATATTGCATGGAGAATAATATACAAGTCCCTATAAATTATCTGGTGGTATATAACTGATAGTGTATTAAAATGAGAACATTAATACAAACCTGTGTTTTGCTGTTATAGAAAATAAATCAACGCTGCTTGCAATGCTTGCATGTTCTCCCCGTGTCTGTGTGGGTTTCCTCCGGGTGCTCCGGTTTCCCCCACAGTCCAAAGACATGCAGGTTAGGTTAACTGGTGGCTCTAAATTGACCGTAGGTGTGAATGTGAGTGTGAATGGTTGTCTGTGTCTATGTGTCAGCCCTGTGATGACCTGGCGACTTGTCCAGGGTGTACCCCGCCTTTCGCCCATAGTCAGCTGGGATAGGCTCCGGCTTGCCTGCGACCCTGTAGAACGGGATAAAGCGGCTAGAGATAATGAGAATGATATTTCATAGTTTTGATGTCTTCAGTGTTGTTCTACAATGTAGAAAATAGTCAAAATACAGAAAAACCTATGGATGAGTGGGGTGTACAAACTTTTGACTGATACTGTATGTGTTGGTAATCAGTTATGTCGTCTTATTTACAGGTGTTTTGTACAGGTGAACCATCTCAGTTACTAATGACAGCACTGTTACTGAGTTAATTAATGTCTTTTCGGAGTGAATGCTTCTTTAAAAGACAGCTTGGGCAATTTATGAATAATGATTAATTTCATCTACCAGACACACAGAATGTAGTCAGAAATCTGGGCGTTCTGCTTGACAGTTCGCTAACTTTTAATAAACAGGTTAATGCTGTGGTTAAAGGCAGTTTCTATCAGCTGAGGACCATAGCAAAGTTAAAACCTGTTCTTTCCCCTAAAGATCTGGAAATAGTCATCCACGCATTCATCTCCTCACGCTTAGATTACTGTAATTCCCTTTACACAGGCATGTCACAATACAACATTAATAGACTTCAACTGGTACAAAATGCTGCTGCCAGGCTTCTGACTGGCACCAAGAAGGGGGAACATATCACACCAGTCCTAGCCCAGCTCCACTGGCTTCCAGTGAGATACAGAATTGATTTTAAAATTTTACTTTTTGTTTTTAAAGCACTTAATGGTCTAGCACCACCTTATATTTCGGAACTTTTGATTCCACACTCTGCACCCAGATCACTTAGGTCACAAAATCAATCACTCCTTACCATCCCTCGCACACGCCTCAAAACCCGCAGTGACCGTGCTTTCTCTGTTGCTGCTCCAAAGCTCTGGAATGCCCTCCCGCCATACATTAAATCCTCCCCTACAATTGCCTCTTTTAAATCCAATCTGAAGACTTACTTGTTCACACTTGCTTTTGAGTCAAATTGAGGTGTTGTTTTGTTTCTTTTTTACTCCCTTATTATGGTGCTATTGCCGCGCTTTCAATGATTAATGTAAATATGTGGGTCTGATGTTTCAGACTATTATTGTTTTTTATCTATGCCTTAGCTAACACTGTGAAGCACTTTGGCTCAACCCCTGTTGTTTTTAAATGTGCTATATAAATAAATGACTTGACTTAATTTCAGGAACAACCTCAGCAGGTGAAATGGTTTAATAGTTAAAGTGTAGTTAGGTTTTCTACAGAGATATATTACTTTATAAAACATTTATAGCAATGTTAGAATAGCCACAGTGAGAAGCTTCTCGTGAGCAGCGCTCCATGACTGAGAGATAGCAGGAATGTTCCCAGAGAAAACACGAGCTCATTTAAAAGGCCAAAGATTGGCCAGATTTGGCACAGCTAAGGCCTGCAATTTTCCACCAAAATAGATTTCTGGGAAATTTTATGATGGGAAGGTTGTTAATTGCTGAGAAGTATTTTCTTCTTTAAGGGCACTGTGTTATATATGGAATTTCACCTGATGTGACTAAAGTTGCTGTTTAAAAGGAATCATTTTAATATTGACAGAAATTAATGATGAAATAGTTCAGCCTTTTTCTGATCACCAGGCACAGTGTCTTGCAAAAGTATTCATCCCCCTTTGTGTTTGTCCTGTTTTGTTGCATTACAAGCTGGAATTAAAATTGATTTTGGAGGGTTAGCACCATTTGATTTATACAACATGCCTAACACTTTAAAGGTGCACATTGTTGTTTTATTGTGACACAAACAATAATTAAGATGAAAAAACAGAAATCTGGAGTGTGCATAGGTATTCACCCCCCTAAAGTCAATACTTTGTAGAGCCACCTTTTGCTGCAAATTACAGCTGCAGGTCTCTCGATTAGCTTAGCACATCTAGCCACTGGGATGTTTGCCCATTCCTCAAGGCAAAACTGGTCCAACTCCTTCAAGTTAGATGGGTTGCGTTGGTGTACAGCAATCTTCAAGTTATGCCACAGATTCTCAACTGGATTGAGGTCTGGGCTTTGACTAGGCCATTCCAAGACATTTAAATGTTTCCATTTAACCACTCCAGTGTAGCTTTAGCAGTATGTTTAGGGTCATTGTCCTGCTGGAATGTGAACCTTCGTCCCAGTCTCAAACCTCTGGCTGACTCAAACAGGTTTTCCTCCAGAATTGCCCTGTATTTAGTGCCATCCATCTTTCCTTCAGTCCTGACCAGCTTTCCTGTCCCTGCAGATGAAAAACATCCCCATGGCATGATGCTGCCACCACCATGTTTCACTGTAAGAATGGTGTTCTCAGGGTGTTGGGTTTGCACCACACATGGCATTTCCCATGATGGCCAAAAAGTTCAGTTTTAGTCTCGTTTGACCAGAGAATCTTCTTTCATGTGTTTGGGGAGTCTGCCACATGCTGTTGGGCAAACTCCAAACATGTTTTCTTCAGCAATGACTTTTTTCTGGCCACTCTTCCATAAAGCCCCGCTCTGGGGAGTGTACGGCTTAAAGTGGTCCTATGGACAGATAATGGGTTGTTTTACAATCAGGGTACAAAGTTTGTGTCACAGGGGTCCAAAATTCAAATTGATTCAAACTGGTTCTTGTACCAGTTTTTAAGTGAAGGACAAGTTAAAGAACAGATTTCAGGTAATTTTTTGACATGTGTGTATGGTAGTTTTGTGTAATCTGCTATAAGATAAAGAAGATTAAGTGTAGCTTTAAGCAGGGCTGGGAGAAACAAATGAAGTGATTCTCGGAGAGGACTTTTTTTTTGACAATTCAGAATCCACTGCTTCCATAGTGCTTTTAAATATAAGGCTGTAAGCTTTGTGTTAGTTGTCTCTAATATTTATGTCCCAATATCTTGACCACATTTTAGGATGAAAATCATCATTTTAGATATGTTATTTTATATTGAAAAATTAGCTGTCTCGGAGAGGACATTTTTTTACACAATTACATACTAATTTGATCAAAATAGTCTGAAAACTTACTGCCATTCAACATTAAAACTTAACTATGTTTCCAATGATATGGAACCAAATATGTGTTTTATGGTATAAAGAATGATTTAAGTGCATCCCTTTTGGAGCTGCCTGTGGTCAAAAAAGCACTTTTTCTAAATGACACGAGTAATTTTGCTAAATATGACATATATTGCCATACATTCACCAAAAATAACGTTATCACCAAATTTTTTTTTTGCATGGTAAATAGAGCTATCACACGGCTACAATAAACAACCAAGTTTATTTAGTCAAGCCTTTTGATATTGAAGATAATAAGTGTTAAATGTGATTTTTAGCTTGCGTACCCTGATTGTAAAACAACCCTAATCCCATCTCCGCTGTGGATCTTTGCAGCTCCTTCAGTGTTATCTTTGGTGTCCTCCTTGCCCAGTCTGTGAGTTTTGGTGGGCGGCCTTCTCTTGTCAGGTTTGTAGTGGTGCCATATTCTTTCCATTTTGCTAGAATGGATTTAATGGTGCTCCGTGGGAGATTCAAAGTTTGGGATATTTGTTTTTTTAACCCAACCCTGATCTATACTTCTCCACAATTTTGTCTCTGACCTGTTTGGAGGCTCCTTGGTTTTCATGTTGCCTGCTTAGTCGTGTTGCAGAGTCAGGGTCCTTCCAGAACAGGTTGATTTTTATACAGATATCATATGACATCTTGTGACAGCTCATATGACACTTTGATTGCACACAGGTGGATCTTAATCAACTAATTATGTGACTTATGAAGTGAATTGGTTGGACCAGCTCTTATTTAGGGGTTTCATATGAAAAGGGTGAATACCTATGCACACTCCAGATTTCTGTTTTTTCATCTTAATTTATTGTTTGCGTCACAATAAAAAAACAATTTGCACCTTTAAAGTGGTAGGCATGTTGTGTAAATCAAATGGTGCTAACCCTCCAAAAATCCATTTTAATTCCATCTTGTAATGCAACAAAACAGGACAAACACCAAGGGAGATGAATACTTTTGCAAGACACTGTACGTTTATATCAAATTTGAACAATCATCATGCTCTTTCAAAGTGTAAGCTCTTATCTTCCATTCTCTCCCATTAAGTTAGTCTAATCTCCCATTAACTTCCATTAAAAAAATAAAAGTGACTGAATGTATCAAACGTTCAGTTTGATAATAAAATGCACAGCTAACCAACAGATTAGATACTTTAAACAAGAGTGTAACAGCACTAGATGTGTCCAACATGGCCTTGCCCAGGCTTGACACTCTATAAGTGATGTCAGATGTTTTATGCTTTTATGGACTGAATTTTAGAATGAATCATATTTGGCTTTTGGTGCTAAGTATGACATCAGTTCAATGTTCCACTTTGTAGATGGGTTTAGGCCCTTCCTTTTTCATTCACAGCTTAGAGAGACATCTAAATGATTCGTTTGCCACTTATTCAGACAAAAGTGGAACTACAAGACTGGCAGGTTAAATGTATTATTCCCTGCATGACAGGCTTTTGATGAGGCAGAAACTTTTGATGATGACTTAAAGAATCTGAAAATAAGGACGTGTGTAATTTTAGTGCATTAGAACTATCGTGTACAGCAGAGACCTTCTGGTCACCAGAACTCCACCCTGCCACCCCCTGAGGTAAGCACAGCAATCCAATCCGATCCACCCATGGTTCAAAAGCAACCACTGAGTTAGAGAAATACTCATCATGTGTTTCATAACCTAATCTCTATTTACTACCTCTACCTCTGCTGTGCATGACCGATAACCACAGATGATAATTTCAAAACAATCCCCTGTACATGGATAATAACTCACTTGTAATGGCGGTTTGAAAGCAGGTATTGAACTCCATCAATGCACTTTTATTCAAAACTGGATCTCAAGGTATATCCAATAGATAGCACAAAATATTTGGGAAAGCATAAATAACCAAAAATACTTTTTGCTTCTGTGGTGGAAGGTTGGATAAGAGCACATAATTAACAGTTATTCCACAAAATTGAGTCGTACATGAACTGATAGCCGACGAGGCATGTAGCGCTGAGTCAGCTATAAGCCATGTACGACGAGATTGAATGGAATAACTGTTTTATTCTATCCACATTCACTGGGGTTTTGAGAAACAGAGCATTTTTTTTTTTGCAAATTCGATAAATAAAAACTTTATACAAAACATTCAACAAAATCATTTCGGCTTAAAATGTAAACAAACTGGCGAAATGACAGTAGCAATTTGTGAAAAATGCTATAATAATAATAATTGACAAATAAGAAAGATACGCTCTTACCATCAAATACTTTTATTCCATGTTTTGTTGCTTTTGTATTTTTGGGGTTTTGTTTTCGAGTAGAGTTTTTATTTCATCCTTGGTTGGTTCAGCAACACACTCTGCCATTTTGTTCTTCTTCTTCGTTTGTTTGGGGTTTTTTTGGTGGTTGGCAAACTAACTTAAAGGTGCATTACTGCCACCGACTGGGCTGGAGTGTGGAACAGGAGCTACTGGGGGGAAAACAACAACAACAAAAACTATATTCTTTTAGCTATTTCTGTTTCTTTTAAATACTTGATAACAAAGCCGCCTTTTGTTTGTCTCTACTCATGGTATATGAACTGATATCCTAGCAGTAACGTAGCCAATCAGAGCCCACTCATATCCAGTGAGTGTGGATAGAATAATACCTCTTATTGTTCGAGTGTATTGCATTTAGTTTAGCATTAATACATGGGTATTAATGCTCGTACATGGGTGGCACAGTGGTGTAGTGGGTGCCACAGTGGGTGTAGTGGTTAGCACTGTCAGCTCACAACAAGAAGGTTCTGGGTTTGAACCTCGTAGCTGACTGGGGCCTTTCTGTGTAGAGTTTGCGTGTTCTACCTGTGCGGGTTTCCTCCGGGTACTCCAGTTTCCCCCCACAGTCCAAAGACATGTGGATTTGGTCAACTGGTTACTCTAAACTGCCTGTGGTGTGAATGTCAGTGTGAATGGTTGTTCATCTCTGTGTTAGCTCTGTGACAGATTGGCGGCTTGCCCAGGGTGTACCCTGCCTCTCGCCAGAAGTCAGCTGGGATAAGCTCCAGTTTCCCCCTTAACCTTGATGGATAAGCAATATAGATAATGGATGGATGATTGGATAGATGGATAGTTCAGACACATCCCCCAAATATTAAGCTCAGGATTGACCCTGGAGCTATGAGGCATTAAATAGTTGCATTCATTTAAACATTTAGGGAAAGAATTTCATAACCACCCTTTGGTGAGTCTTTGAATAATCAGGTTTTCTGTTCTTTTTTCAGAACAGGAAAAGAAAATTCTTGTCCATGGTAATTAGATTTACATTACAGATACAATACATTCATTTGGAAAAAAAAATATGGCGTATTGTTTTAAAATCCAGTCAACAATTTGCTGCACTAATTGACAGTTTAAAAGTATAAAAGTTTCCAACCATGCCACAGTTAGAGTTAACAAACTCTATAGATGATGTGAGTTGGACCTTTCCTAAGACATTTTTATACAGGATGGTGTAGAGGACCAGAGAACTTAATTTTGCTAAACCAGGCGGGTGACAGAAGTTCCCACACACTCTGAATTGTACAACCCCGATTCCAAAAAAGTTGGGACAAAGAACAAATTGTAAATAAAAATGGAATGCAATAATTTACAAATCTCAAAAACTGATATTGTATTCACAATAGAACATAGACAACATATCAAATGTCGAAAGTGAGACATTTTGAAATTTCATGCCAAATATTGGCTCATTTGAAATTTCATAACAGCAACACATCTCAAAAAAGTTGGGACGGGGCAATAAGAGACTGGAAAAGTTAAAGGTACAAAAAAGGAACAGCTGGAGGACCAAATTGCAACTCATTAGGTCAATTGGCAATAGGTCATTAACATGACTGGGTATAAAAAGAGCATCTTGGAGTGGCAGCGGCTCTCAGAAGTAAAGATGGGAAGAGGATCACCAATCCCCCTAATTTTGCGCCGACAAATAGTGGAGCGATATCAGAAAGGAGTTCGACAGTGTAAATTGCAAAGAGTTTGAACATATCATCATCGACAGTACATAATATCATCAAAAGATTCAGAGAATCTGGAAGAATCTCTGTGCATAAGGGTCAAGGCCAGAAAACCATACTGGATGCCCGTGATCTTCGGGCCCTTAAGGCCTCTGCATGCTCTTGCAACAAGGCTTTCGCAGATAGCTTTTTGCAGACAGTTGTAATTTATCGTTGAGCGGGGAGTAATAGGCGTGCACGATGTTATTCACCGGCACAACGCAAGGGGGCGCGAAGTCGCTAGGAGTAGTTGGTGGGTGTGGTTAGTGGAGTGTTTATCCTCCGGTTACTTATAATGACTAGAACTTTTTTTTTAATAATGACTAGAACTGGAGTCGTATAGATGTACGTACTTCCTCACTTCCTCAATCAACCGCTCTTCATGCTGCTCCATCTTCGCTCGTGTTTTTAAAAATGCCGGTCGTGAAAACAAAACAAACCGGGAAAGTAGGGAAGCGGAAGTGCGTGTACAGCGGATGTAGAGTGGACCAATCAGAGCCCTCTTGTCTACGGCGCTGTCTGCGAGGCTTCTGCGGTGGTCACAATTTTTGGGAGGTGCGCGCAGAGCGTCTGCGAAGGTGGGGGGCTACGCAGACACTGTCTGCGACGCTATCTGCGAGGACTGGGTTGTCAGCATAAATTGGCCTTCAGACGGCACTGCATCACATACAGGCACGCTTCTGTATTGGAAATCACAAAATGGGCTCGGGAATATTTCCAGAGAACATTATCTGTGAACACAATTCACCGTGCCATCCGCCATTGCCAGCTAAAACTCTATAGTTCAAAGAAGAAGCCGCATCTAAACACGATCCAGAAGCGCAGACGTCTTCTCTGAGCCAAGGCTCATTTAAAATGGACTGTGGCAAAGTGGAAAACTGTTCTGTGGTCAGACGAATCAAAATTTGAAGTTCTTTATGGAAATTAGGGACGCCGTGTCAGTCGCACTAAAGAGGAGAAGGACGACCCAAGTTGTTATCAGCGCTCAGTTCAGCAGCCTGCATCTCTGATGGTATGGGGTTGCATTAGTGCGTGTGGCATGGGCAGCTTACACATCTGGAAAGATGCCATCAATGCTGAAAGGTATATCCAGGTTCTAGAGCAACATATGCTCCCATCCAGACGACGTCTCTTTCAGGGAAGACCTTGCATTTTCCAACATGACCATGCCAAACCACATACTGCATCAATTACAGCATCATGGCTGCGTAGAAGAAGCCATGCCTGCAGTCCAGATCTTTCACCCATAGAAAACATTTGGCGCATCATAAAACGGAAGATACGACAAAAAAGACCTAAGACAGTTGAGCAACTAGAATCCTACATTAGACAAGAATGGGTTAACATTCCTATCCCTAAACTTGAGCAACTTGTCTCCTCAGTCCCCAGACGTTTACAGACTGTTGTAAAGAGAAAAGGGGATGTCTCACAGTGGGAAACATGGCCTTGTCCCAACTTTTTTGAGATGTGTTGTTGTCATGAAATTTAAAATCACCTAATTTTTCTCTTTAAATGATACATTTTCTCAGTTTAAACATTTGATATGTCATCTATGTTCTATTCTGAATAAAATATGGAATTTTGAAACTTCTACATCATTGCATTCCGTTTTTATTTACAATTTGTACTTTGTCCCAACTTTTTTGGAATCGGGGTTGTAGACTATCAGCTCTTCATCCTTTTAGCTGCTTGAGTGCCCAACTAGAATCCTCTATCCTCCTTTCCTCTGATCACTCTTCCTGCTCATTCTGCCTCTGAAACACTCTCACCTGTTCTGAACACATGGACAGAAGCTGCTTCAAGGCTTTAATGTTCTCTATGTCTGATGGAGCATGACAGAGGACTTCTGATTATATCTTCAACTTATACTCCACCCGTCGTCATATTTCACAACAGCCACACTGACACATGAGCATGTAATACATATGTGTAGAGAAACAAGTGAGGAGTGGACACAGGAAATATGATTCCAAGGGGGTTCAATGACAGCTGGAGTACAAGCCTAGTCCTCCTTGACACACACACACACACACACACACACACACACATGCCCACACACATTCTTGTACTTCTATCTTTGTGGGGACACTCATTGACATAATACATTCCCTCGCCCCGTACCCTAACCTTAACCATCACAATTAATTGCCTAACCCCAACCCTAAAGTCTTCACTCTCAAATAGCCCTTTGAAGAAAAGAGGACCAGCCAAAATGTCCTCACTTATTATTATTATTATTATTATTATTATTGGTTATATCACAACATTATGCCAATAGTTGAGTTCTGCCATCTGTCTAGTACCACTAGACTGGGATGGCAGGGACTTGATGTGCGCAGATCCTAACAGAGTCGCTTGTTGGATGTTGTCTATTCTCTTTGTGTGTACTCCCAGCAAAGTACACACAAAGAGAATAGACAACATCAGTAAGCAGATATTTTGCACCAAGAGCACCAATCACTATTGGGATCACTTTTGCTTTAGTTTGCCACATCTTATTAATCTCAGTTGCCAGATCTTGGTCTTTAGCTATCTTCTCAGTTTCCTTATCCTTCACTCTAAAATCTCCAGACACTACCACATCGATAATAATAGTTTCACTGTTCCTCTTATCTACAACAACAATATCAGGCCTCCTAGCTTCTATCACTTTGTCAGTTTCAGATGTTGAAATCCCATAGTATCTTTGTATCTTCATTCTCCAATACCGGTTCTACTGTGTGATCATACCACTTTTTACTGTGATCGAATCCATACTTCTCACATAATTCCCAGTGAATCATAGTGGCCACTTTGTCATGTTAATCCAATCGAAATGTTGTGGAAGGACCTGAAGCGAGCAGTTCGTGTGAGGAAACCCACCAACATCCCAGAGTTGAAGCTGCTCTGTATGGAGGAATGGGCTAAAATTCCTCCAAGCCGGTGTGCAGGACTGATCAACAGTTACCGGAAACGTTTAGTTGCAGTTATTGCTGCACAAGGGGGTCACACCAGATACTGAAAGCAAAGGTTCACATACTTTTGCCACTCACAGATATGTAATACTGGATCATTTTCCTCAATAAATAAATAAATGACCAAGTATAATATGTTTGTCTCATTTGTTTAACTGGGTTCTCTTTATCTACTTTTAGGACTTGTGTGAAAATCTGATGATGTTTTAGGTCATATTTATGCAGAAATCTAGAAAATTCTAAAGGGTTCACAAACTTTCAAACACCACTGTAACTGTCTCATCAACCACATAGAGCCAATGATTTTCCGTTTCAAAATCTGGCTTTTTCCGTTTCGGACAATGAAAAATTCCGTTTCAATTCCATTTCACAATTTCAGTTCAAAATTGTTCTGTTTGGCTCCAATTTAGTAATTCTGGCTGGCAGAATTTTACTTGGGTTTCAAAGTATTGCATCTCTAGACACAAATGGTCCTTTGCATGATTAAGTCATTCATGAAAAAAAAAAACAATCACACTGACAGTAGGCTGATAAATTGCATTAATAAAAAAAATTAAAGTGGGATCACAGATTGAGACAACTCAAAATACTTTACTTGACATACTGATAACAGATAAATCAAGAAACTAGGATCACTGCTAACTAAAAACCCATCTCATATATAATATATGCAATATAATAGCATATATAATATCTCAGTATAATACTGAGAGTACTGATAAATTAATAGGGATAAATTAATATTCAGTAATACTTACTGAGCCTGTAATGACAATACTCATAACTGACTGTTTAAAAATATTACTCTATATCCAGCTTTTTGGCGGCACGGTGGTGTAGTGGTTAGCGCTGTCGCCTCACAGCAAGAAGGTCCGGGTTCGAGCCCCGGGGCTGGCGAGGGCCTTTCTGTGCGGAGTTTGCATGTTCTCCCCGTATCTGCATGGGTTTCCTCCGGGTGCTCCGGTTTCCCCCACAGTCCAAAGACATGCAGGTTAGGTTAACTGGTGACTCTAAATTGACCGTAGGTGTGAATGTGAGTGCGAATGGTTGTCTGTGTCTATGTGTCAGCCCTGTGATGACCTGGTGACTTGTCCAGGGTGTACCCCGCCTTTCGCCCGTAGTCAGCTGGGATAGGCTCCAGCTTGCCTGCGACTCTGTAGAACAGGATAAAGCAGCTAGAGATAATGAGATGAGATCCATCTTTTTTAGTACACCACAAACTCATGAAACAATGTTTCCTAACAAAACACAGAACACACTCTCAAACAGACTAGAATAGTTTAACTTTGATTGCAATGACAGTGCTGAATATTCCTTGCAGATCAATCATTGAGTGCTCCCGTACCTAGAAATGCTGCTCGATATCGCCATTATGATAGAGCATCATAAGTTGTTTAGTGTTGGTCTCTGTGAGACTGAATCTTCTGTCATTTAGAAGATGTTTATACATGGAAAAGGAGCGCTCAACGTCCACACTTGCCACTGGCAACCATATGGCCTCCTTGGCCACCAGAGCATTCGTTTCTTTTTCGCGGTCGCCATTCTGGTTGTGACACGGGGAGCGAATCTGTAAACGAGCAGCTCATTGGCTGGCTAGGTGTGCCACAAGCCAATCACAATCACCGACAAAGCTGCCTTGACCGGAAAGGCATGTCTGCTTGGGCGTTAGCGGCAGTTATGCAGAAGCCTTCTGCGGCAGTTACACTTTGACATGCGAGCAATGTTAAAAAAATGAATACAAGCGCAGATATACTAAAAAAAAACCCATTATTTCCAAAATTTCCGTTTGGCAGTCAAAAATCTGTTTCACTATAAAAATTCCGTAATTTCCGTCCGTTTTCTGCGATCGCGGAAAATCATTGGCCCTAACCACATGTTCTACATTTACTTGTTCCTCCTTCTTTCATTATTGTTACCTTGTAGTTACGCATAGGTAATACCTGGGCTTGTGCAGCCATTAACAATCCTTTCGTCTCTTTCTTCATAAATCCTGTTTTCAGCCATCTCCAAGAGCTGATGTTCATCTCATCTGTCTTTGTTGGTACTAACCATGCAGAACTTTCTATTTCCACCCTTCCAGCCTTTTCCTTTTCTGTTCTGCTCTATTATTCATCTCATCTCATCTCATTATCTCTAGCCGCTTTATCCTGTTCTACAGGGTCACGGGCAAGCTGGAGCCTATCCCAGCTGACTACGGGTGAAAGGCGGGGTACACCCTGGACAAGTCGCCAGGTCATCACAGGGCTGACACATAGACACAGACAACCATTCACACTCACATTCACACCTACGGTCAATTTAGAGTCACCAGTTAACCTAACCTGCATGTCTTTGGACTGTGGGGGAAACCGGAGCACCCGGAGGAAACCCACGCGGACACGGGGAGAACATGCAAACTCCACACAGAAAGGCCCTCGTCGGCCACGGGGCTCGAACCCAGAACCTTCTTGCTGTGAGGCGACAGTGCTAACCACTACACCACCGTGCCACCCATATTATTATTATTATTATTATAGAACATTTCATAAATAAAACTTTGCAATACTAATCAAATAAAAATGATTAAGAAACAACATGAGAAATCTTTGAACTTCTCATCTCATCTCATTATCTCCAGCCGCTTTATCCTGTTCTACAGGGTCGCAGGCAAGCTGGAGCCTATCCCAGCTGACTACGGGCGAAAGGCGGGGTACACCCTGGACAAGTCGCCAGGTCATCACAGGGCATCTTTTAACTTGTATAATAGATATGCAATTTTAATACAGATTAATTGTTTAAAGTGATAAATTGAGTTCTTTCACATTTACCTGATAACATTTTATATTCAAAATTTGTACTTATGTACAAATTTGTAAAAAAAAAAAAACCCTTGAAAAAATTCTCTACAGTTTAAAAAAAAAAAAAAAAATCTCTATTAAACACATACCTCTGTAGTGTATGATTTCAGTATGATTTCAATTTTCAATACATTTCCCAGGACTGACAAACAGAAAATCCATTTCATCTCATCTCATTATCTCTAGCCGCTTTATCCTTCTACAGGGTCTCGGGCAAGCTGGAGCCTATCCCAGCTGACTACGGGCGAAAGGCGGGGTACACCCTGGACAAGTCACCAGGTCATCACAGGGCTGACACATAGACACAGACAACCATTCACACTCACATTCACACCTACGGTCAATTTAGAGTCACCAGTTAACCTAACCTGCATGTCTTTGGACTGTGGGGGAAACCGGAGCACCTGGAGGAAACCCACGCGGACACGGGGAGAACATGCAAACTCCACACAGAAAGGCCCTCGCCAGCCCCGGGGCTCGAACCCAGGACCTTCTTGCTGTGAGGCGACAGCGCTAACCACTACACCATCGTGCCGCCCAGAAAATCCATTTATCCTGAAAAAAAAAATAGGCCGTCATTGATACATTCAAAATAAACTGCTTATATACAACACATTTTAGTAGAATGCTGACATGAATTCTGGAAACGAATGTCCACCTTTCAGAAACAGCAATACATTTTCAGAGGATGGATTGTGTACACATATTATCTGCCTAGTTTTGTGAGCCTGATAGCTCATTAATGCCATGGTACTTTCAGGAAAGCATAAATGATCAGAATGTATTTTTTTCTACATGGTTTCCATGTTGAAAAGTTGGATAAACTTCTAAACCGCTGCCTTTATGTTTCCCATATAAGTAACTTTCAAGTAAATATATTTTTCTCAATCTGGCTTTTTCTCAATACTCAGAAATGTATCAGTATTTTTGTCCATGGTCATCTACATGAGGTAGGTAGAGTTTAGGTTGAGAAGATGGCTGGAGAATTATTATAAGAGAGGAAGTCTCTTCCGAACAGCTGTCCAGGGAGACTAATCATGATAAGAGATGCAATTCTTCTTTTTAGTTGGCACAACAGAGAGAAGAGAGAGATAAGAAGGAAGGAAGTGAGAGGGAGAAGTGTTCCTCCAAGAACTCAGAGCACTTTGGCCTAAGTTTAAGCAGCCACCTTGCCAGCTCTAAAGAGGTATTTTACAGAAACTTAAAAGCAGGATTTAGTATCTAATGACCCATATGCTCTCAGCTGTGCCAGTTCCTTCAGCTCAGTGTGCTGTCAGCTCTGTGTGGCCTTGGACGGAAGCTGCTGGCCTCATCCTGGACGTGTCCTTGGCCGAGAAACTGCACTCTCTCTCTAAGCAGGTTAATGGCAGAGGAAAAGCAAGAATCTGGCATGGACTCACTGCAGTTCTCCAGTGCTTCACCATTCTACTGACAAACACACAAAAGCACAAATGTGTGTAAGAAAGCAAAGGAACGGAGCGCTCAAGTGTGCCAAATGCTTGAGATGCTTAGTCAAGGTAGTGAGAAAGTGAGAGAGAGAGAGAGAGAGAGAGAGAGAGAGAGAGAGAGAGAGAGAGGGGTTCAGTGTACTACATTTGGGCCTTGTGTGCTCAGCAACACTGTGTACCCCCTGTAATCTGCCTCTGCCTCCATGCTGGACTTGAGCCGAGACTGAGGATTAAGGCAGAATGGTACAATCATGTAGACAAAGAGAGAGAGAGAGAGAGTTGAGAGATTGACAGCTCTCCTCTCAGGTTTGACACTTTTGCTCAACTAAGGCTCTTTAAAGCTTGGCCCTGATCCTGCAGATTGTTTAAATGTTATTAAACTGCCAAAACATTTCACTGATGGAGTTGAGATCTATCTAGCTTTGAAATGAACTGTTGATTCAAATGATTCTTCCAGATGTTTTCCTTAAGATCACAACAAAATAAAGCAAATGCAAAATGCACAGCAGCTACAATGTTTGGGAACTCTGCCTCTTGACCTGTCTTGTCCAATTTCCTTAACAGATATGGCTTCTCATGTGGAATAATCCAGCAATTCCATGTTTAAGAAGCCTTCCCTCTGTGTTAAGCTACAATTCTGAGCAAGGGAAATGGTGGCTCAGTGGTTATGGCTTTGAAGAGAAGGTTGCGAGTTGAAATCCCAACACTTCCCAGCTGCCATTGCTGGGATGTTGAGCAAAACCCTTAACTTTCATCTGTTCAGTTGTGTCCCCAACTGGATAAAAACATCAACCAAATGAGTGACCGCATGCCTCACAGCAAGAAGGTTCTGGGTTTGAGCCCAGCAGCCGACGGAGGCCTTTCTGTGTCGAGTTTGCATGTTCTCTCAGTGTCTGCATGGGTTTCCTCTGGGTGCTCTGGTTTCCCCCACAGTCCAAAGACATGCAGGTTAGGCTAATTGGTGGCTCTAAGTTGACTGTAGGTGTGAATGTGAGTGTGAATGGTTGTTTGTCTCTATGTGTCAGCCCTGCGATGGCCTGGCGACTTGTCCAGGGTGTACCCCGCCTCTCGCCCATAGTCAGCTGGGATAGGTCCCGGCTTGCCCACAAACCTGCACAGGATAAGCGGTTATGGATAATGGATGGATGGATGGATGGATGGATGGATGGATGGATGGATGGATGGATCAACAAAATGAGCACTTGTAACAGTCAGCAAGACTTTAACCTATTAGTCACATCTCTCTAGTTAATCCAACTATTACAGAATCCTATGTACTGTCTGTATATAACTAAGCATTAGGATTGTGTGGCTCCACATTCCTGTTAGGACCTGCTATTATTACACTACACCTTCAGAAGTGGTACGTCCAGACAGAATTCATGCAAACAGTCAGAGTGAATACAAAACCCCTCCTGACTGTATGCATGGAATGCCTTCTCCAAGCATACAGCTTTAACTTTGAACAAATAAAACCAGCCATGGAGTCCTGGCAGTTGGCCAGCCCAAATCACTCAATACAGACAAAAGGCAGTCTAGAATAGCGTGTGTGGGATATGTGACATGCAGTGGCACCCTGCACGACTCCTCAGACAAAAAAAAAAAAAAATGAGCAGCCTTGTGGAATGCTAAGTGGCCAAAGGCTCTTGAGAAAGGCAACCACAAAGCTGTAAACGGGGGTTTTGGAGATGGAGTTGAAGAAAGATGTGGCAAAGCAGTAAATCTGTCTAGTGTATAAGAATACAAGGCTGAAATGTGAATCGTCCACGTCAGCACGGCTTGTGGAAGCAAGCAAAGAACATTTGAATAATATAATTCATCCTAGAGCATTAAAGAGTGTCATGGTGGCCCCAAATTCAATAATACAATCCAGGCTGAAAGCATGACCTTTAGTCATTATTCCACACCCACATTAAAGCTCACATGCTCATAAAAGGGACAACGACCAGATTCAATATCCGTCAAACACTTTTCTTGTTTTCAATGCATGTCACAACAATAAATCATTTGGCTCATCTGCTAATGGCACAGACCTTGAAGACATCACATCAGATCACATCAGATCACCAACGAGGGCCCTAGATTAACACACTCCTCCTACCAATGAAGCCAGGAAACACCCAGACAATTAAGAACAATGATAGAGCAATGGCGTGATAGAACATGAGACATAGAAAGTATGAAAGTTTTCATTCGACACACAATCTTAAAATGTAACTTTGTTGTTTATTAATATACAGTTGTGATCAGAAGTTTACATACAGTGACGTGACCGTCATCTTGGATATGAATGTCATGGCAATATTTGGGCTTTCAGTAATTTCTTTGAACTGTTCTTTTTCTGTGGCAGAATGTACAGCATACATCTTTAATAATTAAAAAAAAACACCAGAATTTGGTGCACAAGTTTTAGCTTTCTTTGGGTTTTCTGAAATCAACACAGGGTCAAAATTATACATACAGGGTCAAAAACATACATACAGCACACCTAATATTTGGGTAAAATGTCTCTTCGCAAGAGTCACCTTGACCAAACATTTTTGTTTACCATGAACAAGCTTCTGGCAGAATTCTGGTTGGATATTCCATGACTCTTCATGGTAGAATTGGTAGAATTCAATTAAATTTGTTTTTTTTCTTGGCATGGACTAGACTTATAAGCACAGTCCATATATTTTCAATAGGGTTGAAGTCAGGACTTGTTTTAAGCTTAATGTTAGCCTGCTTTATCCTCCACAACCAGCTCTGTTGTGTGTTTGGGTTCATTGTCCTGTTGTAACTCCCAAGTCATGTCCAAGTTTCTGATGGTTTATGCTGAAGAATTCTGAGGTAGTCCTCCTTCTTCATTATTCCATCCACTTTGTGCAATGAACCAGTTCCACTGGCAGCAAAGCAGCCCCACAGCATGATGATCCTACCACCACCACCAGCTGGTACAGTGTTCCTCTGTACATGGTGGTCATTATGGCCAAACAACTCAATCTTTGTCTCATCTGACCATACAGCTATCCTCCAGAAGGCTTTTTCTTTGTCCGTGTGGTCAGCTTCAAACTTTAGTTAAGCTTGAAGATGTCAATTTTGGAGCAGGGGGTTATTTCTTGGATAGCAGCCTCTTAGTCCATGGTGATCTGAACTGTAGACAGTGATCCATCAGCTTCCAGTTCATGGCAGGGCTGTGCCATGGTGGTTCCCAGGTTGTTCCTGACCATCCAAACCAATTTCCTTTCAGCTGAGGGTGACAGTTTGGGTTTTCTTGAAGCAAAGTGGCTTGGCAAAGTGGCTACACCTCACAATAACTTGGATACAATTGTTTGAACTGATCTTGGAACTTGCAGTTGTTTAGAAATGGCTCCAAGAGACATTTCGGAGTTGTGTATATCTGCAATCCTCTTTCTCAGATCTGCACTGAGTTCCTTGGACTTTCCCATTTTACTGTGTGCTGGTCAATCCATTGAGTGCTGTAAACAAACCCTTTTTTGAAGGCACAGAGAAGCTACCAGCTGTAGTCAATCATCATCACTAACAGGAAGTTAAGAGACCTCAGCCTTGGCAAGATAAGAGACATTTTGGAAGTTTCAGCACCTCTGAATTAATAATCTAAGTGAGCGTATGTAAATATTTGACCCTGTATGTATAATTTTGATCCTGTGTTGATTTCAGAAAACCCAAAGAAAATTAAAATTTGTGCACCAAATTCTGGTGGGTTTTTTTTTAATTAAAGCTGTATGCTGTACAATCATTCTGCCACAGAAAAAGAACAGTTCAAAGAAATTACTGAAAGCCCAAATCTGTGGTTGGTAGAAGAGAGCATGTACCTGGACGACTGAGTATCTTCACAGAAAGCCCAAATATTGCCATGACATTCATATCCAAAATGACATTCATGTCACTGTATGTAAACTTCTGACCAACACCTGTAAATACATACTCATATTTTACATACAACCCCGATTCCAAAAAAGTTGTGACAAAGTACAAATTGTAAATAAAAACGGAATGCAATAATTTACAAATCTCAAAAACTGATATTGTATTCACAATAGAACATAGACAACATATTAAATGTCGAAAGTGAAACATTTTGAAATTTCATGCCAAATATTGGCTCATTTGAAATTTCATGACAGCAACACATCTCAAAAAAGTTGGGACAGGGGCAATAAGAGGCTGGAAAAGTTAAAGGTACAAAAAAGGAACAGCTGGAGGACCAAATTGCAACTCATTAGGTCAATTGGCAATAGGTCATTAACATGACTGGGTATAAAAAGAGCATCTTGGAGTGGCAGCGGCTCTCAGAAGTAAAGATGGGAAGAGGATCACCAATCCCCCTAATTCTGTGCCGACAAATAGTGGAGCAATATCAGAAAGGAGTTCGACAGTGTAAAATTGCAAAGAGTTTGAACATATCATCATCTACAGTGCATAATATCATCAAAAGATTCAGAGAATCTGGAAGAATCTCTGTGCGTAAGGGTCAAGGCCGGAAAACCATACTGGGTGCCCATGATCTTCGGGCCCTTAGATGGCACTGCATCACATACAGGCATGCTTCTGTATTGGAAATCACAAAATGGGCTCAGGAATATTTCCAGAGAACATTATCTGTGAACACAATTCACCGTGCCATCCGCCGTTGCCAGCTAAAACTCTATAGTTCAAAGAAGAAGCCGTATCTAAACATGATCCAGAAGCGCAGACGTCTTCTCTGGGCCAAGACTCATTTAAAATGGACTGTGGCAAAGTGGAAAACTGTTCTGTGGTCAGGCGAATTAAAATTTGAAGTTCTTTATGGAAATCAGGGACGCCGTGTCATTCGGACTAAAGAGGAGAAGGATGAGCTAAGTTGTTATCAGCGCTCAGTTCAGAAGCCTGCATCTCTGATGGTATGGGGTTGCATTAGTGCGTGTGGCATGGGCAGCTTACACATCTGGAAAGACACCATCAATGCTGAAAGGTATATCCAGGTTCTAGAGCAACATATGCTCCCATCCAAATGATGTCTCTTTCAGGGAAGACCTTGCATTTTCCAACATGACAATGCCAAACCACACACTGCATCAATTACAGCATCATGGCTGCGTAGAAGAAGGGTCCGGGTACTGAACTGGCCAGCCTGCAGTCCAGATCTTTCACCCATAGAAAACATTTGGTGCATCATAAAACGGAAGATACGACAAAAAAGACCTAAGACAGTTGAGCAACTAGAATCCTACATTAGACAAGAATGGGTTAACATTCCTATCCCTAAACTTGAGCAACTTGTCTCCTCAGTCCCCAGACGTTTACAGACTGTTGTAAAGAGAAAAGGGGATGTCTCACAGTGGTAAACATGGCCTTGTCCCAACTTTTTTGAGATGTGCTGTTGTCATGAAATTTAAAATCACCTAATTTTTCTCTTTAAATGATACATTTTCTCAGTTTAAACATTTGATATGTCATCTATGTTCTATTCTGAATAAAATATGGAATTTTGAAACTTCCACATCATTGCATTCCGTTTTTATTTACAATTTGTACTTTGTCCCAACTTTTTTGGAATCGGGGTTGTATCTAGAGGAGGATTATACATTCTACAAATATCAGCTGTTTTATTTTCATAACAACAAGGACCAGTGTTAGCGTTTCATCATTCTCCATTTTATTGTAAAAGAAAATAAGAAAGAATTGAAGAAGTTCAATAAATAAGGTCAATAAATAACCACCTCCACCATTACCACCACGACTACTACTACAAGCACTAGGAGAAGTGGTAGTAGTAGCAATCATTTATAAATAAATTGTCTCCATGGTAACTAATCAAATCTCCCTACAATATCAAAATTGCTGCTCACAATTCACGCACTCCCATCATCCTTGACACATTTAATCCCAACAATAGGTTTAATACTTTCACACACATGCACACACACATTTTTCTAACCAAGCATGCTGAGGCCTGCACCCAATTCCAAAAATTCTGGATATTTAATTGCATTAGGCATTGGTATCTTTTGGGTGTGTGTGTGTGTCCTTGTCTCACCTGTTTGTTTACAGCTGACTTTTTGCCATATATGCACTTTCACTGTACTCTTAAACAAATGAAATAAAGACTTGACAAATGATTGATTTGTCACCAGTGCATCCCAGGCCTGATGCGTCACAGATGTCCTTATCTGCATATTATGTAATGCTGTAATGATGACACTAGACCACAGTGGCTTCATTCTCAGGGTATTACAAAGCAGCTGTTAGAGGAATAAAACCAGGGCATGGTTCTGTGCTAATGTTAGCCTCAAGCAACTCCCTGACAGCTGATTTTCAGTTTTAGAGTATATCACAGCAGAGAGTTAATCTACCATTGAATCTTTCAGTTAACCCTTCCATCCATCCAAACACTTGAAAGTCTAGATACAGATGTTATATACATCACTCTGTTCCAAGCCAATAGTTTAAATCACTGATATCTTCCTCAAGGGCCAGATCCATTACCACAGTGTGTCTGTACAATTAACAGTTATTCCACAAAATCGAGTCGTACATGAGCTGATAGCTGATGAGATGCGTAGGGGAAATCTAATGTTTAGAGAAACAGCTTTGGGACCAAAAGGTCACCAGTTCGACTCCCTGGACCAGCAGGAATGGCTGAAGTGCTGTTGAGCAAGGCACCTAATCCCCAACTGCTCCCCAGGCTGCTCTGGGAATGTTGTACGTCGCTCTGGATAAGAGCGTCTACTAAATGACATTAATGTAATTAATGCATAGCGTCGACTCGGCTATAAACCATGTACAATGAGATTGAGTGGAATAACAACTGTTTTATTCTATCCACATTCACTGGATTTTGAGAAATGGGGCATTTTTATTTTTTGTAAATTCGATAAATAAAAACTTGACACAAAACGTTCGACAAAATCATTTCCGCTTAGAATGTAAACAAACTAGATTAGATAATCTAATCTAATCTACTTTGTTTACTTTCTAAGTGGAAATGATTTTGTCGAACGTTTTGTGTCAAGTTTTTGGAATGTGGAATGTGAAACTGGCGAAATGACATGAGCAATTTGTGAAAAACACTGTAATAATAATTCTTGAAAAATTAAAAAAGATACGTTCTTACCATCAAATACTTTTATTCCATATTCTCTCATTCATCTCATCTCATTATCTCTAGCCGCTTTATCCTTCTACAGGGTCGCAGGCAAGCTGGAGCCTATCCCAGCTGACTACGGGCGAAAGGCGGGGTACACCCTGGACACGTCGCCAGGTCATCACAGGGCTGACACATAGACACAGACAACCATTCACACTCACATTCACACCTACGCTCAATTTAGAGTCACCAGTTAACCTAACCTGCATGTCTTTGGACTGTGGGGGAAACCGGAGCACCCGGAGGAAACCCACGCGGACACGGGGAGAACATGCAAACTCCACACAGAAAGGCCCTCGCCGGCCCCGGGGCTCGAACCCAGGACCTTCTTGCTGTGAGGCGACAGCGCTAACCACTACACCACCGTGCCGCCCTTATTCCATATTTTGTTGCATTTTTTAAAATATTTTTTTGGGTTTTCTTCTTCTTCTTTTTTTTTTTGGGTGGTTGGCAAACCAACTTAAAGGTGCATTACCACCACCAACTAGGCTGGAGTGTGGAACAGGAGATATTGGGGGGGGGGGGGGGGACTATATTCTTTTAACTATTTCTGTTTCTTTGAAATGCTTGCTAACAGTTTTTGGGGTTTTGTTTTCGAGTAGTTTTTATTTCGTCCTCGGTTGGTTCAGCAACACGCTCTGCCATTTTGTTTTTCTCTACTCATGGTATATGAGCTGATATCCTAGTAGTAGAGTAGCCAATCCGAGCACACGATTGCTCATATCCAGTAAATGTGGATTGAATCATTCTGGATAGATCTGTTTTTGAGTACTGGTCATTTATATTCATCACGCGCCCTTCACATGAGCAACTACATCACTCCCACGCAATGCACAATGAGCACGGGTTTGCACAATATCCTACTGTCTTCTGAGACACACATGAGAGAGGATGAGGGTTTCTGTAGCTGCCCGAAGTAGCTGGAATTGTGATCTGTGTGTACTGCTGTCAGCAAATCTAAGTACAGTAACAAGGTCACCCTGTAACACTGTACCATCATCACTCACATTCATTCTCAACACACACATACACACACACTCCACTGTGGTAGTCATCAGAATTACAATGCTGATTAGACATATTCTCACTTCCATTGCTAGCAAAAGAGCTTCACTAATTAGATATTCTGAAAGAGACAGCAAATCCTACCTTTTATGTCTTTCACCTTCATCGGAGATCACCCAGGTCTTGTTTTCATGATTTCGTGTCTGTGTATGGGAGAGAGAGTGTGTTCTGCTGTGCTGTATTTGGCTCTGCAATGCAGCTTCTCATTCAGCACAGAACACACACACAAATTCAGCCTTTCAGCACTCCTCCATGCTTCTTAAAGCACCACGTCACTGCTACGAGGCGAAATATGACCCAAATACAAGTCACACAACGTGCACTGGTGGTGATGATGATGTGGACGCATTACAGTACATTTAATTAAGCACTTTAGTAAATAATTTGATATTAATAACAAAAGGGATGAAATGGCTTGACACGATAGCAGGACATAAATCTTGAACCTTCATCTAAACCTTCATAAGCCTTCATCTATTTTCATATAGAAAAGAGATATGAAATAGATGGTTATAATTAGTGATGAGCATACTGTGTGCCTCTGAACATATACCATTTTCTCAGTAAATGTTTTCTGCATATTTTGAAATGATTTTGATGTTTCAGACCTACTTAGTGACTTCTTCGGTCTTATCAAATTAATACTTACATATTATGTATTCATAATACATACAAGAATAAACACTAAGGATTCTCTTGCTGTGTCGCTGCTGTCTATGATCGATCATCGTCACTGGAACACAATAAAGATTCACACACTAAGACACACGTAATAGTGTAGTCTGTCCTGAAGCTACTATAACATGTCGAGACAAAAACTCTGTCCACAAGAATACTGTCATATTCATTCAGCTACAATGTGGAAGTGAGCACAGGCTAAATAACACATTTAACATTATATCTATAGCTTCATTTCACACAGGACTGGATGGAACACATCCCTGAAAAAGAGCTTTCTTAAAACCATACTACACTGCACTACACATTTGGATGCAGCAACAGAATAGATAGAGATGCAGTAATCACTTACTGGTACTTACTCAACACTGGTGTCTTCTTCTCACACACTCATAGCACCTAATGCTAGTTCTCTCTTTGCTTGTCATTACAAAAACCTAATTAGAACTGGTTGCCAGATTCTCTCTCTCTCTCTCTCTCTCTCTCTCTCTCATCAACTGAAAGTCCTAGCTCTTCATCAAGCCCCTCCTCTTTAATGTAATATGGACTTACCTGAAAATCACAGTGGGAAAACCCAACATCGTACACTTTCTTGGATTGCCTTCCATCTACTGCAAGCACTTTCAGAGATTTTTCTTCTTCTTTTTTTTTTTTTACATTAGTCATTCAATTAACCCGCAAGCATTTTTCTGTATATTAATTTCCTGCATAATTTTCTGGATTTTCTGGATAGCGCTGTCGCCTCACAGCAAGAAGGTCCTGGGTTCGAGCCCCGGGGCCAGCGAGGACCTTTCTGTGCGGAGTTTGCATGTTCTCCCCGTGTCCGCGTGGGTTTCCTCCGGGTGCTCCGGTTTCCCCCACAGTCCAAAGACATGCAGGTTAGGTTAACTGGTGACTCTAAATTGACCGTAGGTGTGAATGTGAGTGTGAATGGTTGTCTGTGTCTATGTGTCAGCCCTGTGATGACCTGGCGACTTGTCCAGGGTGCACCCCGCCTGTCGCCCGTAGTCAGCTGGGATAGGCTCCAGCTTGCCTGCGAACCTGTAGAACAGGATAAAGCGGCTACAGATAATGAGATGAGATGAGCATGGATGTGCTCATTCTGATATGTTATCATTAGGCAAGTCAAGTCAACTTTATCTATATAGCACTTTAACTACAGCCTTGCTGACCAAAGTGCTTTATAGTACATAATATAAAAGGCATAAAGCCAACATACACCACATGTACGCAGTCCGTTCTGTGGTACAACACACCTAGAATGCTAATAGAAAGATATGTATTAATTATAAAATTATAAAATCATAAAATAATAATAATGGGCGGCATGGTGGTGTAGTGGTTAGCGCTGTCGCCTCACAGCAAGAAGGTCCGGGTTCGAGCCCCGTGGCCGGCGAGGGCCTTTCTGTGCGGAGTTTGCATGTTCTCCCCGTGTCCGCATGGGTTTCCTCTGGGTGCTCCGGTTTCCCCCACAGTCCAAAGACATGCAGGTTAGATTAACTGGTGACTCTAAATTGACTGTAGGTGTGAATGTGAGTGTGAATGGTTGTCTGTGTCTATGTGTCAGCCCTGTGATGACCTGGCGACTTGTCCAGGGTGTACCCCGCCTTTCACCCGTAGTCAGCTGGGATAGGCTCCAGCTTGCCTGCGACCCTGTAGAACAGGATAAAGCGGCTAGAGATAATGAGATGAGATAAAATAATAATAAAAACAGAAACCAATAGCAAGATACTAAAAAAAAAATAGTATTAGATACAACTTTTAAAATAAGCTATGGCCTAATGGTTAGAAAAGCAGCTTTGGGACCAAAAGGTCACTGGTTCGATTCCCTGGACCAGCAGGAATGACTGAAGTGCCCTTCAGCAAACGCACCTAACCCCTAACTGCTCCTCAGGCTGCTCTGGGTATGTTGTACATCGCTCTGGATAAGAGTGTCTGCTAAATGCCATTAATGTAATGTAATGTAAAGACCATTATAATCAAATGGAATAATAAGAAGCATGAAATCAGCACAGATTTACAGATTGCAGTGGTACATTTACCTTGCTTCAAATATAAGTGAAAACAAATGGGTTGAAGAGGAACACCTATGGCAACAACTAACACAGGGGTGTGTGAGGTGGATGCGTCATAAAAACAAATAAAAAAAGGTGTGTAATTGTTGATATGGTGAAGCTGACTGTGAGGAGGTTTTTGGAAGCATTTCTGGAAGGAGTCTCCTGAGTGAACATGTTGTAATACTCGAAGTTTTCAGACACAGGAAATTCTTCAGGACAGAGGATTTTCAGGTTTCTCAGCAACGTTAACTTCACGACAGAGAAAAACAA
Source organism: Neoarius graeffei (assembly GCF_027579695.1). NCBI lineage: Eukaryota > Metazoa > Chordata > Actinopteri > Siluriformes > Ariidae > Neoarius > Neoarius graeffei. Next base: position 44,581,142 of record NC_083574.1, read on the forward strand.
GAGGCCGGTGAGGGACTGATGGTTGATAGCTGTTATAAAGGAAGTGAAAATAAACTTGTGTTGAGGATGTAACACAATATTAAATGTAACCAGGGGTGCAGATCCGATGTCAGGATTGGGGGGGGGACAAAAGTGATTTTTTTTTTTTGCCCGTATACAACTCATACAGGGCGGCACGGTGGTGTAGTGGTTAGCGCTGTTGCCTCACAGCAAGAAGGTCTGGGTTCGAGCCCCGTGGCCGGCGAGGGCCTTTCTGTGTGGAGTTTGCATGTTCTCCCCGTGTCCGCGTGGGTTTCCTCCGGGTGCTCCGGTTTCCCCCACAGTCCAAAGACATGCAGGTTAGGTTAACTGGTGACTCTAAATTGACCGTAGGTGTGAATGTGAGTGTGAATGGTTGTCTGTGTCTATGTGTCAGCCCTGTGATGACCTGGCGACTTGTCCAGGGTGTACCCCGCCTTTCGCCCATAGTCAGCTGGGATAGGCTCCAGCTTGCCTGCAACCCTGTAGAAGGATAAAGCGGCTAGAGATAATGAGATGAGATGAGATGAGATGCAACTCATACCATGCAACCATCAATCACAACTTCGTAGAGGCTCGCCACATCATTCAAAAAGTACTGCACAGGGAATCATTTGTGCTTACATTTCTTGTTTATTTGTCGTAAACAGCCAACAGCGTGTATCACTGCTTACTTAACTGTTATATTAGTAAATCATAATTTTAAGCATCTTGGGCATGTAATGTCTACTGACATTCTTATCTATCACCTCCCTCCGACCCTCCCAGATCCCCAGTTCTTCTCACTATCTTCCTTTTCTCCCAGTGTATGGGACTACTTTATGCGTGATTAATTGATATGGGTGAATATCAAAATCTGATTTATTTACATAAATTTATATAAAATCATTCCTTGTTTGTTTTTATCTGTCATTTTCCAGGACTCCCTGGAAGAAGAGATCTTGTATCTGTATAACTCTTCTTGTCTGTATAACTCTTCTTGTCTGTATCTGGACAACTCCTGAATACAATAGGATAAATAACTTAAATCAGTCTCATTAAATAATACCATTAATTTTGGTGCTTAATAATAAATTACCAAACAGCTAAATTATGGTATATTCCAAATTATTATGATCACTTACCGTATTACATAACTCATATGCACCTTGGAATTCTTTTGAGATTGGATGGCTTCAAAAATATCGGTACAACAAATAAACACACAGTTTCAATAATAATTGAATTTATTATAACAAAGATAAAAATGAATAATAGCAGTTGGAATCATTATATACAAATATGATATGGTCATATACTTGATGAGCATGTGTGTGTGTGTGATAAAAAATAAATATTAGCAATTGAAATACATTCAAATATGATATAGTCATATACTTGATGAGCGTGTGTGTGTGTGTGTGTGTGTGTGTGTGTGTGTGTGGAGGTGACCAGGTGTTTCTAAGTAGAACAAAAGAGTTAGCTTTGGTTGCTAGCAAAGATGTGTTTGTGTGTGTGTGTGTGGCCACATGTGGAGACAAAGATTAGCCTTGTGTTGCTAGCTAAGGCCAAAGAATTCTACCTCGTGGGGTTAAGAACAAAAGGGGTGTGTGGCCTAACAGAGGGTTAGCCTTGCTTGCTAACAAGACAAAATAATTAGCCGTGTGTTGCTAGCTAAATCCACTGAAATCTTGATGAGGTCACAATATGTGTAATGATGAAATTAAAGTGTTAGAAAGGAAAAGAGGAAAGCATGCAACAGCCTATCTATTAAACAACTGAGAGATCAAAACAAAATAGAACAATCATCAGTTCAACACGCTGCGTGTCTACAGTGTAAACAATTAAACCGTTCCTGAGTTTAAATTCACACTACTTAATAAAACTAATTCCTGAGACTAGTTTTATGCCCCAAAATGCCAGTCTTACTTCAGTATCTCGCTTATAGTGCAAGATTATGGAGATATGTTCCGAGACTTTTGGAGTCCACAGGAGCACGTGAGTCGATTCCGTGGAAGACAGAGGATTTCTTGGTCCGAACGCTTCGTAGTTCGTGGAGGAGAAGTCTCTGATCAAACAATGTGCACAGCGCTTTAGTTAGAAGGAATCCAGTCGCTTCTAACTTTTAATTAAACTGCTTGGGCGGCAGTCTTGTAACGTTACTGATAATAGACAAACAAACCGGCTGTAGCTCAACTGAGAGAGAGAGATAGCACGATTTAAGTAGTTCTACCGTGGCCAAGGGTAAAGAAAAACCATGCTGAATCGTTTTTCTCGGGAGAAAAGACGTCTGTATCTTGGATGCTCTGGTGAGCGGCCTCTTTATCTCTGTAGAACGCGCCACTTGTGACGAGATTCACAGCACCAAAGAGGAAGAGAGTAGCGTGCCTTAGTTTCTTATGGAATCATGGAGGAAGTGACATAGGTGATCCCGCCCTGGCATGACGCAGGTCAACGCGGAAGCTGGCCGATGAGACCTGTAGTTTCTTAAAGGGACTGTGTGTACCTACATATGTTTTATAGTAAAAAAATCCTCCTTATAACAAAATGTACCTTTCTTGTTCTTTATCATATTTCTGACCAGTAGACTCAACAAAATCATTCAATCCAATTCAAATAGTTTATTTCAAACCAATCAGACGAAACAAATATCAGTCAACAAACAAACAAAAACACCAAACAGAACAACCACCTTGGTTTGAAATGGGGATGGAAGAAGCAGAGCTGATCTATTTCCAACCCCAGTCGTCACAAATTTCATCAACATCATCAACAAGTAGACTCAATAACATCATGAATTCATATCCATTCATTATACAATCATGTGAGTATTGACCACTGAGTATGTGAGTCTGATCACTACACTCACAAACTATCATAACTAGGCAAATAAGCCAAAGGTGTGTTTGCGAGTTTCACTACCAGCAATAAATTGCTGACAGAGATTTGGTCTATCCAGCTCATCAACCTTGTCTCTGTGTACATGACACACAACAACACTGTTCAGTCGTTCCTGAGACATGGTGGCTCTAAGCCAGGTTTTAAGCCTTCTCAGGGCGCTAAAACTCCTCTCTGCTTCACAGGAAGATGCTGGCACTACCAATAAAAGTCTAACCAGAACCTCCACTTGTTTGAACAGTCCCTGCACCTCTACAGGCAGTTCCCTGAGTACCTCTGCTGCTTCTTTACTGCAGCTGAACTCATATTTACTCTTAAATAAAGGCAACTCAACAGCTGGAGCACCTCTTTTCAGCTCAGGGTACTGGTCTACCACATCATTCACCTTCCCAGTGAGGAGCATATTCTCCAGTTTCTGCAGATCCTTAAAACTCTCCTGATCAAAGCGTTCAGCAAATTGAGCATCCACAGTATCTAAGACCTTGAAGAACTCCATACGGTAGTAGTCAACTGCTTCACCAGGAAAGCGTCTGGCACCTCAATGGGTTGTATCTGTGCAGACTCAACCACTGCAGCATTTGCCTTTTCAAAAAGGGTCACATAGTGCTGGTCATTTCGTTTCTCCTGGAAAGAGGAGCGGACACAGCCGACCTCTGCCAGCATACCAGAGACAGTCTGGGTTCTCCTCTGCAGGGATTTGTTGAGGCATTCAAGCTCTCCGACCACAGCAGAAGCGAGTGTAAGACCCAAGACTGTTTTGCCCTTTCTAAAATGCTCTGCTAAGCCGCTGGAACTGGCTGCAGATTTGGATGTACTACCAGCCATTTTATCCAAGCTGCAGAGAACTCTGTCATACTGAGTGAGCACAGCCTTAATTGCTGTGTCCTGGACAGTCCACCTGGTTGGGCACAGCGGTTTCAAGGTTGTCATTGGCTCAGGCTGGTTGTCTGTTGTTGCGATGTCTGCAAACATGGCCTTGAATTTCCCTGACTGACCAAAGAGCACACCTAACTGGTGGACCCAAAAAAGTGAGTCCCAGATCAGTGGGGAGGCTGAGCAGGCAGCCTGTGTAATAAGATTGGAACAGTGTGCCCCACAGTGGACATACAGAGCTAGTGGCTGCTGTCTCCTCAGAATAGCCTGCACACCAGAGTATTTGCCTGCCATGTTGGCTGCCCCATCATAGCCTTGCCCCCGCAAACCAGCCATCAGTATGTTGAGCCTCACCAAAACATCAGTGGCCATGTCAGCAATGGCCTGACCAGTCGTCTCAGACACCACATAGAGTCCAATAAACTCTTCATGTGGCACTAGGTCATGATCAACATGGGTGTGGCTGATAAGGTTTTGTGCCACCTTCTACCCCTGTACTGCATCTGGGCTCTGGCCTGGTCTGGTTGTTCCCTGGCACTGGTCACTCCCTGGGTCTGCAGCTTGAACCTGAACTCTGAGCCTGACACTCCACCACGCCACTCTCTCTGATGTCCTCTTCTGCCTCTCCCCCTGACTGAGAACATTCTGCCTAAAGAAATAAAATAAATACCAACTTCATTTCTAGAGGACATCTACTTTCCTTTTCCTTCTTCACATTTTTTTTTTTTACTCAAAACGACTGGGCTTCTGGGGCGGCACGGTGGTGTAGTGGTTAGCGCTGTCACCTCACAGCAAGAAGGTCCTGGGTTCGAGCCCCGGGGCTGGCGAGGGCCTTTCTGTGTGGAGTTTGCATGTTCTCCCCGTGTCCGCGTGGGTTTCCTCCGGGTGCTCCGGTTTCCCCCACAGTCCAAAGACATGCAGGTTAGGTTAACTGGTGACTCTAAATTGACCGTAGGTATGAATGTGAGTGTGAATGGTTGTCTGTGTCTATGTGTCAGCCCTGTGATGACCTGGCGACTTGTCCAGGGTGTACCCCGCCTTTCACCCGTAGTCAGCTGGGATAGGCTCCAGCTTGCCTGCGACCCTGTAGAAGGATAAAGCGGCTAGAGATAATGAGATGAGATGAGATGAGACTGGGCTTCACTTACTATAATTGTGAAACCTTACCAGAGACTCCCTCTCTACATCTTCTCGACTGCTGCAGCTTGAACCTGACCTCTGTGTTTGACACTCCACCACGCCACTCTCCCTGATGTCCTCTTCCGCCTCTCAATTAAAAATAAATAATCGTCATACTATGAAACCTTACCTGACACTCCCTTTCCCCGTTATCTTGTATGGTAATGTTATTTAAGCTGCTCACCACCTCTTCAGCTGTCTTCCTAACTTTCCTTGGCCCAAGAAAGAAATCTCTTATGTCCCCTCTCCTTTTTTCTGCCATGCTTTGAGAAACAGTGATCTGGACCACACGTACAAACAGGACAGACACTGGTTAATTATGGAATGATTCAAATATGATGTCTTAACTTCACAGTAGGGCGGCACGGTGGTGTAGCGGTTAGCGCTGTCGCCTCACAGCAAGAAGGTCCGGGTTCGAGCCCCGTGGCTGGCGAGGGCCTTTCTGTGTGGAGTTTGCATGTTCTCCCCGTGTCCGCGTGGGTTTCCTCCGGGTGCTCCGGTTTCCCCCACAGTCCAAAGACATGCAGGTTAGGTTAACTGGTGACTCTAAATTGACCGTAGGTGTGAATGTGAGTGTGAATGGTTGTCTGTGTCTATGTGTCAGCCCTGTGATGACCTGGCGACTTGTCCAGGGTGTACCCCGCCTTTCGCCCGTAGTCAGCTGGGATAGGCTCCAGCTTGCCTGCGACCCTGTAGAACAGGATAAAGCGGCTAGAGATAATGAGATGAGATGAGATGAACTTCACAGTAATATAGCTAGCTAATATAAACAAACACCCGATCAATGTGCACTAGCAAATAGGCAAGCCATCTAGCTAGTGCATGTAGAAGTATTAGGGCTAGTGCTAAGCAACCAATTTATCTAGCTAGTTAGCAACCACTAGCTGGAAAATAGTACTAGCTAGCTAGTGCTGTTAAACTAGCTTCTAGTGAAGTTATTTCACCACAGGTGGCAAACACAGTCTGATTACGTTTTGAAATCATTTATGAGCACACTATTGTTCTAGTATTAGTATTCTACTTTTGATCAAAACTACTCACAGAGCCCCAGGATGCAGCCACTTCCCAGAGCTCAGAGAAAGATTGAGAGGGGGTATTTAAAGCCTGATGATATCATCAGCATCTGTGTAAGAAACTACCCATTCATTTGCATTGCAGTGGAGGAGACCAGAGATGGAATGCAGAGTCAGAAATATATTTGTCAAACATTATTTGTTCCACCATTTCTATCTAAAATGTGAAGAATGTGAAGTCTGAAAATACATTTGTTTGTACAATTTTGAATAATTTAGGGGATTTTTATTGGGGGGGACAATTCATGTTTTTCAGAAATGGGGGGGGGCATGTGTTTATTAGGAACACTTCTGTTCGTACATACAAACTACAAACACTCTTCTTGTGAACACGGAACTGATAACTTTGTTTACACTCTTGAATAGCTCTTCTTCATGACGACAACCGGAAGTGTACCAACACGATGGGGCGTGTAGCGCCACCTGTGGCTCAGGTGCACAATGCACCTCACACAATAGCTCGATTTCCTTGTGTGCATGTAGGATTGGATTTCTCTGGCACCCCTGCTGGGACCCTCAGCTCGATTACCGACAGCAGCTTGATTTGGATGTGCATGTAAACGCATTGACTGTATCTCTGTCGGTAGAGACGAAGCCGGGCCAGTCTTCTGCGGAGGTGCCGCGGACTAATTTTGAAATTATCCCTTATTAAAAGACTTAATGCAATCTCTCCCTGTGTCAACCCCTGATCAAAATATTGCCTTATTAGGTGATCGATTATTCCAGACATTCTAATGACCAAAGTTGCGTCTATACAGAATGAGAAATCGCCCCAAAGTCAGCATATCACAAGTCTCTTGGTGCACCTGAATGAACCATTTCTCAGCTGTTTACTCAAGATCATGAAATAATTGTTTTGTTTTCTCGAGATCACGGAATAATTGTTTTGTTTTCTTGAGATCTCGAAATAACGGTTTTGTTTTCTCGAGATCTCGAATTAGTTGTGTTGTTTTCTCGACATCCTGAATTAATTATGTCGTTATCTCGGAATAACGGTTTTGTTTTCTCGAGATCTTGAATTAGTTGTGTTGTTTTCTCAAGATCCTGAATTAATTATGTCGTTATCTCGGGATAACAAGGTGAATAAAAAAAAGGATTATATGAAGGGCCTCTCTTGGCTTCCGTAAAAAAACAAACAAAACAAAACAAAAAAACACACCACCCTGTCATTGATAATTTTCTGATAACATCATGCCCTACCAGTACAGTAGTGCAGTGGTCAGCACTGTCACCTCACAACAAGCCGGTTCTGGATTTGAACCTGGGGGCCGTCTGGGGACTTTGTGTTTGGAGTTTACATGTTCTCTTTGTGCCTGTGTGGGTTTCCTCCTGGTGCTCTGGTTTCCTCCGACAGTCCAGAGACATGTGGATTAGGTCAACTGACGACCCTAAATTCCCCATAGGTGTGAATGTGAGTGTGATGGTTGTTTGTCTTGGTGTTAACCCTGAGATAGATTGGTGACCTGCCCAGGGTCTCTAATCTATCTCAGGATATCCCCACCTCTCGCCTGAAATCAACTGAGGCTACATCCACACGACAACGGCAACGAGATGTTATTTAAAAATATATCGCGTCCAAATGGGCAACAATCAGTAAAATATCAGGTCCATATGGCAACGCAACGCTTGCTGAAAACGATGCAATACACATGCCACACTTCTAGGGGCGCTGTAAGACGGTCCCTTCGGAGACACCAGAACAATAGAAGAAGTAAGGACGCATGCGCATAAACTATTATGCGCGAGACTTCATATTAGCCACAAAGTCAGAAAAATCTGTTCGTAAAATTACATTATAATGACCAAATACAATGAAAAGTATTTTTCCAGTCTCACCTGTGAAAGGTAATCCCATGTGATCTCGTTTGGACGACAAACCTGTTGGTACAGTTAAACGCAGCTAATCTTTATTCTCCGCTTTGACCTATCCAATATGGCGGCGAGGATGACGTATGATTCTACGCGGAAGGCGGCGTCTTTAATGGTCCGGAATAAATTGAATACTACACGTTGATGGATTAATTTGTTGTTTCTCACCTGTGAAAGGTAATCCCATGTGATCTCGTTTGGACGGTAAACCTGTTGGTACAGTTAAAGGCAGCACATGAATCTTTATGCTCCGCTTTGACCTATCCAATATGGCGGTGAGGATGACGTATGATTCTACGCGGAAGGCGGTGTCTTTAATGGTCCGGAATAAATTGAATGATACACGTTGATGAATTAATTTGCTCCTCTACGCCCTTTTTGAGGAATGTATTGTCGGACTTAAACCAGCATCTGAAGAGGTGAGATCGCTCCTTTTTTTCCCTATTTTTGCTGGCGGGATTGACTCTGCCCTAAGGGCAGAGTCTCTCACTTTGCACCATTACACAATAAATATTCACAGTGAAAATATTTTGTAAGCGCATTTCATGAACCAAGTTATAGGATTTGTTGACAACTCGCATCGCATCGCAATGAGAAGATCATTGGCACTACTGGTGTTAAGAATCAGACCATTTTATAAATGAATATTTTGCTGTAGAGCTGCAGTGTTTGTACAATTGCATGTTTTTGCTTCACTATTACTGTCACTATTCTGCTTCTTGCATTACTACTGTGAACTAACACTGAACATAATAATAATAATAATAATAATAATAATAATATCCAAGCTCGTGTTTCACTCTCACTAGTGCTCTGTAAGGCTTTTTCCTGGTGATATCCTGGTGATATTCGTTACACTTCTACCCGGCGTGAAGCACTCACAGTCCTTTTTGAGGAATGTATTGTTGGACTTAAACCAGCATCTGAAGAGGTGAGATCGCTCCTTTTTTTCCCTATTTTTGCTGGCGGGATTGACTCTGCCCTAAGGTTGTGACGTCATCGTAAACAAATCCGTTCTACTCATCCAGACGACTTCACAACGGCAACGTTGCCAGATCTTTCCACTCTGGAACCCGTTCTCAAAAAGATTGCGTTTTGGGCACCCAAAACGCCGGTGCCGTGTGGACGCCAGGCCTAAACGATAAGCAATTGTATCGGAGTCACCTGAAGCCGTTGCCGTGTGGACAGGGCCTGAGATTGGTTCCAGCTTCCCCCATGACCCTGACAGATAAGCGGTATAGAAAATGGACGGATCATACCCTGTTGTGTTTTATTCCTTACTTAAATGATTTTGGTGTTATGGATTGTCACAGAAAATGCCCTCTCATCATCTTCCGTCAGTGAGTGCGTTTACATGCACATAGAGAAAATCGAATTTCTGCCGTTGCTCGACTGAAATCGAAGTTCTAAATGCCATGGATACACCTTAGCTAGGCTGAAATTGAACCGAACTTGATTTCTCGTAATCGAGCTACACGACCTAGATTATGCGATTTTTGCCGAGCTACTTAGTGCATGTAAACCCTATCGAGCTACGTAGTCAAGCTACTTACTTCAGCACTGCCCCTTCCGGAAGTGACGAGTGACGAGACCACAAGCGGGAAACACGACAGCCTCGGTCGGCATGACAACAGTAGTAGCGAGCAGCAGAAGAGGTCAGGAGGAACAAACGAAGAAGAGAAAATGGCGAGCAGAAACGTGCACTTCTGGAGCAATGAGGAGACAGAGTTCATGCTCATTCAGCTTAAGGAGTTGAATATATTAAAATTCATGGACGGGAGAAAAACGCGCAATGGAGAACACGGAACTGATAACTTTGTTTACACTCTTGAATAGCTCTTCTTCATGACGACAACCGGAAGTGTACCAACACGATGGGGCGTGTAGCGCCACCTGTGGCTCGGGTGCACAATGTACCTCACACAATAGCTCGATTTCCTTGTGTGCATGTAGGATTGGATTTCTCTGGCACCCCTGCTGGGACCCTTTGCTCAATTACCGACAGCAGCTCGATTTGGATGTGCATGTAAACGTACTGATTGTCATCACTGCCGAACCCAGTCCAGGCTTGAGGCAACCCGTGTTTGGTTGACTTGACTGGAACTGCAGCAGTAGGGTGGCCAGTTCCTTTCTGCACACTCACACACACCTATGGGTAATTTAGAGCCACCAATTAGCCTAATCTGCATGTCTTTGGACTTCAGGGGAAACGAGCACCTGGAGGAAACCCACACAAACATGATGAGAACATGCAAACTCCACACACAAAGGCCCCCATCGGCCACTGGGCTCGAACCCAGAACCTTCTTGCTGTGAAGCGAAAGTGCTAACTATTGCACCACCGTGCCACTCGTCACCTTCCAGATGGCACATAAATGCACACAAAAGAGTCTTTTAACATAACTGCCAAATATTTTAACACAAAATTAGTTGTATTATGCACTGTCCTTTCACATACCTCATTAAAAACACAAAATAATTACAAAACTTTTGCAAACATGGAAAATGTTTTTTTAAATGTTAGAATTGGTTTGAAGATGGAAAATGTTTCAATTATTTCTTCAGGTCGTCTGTTTCTTAGACAAAAAAGTAGTCGTGAATATCCACGAACACAGCCATGAAGTAGATTTAACATTCAGAGGGTGAAGGAGAGCCAGAAAATTAGGGAAGGTTATATAAGAGTCTTGGTCAATTATGAAAGTGGTTTAATATACAGTATATGCTGAAGCTTCATACATCACAGATTTTAATTTATTCTCACTGTCTCAGAGGATTGTGTAGCCCATAACGTCATATTGAGTGGCAGAGTGACTAGACAAGGCAACTGGCTATAAATTCACCATGTTTTGTTTTGGGTGTCCTACTACAGTCATCTCCAGAATTCCTGGCACCCTTCATGAAAATGAACAAAGATCAATAACGCATGCCATGGATGATACAATATATTAAGCTTAAATGTACAGGGACGTGATATGTATTTGCTAACAAGGTTGGAGAACCTTGTAGAGGGAACTGAACGTTTCAAACTCTTATATATTCTTAGATGAACGCATGTAGTTCATGTGTCGCTCTTTAATTTCGGCCACAGGTTTCAAATATGATTCATATCTATAGGCTGAGATAGCTGTTGCAAAACATTGATTTTTTTTCCTCCTACAACCATTTCCATGTTGTTTGGAGTCTTGTTGAAAGATCTGTCTAACATCTTCTATCAAGTCTTAATCTACTGGCAGAGAAAACCAGGTTTGGGTCAAAATGTAGAATGCACGATACCATCAGCCTCAAAGATCTCATGATTGGACAAAGATACATTTTGAAGAAAAAGAATAAGAACGCCATCCTGTGGACATAGACTGCACAGACAATGGCATCTGCATTATGGGTTCAGGACATTCAGCCCCATTCAGTGCTGACAGGTAGATTAAATCAGCCTGTTATATTATGGAAGCTGATTGTTCAGAAGGTGTTGATTAATTTGCTATAACAGCAGCTCTGGTAGTAGTGAGGACTGCAATACGTGCTTATTCAGATATGGGGAAATGTCCTGGGTATGCTCCATTTTTGGTTAGCAAATTCCAAACATAACATTTTGACTTTCTCTTACAGTTATATGACAGCTGACAATGACGGTTTCTCAAAAGTTGCTTATATTTCATAACTACAAACTAATGTTCAGGGAAATTCTTACCATACAGTATATTGGGCCGTTGCTCCATTGATGGATTTCAAGCACGTGACTTTTCTTAGCGCTTTTACCGGAAGTGAAATAGCTGGTGGTCTAAGCGGCTGTCGTAGTGCAAACAACTAGCGATGACTTATCAGAGTATGCTCGTAATCTAGAAGCCACTGCTCACTTTAGATATATTCAGAAGATTGCTGTGTGCAATGGAATCGACCCCTCCAGTCTGGGAAAGAAGGATTTGTCATACGATCTCAAAAACTACCCTTCAGTCGAGTTCCCCGACATCTCCAACTATCTGGTGTTGCAGACGTCCTTCTACACCGCAAAACAGATGAAAATGTGGAAGAGTACAGAGGTTTATAACTTTTTTGTATGTGGCTGGGTGAAGGACCTCGCTATCAAGTCGCTGCCGAATCAATCCTGTATTGTTTTTGCCTGTGTAAACATATTTTTTTAAGCTTTTCGTTCGCGTCTTTACAACGAAGCGCTGCAAGCTAAAGTGTAAACAAACAACAGTTCGCTTGATTCTCACTTGTGTCGGCTCTTATCTCTCAGCTAAATCATTCACAAAGATCATCAGAAACCCCTTTAAAGACCTGGATCTTAGTTAAACAAGACGGAGAAGTGATCACGGCGCATTGTAACTGTATGGTTGGGTAAGAGTTTTGTCATGACCTTCATGCATATGGACTTTGTGAGGCATAAACAAAGAAACAGCTGGGGACTTTAGCGCTTCGTGACTAAAAAAAAGCACCGTAAAATAACGACACACAGCAAGAAAAGTACTTGGAAAACATGAAGAACATACAGTTAGGTCCATAAATATTTGGACAGAGACAACATTTTTCTAATTTTGGTTCTGTACATTACCACAATGGATTTTGAATAAAACAATGCAGATGCAGTTAAAGTTCAGACTTTCAGCTTTAATTCAGTGGGTTGAACAAAATGATTGCATAAAAATGTGAGGAACTAAAGCATTTTTTAAACACAATCCCTTCATTTCAGGGGCTCAAAAGTAATTGGACAAATTAAATAATTGTAAATAAAATGTTAATTTCTAATACTTGGTTGAAAACCCTTTGTTGGCAATGACTGCCTGAAGTCTTGAACTCATGGACATCACCAGACGCTGTGTTTCCTCCTTTTTAATGCTCTGCCAGGCCTTTACTGCAGCGGTTTTCAGTTGCTGTTTGTTTGTGGGCCTTTCTGTCTGAAGTTTAATCTTTAACAAGTGAAATGCATGCTTAATTGGGTTGAGATCAGGTGACTGACTTGGCCATTCAAGAATATTCCACTTCTTTGCTTTAATAAACTCTTGGGTTGCTTTGGCTTTATGTTTTGGGTCATTGTCCATCTGTATTATGAAATGCCGACCAATCAGTTTGGCTGCATTTGGCTGGATTTGAGCACACAGTATGTCTCTGAATACCTCAGAATTCATCCGGCTGCTTCTGTCCTGTGTCACATCATCAATAAACACTAGTGACCCAGTGCCGCTGGCAGCCATGCATGCCCAAGCCATCACACTGCCTCCGCCATGTTTTACAGATGATGTGGTATGCTTTGGATCATGAGCTGTACCACACCTTCACCATACTTTTTTCTTTCCATCATTCTGGTAGAGGTTGATCTTGGTTTCATCTGTCCAAAGAATGTTCTTCCAGAACCGTGCTGGCTTTTTTTAGATGTTTTTTAGCAAAGTCCAATCTAGCCTTTTTATTCTTGAGGCTTATGAGTGGCTTGCACCGTGCAGTGAACCCTCTGTATTTACTTTCATGCAGTCTTCTCTTTATGGTAGATTTGGATATTGATACGCCTACCTCCTGGAGAGTGTTGTTCACTTGGTTGGCTGTTGTGAAGGGGTTTCTCTTCACCATGGAAATTATTCTGCGAGCATCCACCACTGTTGTCTTCTGTGGGCGTCCAGGTCTTTTTGCATTGATGAGTTCACCAGTGCTTTCTTTCTTTCTCAGGATGTACCAAACTGTACTGTAGATTTTGCCACTCCTAATATTGTAGCAATTTCTCGGATGGGTTTTTTCTGTTTTCGCAGCTTAAGGATGGCTTGTTTCACCTGCATGGAGAGCTCCTTTGACCGCATATTTTCTTCACAGCAAAATCTTCCAAATGCAAGCACCACACCTCAAATCAATTCCAGGCCTTTTATCTGCTTAATTGAGAATGACATAACGAAGGAATTGCCCACACCTGCCCATGAAATAGCCTTTGAGTCAATTGTCCAATTACTTTTGGCCCCTTTAAAAACAGGGTGGCACATGTTAAGGAGCTGAAACTCCTAAACCCTTCATCCAATTTTAATGTGGATACCCTCAAATGAAAGCTGAAAGTCTGGACTTTATGTCCATGTCCATTATATAACTATAACTTGAATATGTTTCAGTAAACAGGTAAAAAACCAAAATTTGTGTCAGTGTCCAAATATATATGGAACTAACTGTAGCTGAGAGGGAGATACAAACCTTTCAACAAGTGATCACTGCAAACTCGAGCATGCTTCGACTCGGCTCCCTTCGATTTCAGTGAGAGGTTCAAAAGCCACCTTTCTCGACATCTTTTTTGTGAAATCCTGTGTTCGTTCACCCTTTATTATTAGTTCACAGGGAACCCTGAAGAAACTTTTATCAATTTCACAGTTTGATCAATTCAAACAACCTAAAACAATGCAAGCGTAAGGCATTTTTCATCTGAGCAATGCACCTTCTCCGTACAAACACTGTCAACTGAGCTTTGGTAGACCACCAGCTAAAGTTTTGAATAACTCATGAGGCGGATGTGACATCACGTGAAACCCAGCAATACAGCTCACACAGACCATACACTGCTGGCTCTCCACATAAATAATCATTTAATAAATTTTAAAATATTGTAAAACTTCCACATTCTGTATGCATGTTTTATTTATTTGTTTGTTTTTGTTCTTAAATGATCAGTTTCCATTGTAATTAAAAGAAAATCCTCCTGGAAAATGAGTGGCACGGTGGTGCAGGGGTTAACACTGTCACCTCACAACAAGTTGGTGCCTGGTTCGAACCTCTCGGCTGATTGGGGCCTTTGTGTGTGGAGTTTGCATGTTCTCCTTGTGCTTGTGTGGGTTTCCTCCAGGTGCTCTGGTCTCCTCTCACCATCCAAAGACATGCAGATTAGGTCAACTGGCTGTTCTAAGTTGCCCATAGATGTGAGTGTGAATGTCTGTCTTAGCCCTGTGATAGTCTGGTGACCTGTCTGGGGTCTACCCTGCCTCACACCTAATGTCAGCTACCGTAGGATTGGCTCCAGCTCACCTGTGACCCTGAAGGGATAAGAGGTATAGAAAATGGATGAGTGAATAGATGGCTGTTGTCAACTGTAGCCTAAATAAAGGTTTCTTAATTTGGGAAAGACATAATTTTTTTAAAAACATAGTTAGCAGTCATATTAAATAAAAGCTGGAAAGGCTGTCAGAAACAGGATGTCTGGTTCTGTCTGGAGTTGAATGCAGTAACAGTATGTCCTGAAAATTGTTGTTGTTGTTGTGAATAAAAAATTACATTTCCAGTAGGACTGTTTTTTGAGTGTTTTCCAGCATTTCTAGGGCACAGTGGTAGGGCTAACATTAGAAAAGAAAAGAAAAAAAACCTTTCTGTATATGCCATGTCCATTTCTTCTGCTTCATCTCATCTCATTATCTCTAGCCGCTTTATCCTGTTCTACAGGGTCGCAGGCAAGCTGGAGCCTATCCCAGCTGACTACGGGCGAAAGGCGGGGTACACCCTGGACAAGTCGCCAGGTCATCACAGGGCTGACACATAGACACAGACAACCATTCACACTCACACCTATGGTCAATTTAGACTCACCAGTTAACCTAACCTGCATGTCTTTGGACTGTGGGGGAAACCGGAGCACCCGGAGGAAACCCACGCGGACACGGGGAGAACATGCAAACTCCGCACAGAAAGGCCCTCGCCGGCCACGGGGCTCGAACCCGGACCTTCTTGCTGTGAGGCGACAGTGCTAACCACTACACCACCGTGCCGCCCTCATTTCTTCTGCTTTTTCAATTCAATTAATTTCAATTTTATTTGTCTAGTGCTTTTAACAATAGACATGGTCCCAAAGCAGCTTTCCCTTTAGCTCTAAACCCAAATACAAAACCAGATATGAATATTTTGGGAATTAAACAGACACAGATCATGGCATAGTGTTACACTTCTAGTTTGTACTAATAGATTTTTAATAGCCCTGGCCACTAATTTAATTTATTTGTGCACTTTTTTCTGTACTTATTTCTGCAAGCAACACAAATAATTTAAGTGTGAATAATTTCGATGGGTCGAGGCTTTGACTGTTATAATTTTTCAATAAGCTCAAAAGGTAAGTAAAGTGACACGTTGTTTACTTATAAGATAAAGCAGCCAAAGTAAATCTGATTTTGAACATTCCTGGAACAGTCTTGGTAACAACAACACAGTGACATCAGAATTCATCTAAAGTCTAATTTTCCACAGTGTCCATTTTTGAAATAGTTGACATGTATAGCACCTTGAAGAGTGTCAAAGAGTGGCTTTAAATTAATGGACACAAATGTAATTAAATTCACCAACTCCTGCAATGCTGTGGTTACTGTTGGTATTCCTGATGATTTTGAAGGAGGAACGCATGAGTAAACATCAAATCATAAAAAACCCAGGAAGACAGAGTCATCTATCCCCCGTCCTATAGACCAATTATATACCAAGTTTCAAGATATTATTTGTCACATTTTTCAAGTTCTGCTGCAGGAAACCAACCCTACCTCTTTACACTGACCTCAGCAGCCCATGGCATAAACCCACCGGACCTTTGGTCCAGCCGAGCTAAAAATTACAATTTCTCACATTTCTTAGTATCAAAAGGCACATATACATTACTTAATCAACACATATACCAACTTTCAAGACCGTACCGCTCATAGTTTTCAAGTTCTGCTCCGGAAACAAAACCTACCCCTAAAGGCCAATTTATGCTGACAACCCAGTCCTCGCAGACGGTGTCGCAGATAGTGTCTGCGTAGCCCCCCCACCTTCGCAGACGCTCTGCGCGCACCTCCCAAAAATTGTGACCACCGCAGAAGCCTCGCAGACAAGAGGGCTCTGATTGGTCCACTCTACCCGCTGTACACGCACTTCCGCTTCCCTACTTTCCCGGTTTGTTTTGTTTTCACGACCGGCATTTTTAAAAACACGAGCGAAGATGGAGCAGCATGAAGAGCGGTTGATTGAGGAAGTGAGGAAGTACGGACATCTATACGACTCCAGTTCTAGTCATTATAAAAAAAAAAGTTCTAGTTATTATAAGTAACCGGAGGATAAACAGTCCACTAACCATACCCACCAACTACTCCTAGCGACTTCGCGCTCCCTTGCGTTGTGGCGGTGAATAACATCGCGCACGCCTATTACTCCCCGCTCAACGATAAATTACAACTGTCTGCGAAAAGCTATCTGCGAAAGCCTTGTCGCAAGAGCATGCAGAGGCCTTAAGACTAACCTGAGAGACTGAAATTGTTTCCATGGAAACATGAAAAATTAAAATTTCAAGACCACCAGTCTCAAGACCACTTTTTGAAGGTCTCGGTCTTGGAAAAGACCACATTTTTACTCTGGCTTGTCTCAGTCTCAAACATAAAGGACTCAGGACTTTATTTCAAGACCCATCAAGACCACAATTGCAGGGTT
The DNA here is from genome assembly GCF_027579695.1 of Neoarius graeffei. Classification (NCBI taxonomy): domain Eukaryota; kingdom Metazoa; phylum Chordata; class Actinopteri; order Siluriformes; family Ariidae; genus Neoarius; species Neoarius graeffei. Next base: position 44,598,433 of record NC_083574.1, read on the forward strand.
TCACTAAATGACCTGTGCATTTTTTGAAACTTGTTAACATCATTACTGTGATTGGATGTAAAACCTCCTGCTTCAAATGCAACCAATAACATGACTCATTGCTAATTTGAAATTTTTCTTCCTGTTAACAGCAGTCACCCCTCCCCCACCCCTTCACACACACTGATCTGGTCCTGGTTTTGATTCGGTCTCGCCCTGCCTTGGTCTTGGTCTTGACTTGATCTCAACCCCTCAAAGTCTTGTGGTGCGTTCATGTGCTATGGGAATTATGGTAAATACCAAACGCCGACATGGAAAGCACACATGAACACCCCCTCTTGTGGTATTTTCCACTGGGCAACTCGTAGAAAATTTTGATACACAAGTTGCCGAGATGAGATGAACTTTAACCTTTTCAACATGCCGGCGAGCGGTATGAACCAAGAAAGAAGTGGTTTTCACCTACGGAAAGCTGACTCTCACCTTTTAAACGAGTCATGTTATGTATATTATATTATTATAATATGTATATTATAGCCTAATACAAAATATTCTGTGGCTGTCCAAAGAACGCCAACAATGATCTAGATACTGGCTACTCTCATTGTGGCTACAGCCAAATTTCCAAAAACTGCGTGGCATTCAATGTGTTAAGAAAATCTCTACTTGTCATGATCAGGAAATATTCAGCATTTTTTGACTTTTGATAACTCATATTCCTGCTGCAGCTGATGAACAAGGCAATCTATAATTGTTTTAGCCAAATAACAGGCCTGATTCTGAATCTGGTCCACCATCTTTAATTTGTCAACGACAACAAAAGCATGTGAACACAACACACTGGTAAATACCACTTCCCAACTGGAAAATATCATCTTCCCATAGCACATGAACACAGCATTGGTCTTGATACACTCTGATCTTGGTCATGACTTGATCTCGGTTTAGGTGGTTTTGACTACAACACTAGTGAATACCACAAGGAGTCATATGTGTATTTCCTCAACTCTTGGCTTGATATTCCATGCATAAGACTTCAGCACAGTCTCATCCAAGTCTGTGTTTCATTCTGCTTCCACATCCTTTTTGTTTTTTTCCCCTCTTAAATGCCATTACAGGCGGCACGGTGATGTAGTGGTTAGCGCTAGGGCTGCACAATTAATCGAATTTAATCGAAAATCGCGATTTTGGCTGCCACGATTCAATTAAATGAAAATCGCGATTTATTTCCATTTAAAATCCGAGCTCTGTTGCATATGATTAAGCACTTTTTGACCAGTACTCCGCCAAACCATTAGGGGGCGAACCGACGCATGTAAGGTTTCATTACTCCGCCTAAATAAGCAAGCAAGCAAGCCTTAGGCGGAGTAATGAAACCTTACATGCGTCGGTTCGCCCCCTAATGGCGTGAGAGTAGGTAGCAGATTGAGGTGAGAGAGAAAAGCTAACTATGTCAGAACAGACTATTTAGCACTGGAGGCAATGCTGTGACCTGCCTTCGCTCTTGTTTAAAGCCAGAGCATGTTGATAGGCTGCTCTTTCTAGCTAAAAACTCGTAGGCCTCAGTATAATGCTATGTAATTGTTGCAACTGAGTTTTCAGTTCCTTCATCCTTTGGTAATTTCTTGGATAAATTTCATTTATTTGTCATTTGGAAATCAGAATTTCTCTTTTAAATTTCATTCTGCACTGAAAGCTGTTCATATCGTTTGTTTGAATTAGGGGTGGGTGATATGGCAAAAATGTCATATCACGATTTTTTAACATAAAATCTCGGTTTCGATTTTTTATCACGATCTTCCATCGAAAAAAACAAACAAACAAAAAAAAAACCAAAAACAGGCATTTTGGGACTACAAACCTTTCTGAACAGATTTTAATTAATAGTAGCAATTTTGCATGTGCAAACATTATAAACACACTGATAACACTGATAAAGTGCACTATTGGTTGTGAAGACAACAGCACTATTGGCCCTTTTCCACTACCCTTTTTCAGCTCACTTCAGCTCGCTTCAGCTCACTTCAGCCCGACACGGCTCGCGTTTCGACTACCAAAAACCAGCACGACTCAGCTCGTTTCAGCCCTGCTTAGCCCCTAAAACTCGCACCGTTTTGGAGTGGGGCTGAAGCGAGCCAAGCCGTGCCGAGTGAGGTTGGGGGCGTGAGCAGACACTCCCCTGTGCACTGATTGGTGAGGAGGAGTGTCCTCACATGCCCACACACGACCCGCGAGCGCGCTGGGATCTGTAAACACCGCAAACCCGGAAGGAGAATAATTACGAATTACGAGAATTTCTGAAGCCTTATGCGCCTCGCCTCATCTATACGCTCTTGCCAGTATCTGTCCGCGTTGTCGGTGACAACAAGCCACAGCACCAAGACCAGCAACACTAACGACTCCATGTCCTCCATGTTTATTGTTTACTATCCGGGTCGTGAGACTACCGCTTAAAAGCTCACTGAATCAGTGACATACAGAGCATCGTGGACGAGTTCGCGGAGCGCAAGGCTCGTCGTATGCCCTTCAAATAATGCGCGCAGTAGGCTATTGATGTTTTATTATGAGCCATGTACAGTATGTCGCCTAATGTTTTTTTGTTTCTGAGTTACATGTTCGTTTGAAGGACTTAATGTACAAAATAACATAGTTGCACCCCGTAGTGTTGAAATTGGTAAACACAGTGCATTCAGTGAGGTTTGCACCGCCCTCCTTTTATTTCTGACTCTTCCTGTCACCGTTGCAACCTCTGAGCGCTCATTCGTATGCCCTTCAAATAATGTGCGCAGTATAGGCTATTGCTGTTTTATCATGAGCCATGTACAGTATCCTAATGTTTTTTGTTTCTGAGTTACATGTCCGTTTGAAGGACTTGATGTACTAAATAACATAGTTGCACCCGGTAGTGCTGAAATTGGTAAACACCGCAGTTGCGGACATTTTGTAGCCTAAAATGATGTTATGATAAGCTTTAATAAAGGGCCCGGTCATTTGCCCCGCCCCCGGCCCGGCTCTGACTTGTTCCGCCACTGTCACTGATGTCACTGTTTGCGCTGCTTAACGACATCACGTGACGTCCACCCACTTTCGCTAACTCCACCCAATGTGTCCACCCACTTCCAGCCAGCACGGTTCAGCGCGGTTGTAGTCGAAATGCAACTCCAACAGCCCCGCTCAGCTCGACTCAGCACGGCACGGCTCAGCCGCGTTTGTAGTGGAAAAGCGGCATAAGTAAACATCACTCTGATAAAGTGCATTCTTAGAATATAAAAAAGACAGTAAAATATGAAATGTTGAATAACACACAATCTTCGGTTATTTTGAAATGATTTAAGTATCAAAACACCAAATAGCTTTTTGAAAATGGTCCAGACTGGTGGTGGGGAGCAGGGCCGCTGACAGCTTTGGCTGGGCCCGGGACAAAATGGTCTGAATGGCCCCCCCGGGCCAACCCACACACACATCCTTTAACCGAACGCCATTAAATGTATTCCGTTACGCCCCAAGCCTGCATGCGACAGCCCCCGCAGTGCCTTCCTAAACTCGTGGATAGTCTACTATAATCACGCGATTGGGGTGCTCTTGAAGGAGCAGCGATGGACGGGGGATTTCGGGCAGGGCTGGGGGTGAGCATAGTATACTGTGCGTGCGTACTGTCCAGTGTGAAAAGCAGAGAAGAACACACCGCTCGAGAAATGTCGGGATATGATTGCGGGCTAATGTGAATATTCTTAGCTTCAATCAGATATATGAAACACAATGTTATTAAGCCGTTGTGGTTATGAAATGATTCAATGCCCTGTGCGTTTGATATGGTGTTCAGTGTGACTTGCTCTCCCCTCGTTTGTAACATGAATTGCGTGCCGCGCGCGGCTTGGTTGGGGTTACTTTACGGGGCTGGCAAAAGTTGGCTGTAGGCCAATTTATGCTGACAACCCAGTCCTCGCAGACGGTGTCGCAGATAGCGTCTGCGTAGCACCCCCACCTTCGCAGACGCTCTGCGCGCACCTCCCAAAAATTGTGACCACCGCAGAAGCCTCGCAGACAGCGTCGCAGACAAGAGGGCTCTGATTGGTCCACTCTACATCCGCTGTACATGCACTTCCGCTTCCCTACTTTCCCGGTTTGGTTTGTTTTCACGACCGGCATTTTTAAAAACACGAGCGAAGATGGAGCAGCATGAAGAGTGGTTGATTGAGGAAGTACGGACATCTATATGACTCCAGTTCTAGTCATTATAAAAAAAAAAAGTTCTAGTCATTATAAGTAACCGGAGGATAAACAGTCCACTAACCACACCCACCAACTACTCCTAGCGACTTCGCGCCCCCTTGCGTTGTGCCGGTGAATAACATCGCGCACGCCTATTACTCCCCACTCAACAATAAATTACAACTGTCTGCGAAAAGCTATCTGCGAAAGCCTTGTCGCAAGAGCATGCAGAGGCCTTCAGTCTTACCTGTAGGGTGACCACCGACATGAGTCTGTAAGTTAGGACACTTGTGTCCAAAAGTGAGGACAAAGGCCCTAAAGTTAGGACACCGTCGCGTTACGGGGGGGTAAGAAAAACTTATAAAAAAAACGTATGAAGTCAATATATATTTATTAACTTGGAACACCTACACTGACAGTCAATGAAAATGTCCAGGTGACATTTATGAAAATAATTTTATTCATAAGCTATGAAATCATGTACTAGAAGCTTACAGATCAATATACTGACATTTAACTCGAGATGAATAAACAAAAAATCACAATTGTTGTGAGCTTTGATAATGTACAGTCCGAACAAAATGGATACCCTGTAATTGGAAAGTTGCAGCTTCACTACCGAGTATTGTCCCCACCAACAGCAATACAAGCCATCAGTCTGCGACGCATACTGCGTATCAAACAGCGAATCCTGTCTTGTGGAATGGCCTGCCACTCCTCTTGAAGAGCCTGGATCAGTTGACCTCTGTTCATGGGACGAGGAACACGGTTCTGGATCTGAACACCAAGGTGATCCCATAAATGCTCAATGGGATTGAGATCAGGTGAATACGCAGGCCATGGCAGGGTTTGGACATTCAATCGACGCCCAACTTCTGAAAAACTTAGGCCGGCTTGCACCATGCCGAGGGCCCGCCATCTGTCATCTGGATTTAACCGTGGCATCTTGGACATAAGGAATACAAAAGTCGGCTTTTTCATGGCCTTAATAAAGGCTATCCAACCCATCCTTTCAACCGTGTACAAATTTTTGTTTTTCTCCAAAACAGCACTTTGAGCTGATTCCTAAAGACCACTCCCTGAAGACTATTGAAAAATGTTTGGATTGAGGAGAACTCATTAATGACTTCTGTGCACGCTATTCAATAGAAACATCTCAAAACAAACATTTCCCCAACTCCGTATTGCATAATATGTTGAATTATTGACCTGGACTTTTTCATTGACTGCCAGTGTATCAAAAAGAGAAATGTGGAAAATGATGGTCAAGACCATGTCAACAAGAAACAAAACATCACTGTAAAGTCACTGTAAAGAGTTGTGTCCATCTATAGACACTGAAAAAACAGTCTTTGCCATGCCATAGGCCAACATATTTATCTCATTCATCTCATCTCATTATCTCTAGCCGCTTTATCCTTCTACAGGGTCGCAGGCAAGCTGGAGCCTATCCCAGCTGACTACGGGCGAAAGGCGGGGTACACCCTGGACAAGTCGCCAGGTCATCACAGGGCTGACACATAGACACAGACAACCATTCACACTCACACCTACGGTCAATTTAGAGTCACCAGTTAACCTAACCTGCATGTCTTTGGGCTGTGGGGGAAACCAGAGCACCCGGAGGAAACCCACGCGGACACGGGGAGAACATGCAAACTCCACACAGAAAGGCCCTCACCGGCCCCGGGGCTTGAACCCAGGACCTTCTTGCTGTGAGGCGACAGCGCTAACCACTACACCACCGTGCCGCCCCCCAACATATTTATTCACTTGAAAATGACCATCAAAAAGAAAAAAATATGAAAAATCGAAAAATGAGTCAAGAAACATGTAGGCCTACTGTCATTTAGCCTACTATACTGGCCTTGGCTTATCCACAGGAACTAAACTAAAAACAAAACATTGTTGTGTTCATTTATGCTCATCCAAAAAATATCAAAAAGAAAAACATGAAAAATGACAGTCAACCATGTCATTTACATTCGGCCTATAACCAGGGGCGCCGCTAGGGGGGGGGAAGTTAGGACGATTCTAAGGGCCTGGCACTGACAGGGGGGCCCTGTGAGGGATATTAATATTATTTTAATAGTATTGCCTTGTGTAAGTTTTTGAAATAAAATATTTCATTTCATCTGTTAAAATATGCAAATTATACATGGTTATGATTTGCTATAACATTTTTCTTGAATTATTTATGATATTGTCATTTCACCCCTCCACCCTTTTTACTAATGGTACAGTCTGATTCTGGGAGCAGGATTAGCGCAGTTTAGAGCAGCTGGCAGTTTCTCTCTGAGCGCAGCAGAGGTGAACATTCTAGAAGTTGCTAAGCAGGAGCAGGTGTGATAAATTATGAAGTCCGGATATCACACTGTGTGTGTGAAAAAAAAAAATCACCTTTTTTCATAGGTATCTTTATTGTATAATTAAGTCTAGATGTTTTGCCATTGTTCATGTGTGGATTTGTTGATATTGTTAAGTATTTAACTTTAATATTTTGCACATTAGCTGTGGTCAGAGATATCATTGCTATTGTTCATGTGTGGATTTATTGATACTGTTGCTAAGTATTTAACTTGAATATTTGAACATTTGCTGTGTTTTCTAATAAATGTGTGATGCCTAAAAGAAACCAAAAACACTTAGTGGATTTCTTGCAGTGCACTCTGTAATTGTATCAAAAAACTAGTGTAGTTATTCATCAAGGCAGACATTTGATCACATACAATAAGTCAATAAATGGAGGAAACAAAGGAATACATTTTGTAATCCTGATTATTGATGATGTTTGCTGGAGGGCTCTGGAGTATCCATAATGTGCATACAGAATGTTATAATGGTGCGTTCATGTGCTATGGGAATTATGGTAAATACCAAACACCGACATGGAAAGCACACATGAACGCCCCCTCTTGTGGTATTTTCCACTGGGCAACTCGTAGAAAATTTTGATACACGAGTTGCCGAGATAGGGCGGCATGGTGGTGTAGTGGTTAGCGCTGTCGCCTCACAGCAAGAAGGTCCTGGGTTCGAGCCCCGGGGCCGGCAAGGGCCTTTCTGTGTGGAGTTTGCATGTTCTCCCCGTGTCAGCGTGGGTTTCCTCCGGGTGCTCCGGTTTCCCCCACAGTCCAAAGACATGCAGGTTAGGTTAACTGGTGACTCTAAATTGACCGTAGGTGTGAATGTGAGTGTGAATGGTTGTCTGTGTCTATGTGTCAGCCCTGTGATGACCTGGCGACTTGTCCAGGGTGTACCCCGCCTTTCGCCCGTAGTCAGCTTGCCTGCGACCCTGTAGAAGGATAAAGCGGCTAGAGATGATGAGATGAGTTGCCGAGATGAGATGAACTTTAACCTTTTCAACATGGCGGCGAGCGGTACAAGACTAGTTTATGAACCAAGAAAGAAGTGGTTTTCACCTACGGAAAGCTGACTCTCACCTTTTAAACGAGTCATGTTATGTATATTATATTATTATAATATGTATATTATAGCCTAATACAAAATATTCTGTGGCTGTCCAAAGAACGCCAACAATGATCTAGATACTGGCTACTCTCATTGTGGCTACAGCCAAATTTCCAAAAACTGCGTGGCATTCAATGTGTTAAGAAAATCTCTACTTGTCATGATCAGGAAATATTCAGCATTATTTACCTTTTGACTTTTGATAACTCATATTCCTGCTGCAGCTGATGAACAAGGCAATCTATAATTGTTTTAGCCAAATAACAGGCCTGATTCTGAATCTGGTCCACCATCTTTAATTTGTCAACAACAACAAAAGCATGTGAACACAACACACTGGTAAATACCACTTCCCAACTGGAAAATATCATCTTCCCATAGCACATGAACGCAGCATAAATCCATACTGATACAGTGATGCATGCAATTTCTCTCAACACAAACATTTGGATTGAATGAACTCCATAGGCTACTGAGTGGCCTAATAATAGTTGCTCATAAAAGAAAAAAAATATATATATATCTTCCATATATATCATGGAATGTTCATTTTAAGGCAACAATCTATTCAGTCTAATTCTGACAGTTCTGCATTTAAAATGTTCATATATCAAATAATTGTATCACCTAAACTTGCTAGGTAGCTGATCACACGCGTAGTAAAGTAGAAGTGCCAGCCAAAAACAGACTTCAAATTCAGTTGCTTGAGCTTGAAAATTTTACCAGGGGGGCCCTAAATTGTAATCTTTCATAGGGCCCAAGATTTCTAGCGGCGCCCCTGCCTATAACCCTGGCAATACATTTGGCATTCTCTCTGTGGCGGTCTGTGTCCGCGTGTCTGTCTGTCGCACCTTTCCCTCTGCTCCCCACAGCAATGCCAGTGCGACAGAGCTTGCAGAAGGCGAAGTGTTCTCCTTTTTGGCTCTTGCCGACAAAACGATGCTCTAAGCACCAGCATTTTTAAAGGATGTCTTTCGTTTCGGCATGAGTATTGTTCAACAGCATGTGCGCCAACATTCATAGGTTTTTCCGTACAAACATTCGCATTGCGCGCGCAGCTCGGAGGAGCAAAAATCAGCCAATCGCGTGAGCGCAGCTTTTGAGTGACAGCAGCTTCCAGCCAATCAGAGGCTGCAGAGGCTCCATCAGCTGCGCGCGCAGCGCGAATGTTTGTATACGAGAAATCCCTGTAGGCTATCTTTTGGCCCTTTTCCACTACCCTTTTTCAGCTCGCTTCAGCCCGACACGGCTCGCGTTTCGACTACCTCAGAGCAGCACGACTCAGCTCGCTTCAGCCCTGCTTAGCACCCAAAACTCGCACAGTTTTGGAGTGGGGCTGAAGCGAGCCAAACCGAGCTGAGTGGGGATGGGGGCATGAGCAGACACTCCCCTGTGCACTGATTGGTGAGGAGGAGTGTCCTCACATGCCCACACACGCCCCGCGAGCACGCTGGGATCTGTAAACACCGTAAACCCGGAAGAAGAAGAATTACGAATTACGAGAATTTCTGAAGCCTTATGCGCCTCGCCTCATCTATACGCTCTTGCCAGTATCTGTTGGCATTGTTGGTGACAACAAGCCACAGCACCAAGACCAGCAACACTAACGACTCCATGTCCTCCATGTTTATTGTTTACTATCCGGGTCGTGAGACTACCGCTTAAAAGGTCACTGATGTCACTGTTTGCGCCGCTTAACGACTTCACGTGACATCCACCCACTTTCGCTAACTCCACCCAATGTGTCCACCCACTTCCAGCCAGCACGGTTCAGCGCGGTGGTAGTCGAAATGCAACTCCAATAGCCCCGCTCAGCTCGACTCAGCCCAACTCAGCACGGCACGGCTCAACCCAACTCAGCCGCGTTGGTAGTGGAAAAGCGGCATTTGCCTGTATGTCATTGCAGAATAGCAAGTGTAAATAATGGGCGGGGATTTGTGACGATTGATGCAACGGTGGCGGCTGAGGGTCCGAAATGAGGACAAAATGTAAAAAGTGAGGACGCGTGACAGACGTCCGGACAGACGGCTCTAAAACCGGACTGTCCGGACCAAATCCGGACGAATGGTCACCCTACACCTGGCTCAGCTGCCCCACTGCCTTTGCTAGTACCTGCTGCATCATCCGAATCTTTTTTAAAATATTTATGCAGTGAGCCCCTGAGTCTCTTGGTTTCTTCTTCTCTTTTTCTCTTTTCTTTTCTTTTCTCTTCTGTGCTCCTGACTTGTGCATGTTGGCAAATGGCACGCACGCTGATTGTCGAAGCGCTATGATCGAACAATGTCGTTTTTTTCCCCTTAATCAAAGAGTCAGACCAAACCATTTTTGCATTAGGGGTGGTAGGGGGTTCTTGACACCTTTTTCAAAGACAATAAAGGCAAAAGATCTAGAAATCATTTATTGAATGCAAATATAGCACATTTCTCCCCCAAATCAACACATTTTGAAATGAAATAAAATAATCGCAACTTCATGAGAGCCCAGTTCTGGGCCCCCCCCCCCCATTCCTGGGCCCGGGACAACATACCTGTTTGTCCCCCCCTGTCAGCGGGCCTGGTGGGGAGGCTTCTGCATAGCTTTATTGTGGCTGTTTGAATGTTGCTAGCACCAGCCTCTTGTACTCGAAATGTAGTTTATATTTAAAGAAGCCTTCCCCAAACTTGACGGCCAGAGACCTCTGCACTCTGCCCAAAGAACCAGCGCGGGCACGGCGCGCCACCTCGGGATAGAAACGAAACCTAAGCGGAGCCCCGCGGCGCGCCTCCGCTTAGCCTCCGCGGCGCGCGGCTCCAGCCCAACGAAGAGCCACGGTGCTCGGCTTTAGTTTCGTTTTCCCATCGGCAGCTCCAGCCTCCCCAAGCTTAGAATGTGTAGATTCCATTTCTGACAATAAGTTCCGTTTCAGATGCATAATTCCGCAATTTCCGCCCGTTTTCCGCGATCACGGATTTTCAGTCCCTCTACAGGTTAAGGACATCTTACGTCTGCCGCGTCGGCGGGAACCAGTATAGAACGTCAAGTTATTGTACCCAAAGGGAAAAAAAAAGTTATTACGCTCATTGGCCAAGGCGATCTATACGATTTCTCCACTTTGGCAGATCATCTGCGATCTTCTACTCGTTCTTATTCTTAACGATTTTATATCGTCAGATCGCACACCCCTAGTTTGAATATAGTGAAATAAAATTTAAGTGATTTCCCTAATATCAAGAATAATCGTGATTAATAATCGCGATTACAATTTTGATCAAGATAATCGTGATTATCATTTTTTCCATAATCGTGCAGCCCTAGTTAGCGCTGTCGCCTCACAGCAAGAAGGTCCGGGTTCGAGCCCCGTGGCTGGCGAGGGCCTTTCTGTGCGGGGTTTGCATGTTCTCCCCATGTCTGCGTGGGTTTCCTCTGGGTGCTCTGGTTTCCCCCACAGTCCAAAGACATGCAGGTTAGGTTAACTGGTGACTCTAAATTGATCATAGGTGTGAGTGTGAGTGTGAATGGTTGTCTGCGACTCTGTGTGTCAGCCCTGTGATGACCTGGCGACTTGTCCAGGGTGTACCCCGCCTTTCGCCCATAGTCAGCTGGGATAGGCTCCAGCTTGCCTGCGACGCTGTGGAACAGGATAAAGCGGCTAGAGATAATGAAATGAGAAATGCCATTACACCAAACCAGCACTGTGAATAGCTATGAATACTGTGAATAATTAAAGCATTAGTGGACTAGATAAACATTTTTGCAATGTCTTGTCTGAAGCATTTTCTTTATTTGTGCTTTTAAGCCTCAAGAATGTGATGGCTGAATTGGAATCCAGCACAAATGGAATAATGGATCAACTTTACTGTGAACTCTGCACACTCTCAGAAAATAAAGTACCTTATTATACCTTTCGGGGTACACAGCTTGTCACTGGGGCAGTACCCTCTAAGGTACTTACCTTTAATATACTGCATGGGAACATAGATGTACTGTTTTGACTGTAAAAAGGTACACATTAGGGTGCATCAGTTGCCCTCACTTTCATAAAATCTGATGCATTTTTGTTTGAGTGTTCCTTTTCACCAATAAAGACATCCTGTAAAATTTTCTGACCATATTCAAAAGTCTAATGGTGGCACCATGAGGTTCATTTTTTGCCAAAAAACGCTTATTTTATGTTTTCGCGTAAGGTTTGAATCACAATGTTGGACTCCATTTATTGATTTCTTGTGAGCCAGAGATCATGTTAAGAACCTTTGCAAGGGATTGAGAAGCATTAATGTGATTCATAATACATTTGTATTGTTTAAAAGTAGTTGCACAATGATTCAATGAACAGCTAAAACTCAAACTGTGCTTGATAATATATTTCGAATATGTACTAAAAATGTGTCTCTAAGATATTTGGTATACTCTATAAGGTGCCATAATGTTTCATGAAAAGTGATCGAAATTTTGTCATAAAAGTCATAAAATAGCAGCTTTTTCCATAACTTTGAGCTCCTGGTGCCACCATTAAACTTTTGAATTTTGTCAAAATATTTCACCCAGTGTGTTTTTTTACCAAAAAGAACATAAAAACAAAAAATCCATCATGATCGGAGGAACTTTTCATTTTTAGGGGGCAACTGATGCACCCTAGTACACTTAGCTACCTTGAGATCCAATAATGAGCCCTAGGGAGTACATTAGTGTAGATTTAACCCTGGGGAACAGAAACAGACTCCTACTGTACCCCTATTTCTCACAGTGCACATATTTAAAAACAGCTAATATCACATCCTGTAAGAACATGACATGTGCTTGCTAACTCTTTACCGTAGGCTTGGCTCTTTATATACAGAAACATCCTACTGGATACAAAAGCCTCACTTTATTATATCACTGACAGAGAAACAGGGCGATATAGACACTGTTTACACATAAGCCTCTGTGCACAAAACATCTCAGCTGCTATGAAGTGAGACTGTCCACAGTAAACCACATAATTCAACCATCAGCTACATGTTTATTCCAGCAAGGGAAGTTGTAATATACAGTATGTCTTCATAGATGCATCGGGAAAGGATCCTTTGGAAGGATAAATTAATTTCAGTTTACGTAACTTAATGTGAAAAAAATGATATTGGAGGTTGTTTAAAATCATTTAGGGATGTTGTTTAATGCTCTTGAGCATCAAGCAACACTCTCAGCACGTACAAACCATTTGATCAATTGACTGCAGTATTTCCAGGGACTTCTAAGCTTCCTGACGTGATGTTACCATAGTCACCAACTCTCAAAGTGAAGCATATTTGCAATTCTACTCCAATGTGACAGAAGAGGTCACTAAAGCCAGTGTACTGGAACACTGCACCTGAACACTAGACTGGAATGTTGTGAGCAATAACAAGCTTCAAAAGGACTCTTGCTGAAAGTATAGGCACCCTAAAAGAGTGCAGCAAAGTCAAAGCAAAGTCAAATTGAATTTGTAACCCTTTTTTAAAGAGGTACCAAATATAATATATACAGTTGCTGATGTGACAAAGTAACGTATTCTTAAGTATTCTATCAAATTTATATACTAGAAAACAACGAAATATCTTGGTAATTGTAAATATAATAGTCGGTACGCTAAACGGCACAAGAGTCGCCATTTTTAAAAGACCGTGACGTCAGCCCTACCCACTGCACTAGGAGAGAAGTGTGCAATCATGGCGTCGGGCGCATCAAGTGAAAGCGACAGCTCTGTCGAATCATACGAAGAGATCCCGCAAGACACACTGCAAGCAGGCTATGGCTTAGAAGGGTACCAGTTTGAACCTAGGAGAGGTACTCTCGACTCCGGTGATGACGAAAGAAGAGAAGAAAGCTCGGATGACGGCGAGGATGAAACTGATGCTGACCATGGGCATGGCGAGCGTGGGGCAGAGCGTAACACAACTGGGCACATACATACGTCATGAGTGTTACGCAGAGAAAATGAACGTGCATTCTGATTGGATAAAATTAATATCATGGCGGGCTGTTCAAACTGCGGAAATAGTTTGCTCGAGCTACTTTCAAAACTCTATAACTTTCCAACCTTAGAACAAAAAACTTTTGTAAGTCTTGAATAAGGTTTGTTAATGTGTGTTTTATTGTTATATTTACTCTATATATTGCCCTCTGTTCCCCTTTAATTTAATTTCGATCATTTCCTTCCTTGTTTCTGAAACTTCCGAACCATGACATTCTTCTTAATATAACTGAGAAGTCTGTGTATCACATCAATATTATAATAGTAGCAGGCTTTATAGAAGATGACAACTTTAAGAATGAGCACACACCAACTGAAAGTCAATGTAAAAAAAATTACTTTAGTATCTAAATGAATGAGTGAATCCAATTGGTTCGAAATGACGAATATAATTGCATCATACACTTAAACAAATAACCGCAACAACGGCATGTCAGATTATTTTTTCCCGTATAAAACCACACTAAACCAGCAAAATGTCTTGGTGGTTGAATTGCACATGATTTGTGCAGTAATTATTCCCATTTCCAACTGGACATCTGTTAAAGGTAGGCTGTCTTTCAGATTTTTCAAGTTTAGGTCATAAAAAGAATTTTTCCTGACACCTGTCAGAGTGCGGGAGTGAGGCGGATGTAAGTGCAGAAATGTTTAATACACTACGGTGCACTCTGTACAAAGAGTGCATGAAATACACACAACAGCGAACAGTCCGAATTAACAGGCGAGGTCATAGACAAGAAAACAGGCAAGAGGTCAATCGAGGCACAAACAGGATATAGGAGGCAAAACGAGGATGAGAACTAGGAACGAGAACAGGAGTCGAGAAACCAGGAAACCAACAGGAACAGGAAACAAGGCTCGGTAATGCACACTAACGTAGCGTAATACCTCACGCCGCCTTTGCATCAGCACAATCCTTAAATAGCCGAACACTTAGTTCATTCATTGAGAACAGGTGCGCCTTGAATAATTCTGACCACAGCGTAATCCATCTACTTCCCACCTATCGGTCAGTCTTTAAGGCCAGCAAACCAGAAATACAGACCATAAAGGTTTGGACCAGTGATAAAACGGAGGAGCTAAAAGGATGCTTTCTCTGTACGGACTGGGACATTTTCTTTGAAGACACTGACATTGATGGGGCTACTGAATCCATCACTGCCTATATTTCTTTCTGTGTTGATTCCATTATTCCCCAGAAAACTGTTAAGCGATATCCTAATAATAAGCCATATTTTACAAAAGAGATGAAGGAATGCATTAACAGGAAAAGAGCAGCTTTTAAAAGTGGACACACTGCAGGAGTTCGTTCTGCACAAAAGGATTTAAACCTACAAATAAAAGCAGCCCGACGGGAATATAAGGAGCGGGCAGAACATGATCTGTCCAACTCCAACACAAAGAAACTGTGGGATTCAATAAGGCAAATGACCAATATGGATACTAAAAGGAAGCCCCTTTTTGCTCATAATGGGAGGGCAAGGGCAAATGAACTAAATGATTTTTACATGCGTTTTAACACTGATAATACTGGAGATTGTGCTGCAGTTTTAAAGACAGTAGTTTGTAATGGGAACACAGACAGGATAGTAATTGAACCACACGCTGTTGCCATCAATGCATATTAACAAGGCCACTGGCCCAGATAATCTATCTGCTTTCATATTGAAGACATTTGCTGAGGAACTTACTCCAGTTTGGCATAGACTTTTTCAGCTCTCCATTGATACACATTCAGTCCCAAAACTCTGGAAAAAAATCCATCATAATTCCATTGCCCAAAAAAGCATGTCCTCAGGAGGACAACGACTACCGGCCGGTAGCGATTACCTCAAATGTGTTTAAATCACTGGAGAGGCTAATGATTGAGCAACTTCGCATATATGTAGAACCACAGCTAGATAAATACCAGTTTGCTTATATAAAAAATCGGAGTACAAATGATGCTATATCGACAATAATGCACCTTATATTGAGACACTTGGAGAGTCCTGCTGCATATGCTAAACTCCTTTTTATTGATTTTAGTTCTGCTTTTAATTTAATTCAGCCACATATCCTTCTCAGGAAGTTAATTAAGTTGAATGTAAATCCTTTTCTAATTAGGTGGTATCACTCCTTTTTGTCTAATAGACCACAGCAAGTAAAATTTAATGCAGCTCTCTCAGATATTACAGAGAGCTGTATAGGCGCCCCTCAGGGGTGTGTTAGCTCACCTTTTTTGTTTATACTTTATACAAATGATTGTGTCAGCTCTGATCCAAATCAGTTTATAGTGAAATACTCTGATGACACTGTTATCTTAAGCTTACTTACAAAAAACGGTAATTCTTGTATCCACCAAATGGCAGTGGACAAGTTTGTGGTCTGGTGTGATTCACATGAACTTCACATTAATACAAGTAAGACTGTGGAAATGCTTATTGATCCTGGGTGACAGAATGCCAGCGGTCATCCATGGTCAAGATATAAAACAGGTGACTACCTTCAAATACTTAGGTATTTATATTGACAGTAACCTGAGTTGGAGAACACAGGTGTTTAGCGTATGTGCCAGAGTTCACCAGCGCCTCCATTTCTTGCAACAAAATATGGAATAAAAGCGTTTGATTGGAAGAACATATCTTTTTTATTTTTCAAGAATTATTATTATAACATTTTTCACAAATTGCTACTGTCATTTCGCTGGTTTGTTTACATTCTAAGCAGAAATTATTTTGTTGGATGTTTTGTATAAAGTTTTTATTTATCAAATTTCCAAAAATTAAAAATAAAATAACCTGTTTCTCAAAATCCTGTGAATGAAGATTGAATAAAATGGTTATTCCACTCAATCTCATCATACATGGCTTATAGCCGACTTGGCGCTATGCGCGTCATCAGCTATCAGTTCATGTACGACTCGATTTTGTGGAATAACTGTTAAAGAGATGCTTTCAGATTCACTGCAAGAATATTAAATATTTATGAAATATTTCCATTCAGGTATATACAGTATGTCTAGAATATTGCAAATTCTAAATTGCAAAAGTGATACCATTGTTTAAAACCGGAGATAGACACCATTTCACAAACTACAGGCCTGTTTCTTTACTCCCCCAATTCTCCAAAATACTCGAAAAACTTTTTTCAGATAGACTGGACAAATTCATTGAAAAACACAACCTCCTTACAGACAGTCAATATGGATTCAGAACGGACAGATCAACATCGATGGCACTAATAGAGGAAATCACAAACTGTATAGACAATAAAAAAATAGCAATTGGAGTATTTGTGGATTTAAAAAAAGCATTCGATACCATTGATCACAGTATATTATTAAGTAAACTAGAAAAGTGTGGTGTTAGGGGAGTTGGGTGGAGCTGGCTGTCGAGCTATCTAAGAAACAGGCAACAGTTTGTGCAGATAGGTGACCATAAATCTGATTTCATGAACATTACATGCGGGGTACCACAGGGGTCAATATTAGGTCCGAAATTATTCATATTATATATCAATGACATATGTAGAGTTTCGCAAGTACTGAAATTTGTTTTGTTTGCAGACGACACCAATATTTTTTGTTCCGGTGAGAATTTGCAGCAGACTTTGGAGACAATCACAACTGAAATAAATAAACTAAAACTATGGTTTGACAAAAATAAATTATCATTAAATCTAAGCAAAACAAAGATCATGTTGTTTGGGAGACACAAAATAGATTGTAATGCAGAATTGATAATAGACAATACTAAGATAGAAATGGTACAGGAAATTAAATTTCTTGGTGTGATTTTGGATCATAAAGTCTGCTGGAAACCTCATGTAGGATACATACGAGCAAAACTGGCAAAGTGCTCGGCAATTCTGTGGAAAACAAAACATATTCTTGATTGCAAATCTTTGCGTACTCTATATTACTCGTTATTTTTGCCATATCTGACTTACTGTGTTGAAGTCTGGGGAAACACCTACAAAACCACTCTGCAGCCGATATGTACAATACAGAAAAGAGCAATAAGGACAATAAACAAAACAGGATACAGAGATCACACAAACCCACTATTCATAAAATCACACATGTTGAAATTTATGGATCTGGTCAAATTCAGAACAGCACAAATAATGTACAAAGCGAGAAATAATCTATTGCCAAAAAATATACAAGGAATGTTTAGTGAGAGAGAGGGGGGATATAATCTAAGGGGAGACCTAAATTTTAAAAAACCAAAGGTTTGAACAAATATGAAAAGCATGTGCGTATTGAGCTGTGGGGTGACTTTATGGAACAGACTGGAGACAGAAATAAGACAAAGTGCAAATATAAATCTGTTTAAAAAAAGGTACAAAAAATATTTTTAAACAAGTATATCAAGAGGAAGTATGTTAACGGAGGATAATGAGGGATAAATCTATAAACAGAATAGGGTTGATTGTTATATTAGAACTAACTTAGTATATAGTATATATGGTATATATTTATTTATGGGGATAGTTTATATATTTATATTTATATTTACAGGGATATGTATATAGTATATATTTATTTTTGTAATTATATATTCATATAGATATTTATGAAGTGTATATACGGTATGTAGTATATATTTATTTTTGTAATTATATATTTATATAGATATTCATGAAGTGTATGTATGGTATATATTTTTATAGGTGTATTAATGTAGTTAGGATTTCGGGGTAGTTAAAAAGGGGTGGGAAATTAAAAAAGTATTGTACTTCTTCCCACTCTTTTTTCGAACAGTGTGCGATGTTATTTTATTTTTTTTATTTCTCGTTTTCTTTCTTTTGTATGTACAAATAGTTACATACATTTTTTATACATGTTCGAAAATAAATAAATTCATTCATTCATTCATTCAATATCCAGTGTTTGAATTGATTTAGACCAGTGATAGCAACGAATATTATGACCTGCTCACTGTATAGACGACAATACCATGAATAAATCTGTGAAGGTTCTCAGTCATCCAGGTCACCATAAACCATAGGTGCTAAGTTCAGTTGCCTTCTTTAGCACCTACGGTTTACCATGAATACGGATTATAACAAATGTCGGGAGAATTAATGGGCAGTTATTGTTAATGATGCTAGAAAATTATTCCTTTGTCCGCATTAGACAGGGCATGTAAGGTTGGATATGTGACTGACTGTCACTCATCCTTAGTCCCGCCTCCCACCCCCTGTAAAGTATAAAAGGCTCCCTGGATTGGTAGTGTCACAGCTGTATCCTTCTTTCAAACACACACACACACAGAGGACATTATTTGAAAATTCCTACTTCTCTACACCAACCAATCAGTGTTGAGAAGTACAGGAGGTACAGTTCTTAAATCTCACTCAGGAACAAAGCTTCTCAGGTATGTACTCTTGCGATGCTACTCAGACATGATTATAGTCAGATGAATGTTTTTGGTATTTCCTTAGAAGTCAAGGCTAAAATAGGTTTGTCTTAGAAAGACATCCAGCTGTTATTGCCATGTGTGAGGGAGCACTTACTGAGTCCCAGCAAAGCAGCACAGCTCTAAGAGAATGCTTATCTCACTAATAACACCAATAACATCTGCCTGGATGTAGGGATGGGTGCTGACAAGGGCGTTTCTAGCTATTGAAAAGACCAGGGGCTCAGCCAAGTTTTCTTGGGGCTTATATTTTTTAAGGGAGACTGGCATAGATAGGTTGGCGAGGTTATATCTAACTTTACAAGAAATATTATCACCCACACACCAGTGTTATAGTCGAGTCACTAAACCTTGAGTCCAAGTCCAGTCTCGAGTCCCCAGTGTTCAAGTCCGAGTCAAGTCCAAGTCATTAAAAAGAAATTTGAGTCGAGTCCACTATTGATCCGAGTCGAGTCCGAGAACAAGACTCCAACTGCACCATTTGATGGTGGCTGTTTTAGCGCCATTAACATTAGTTTGTTCCTGAACATGACATATGAACAGGTGAATGTGCATTCTCTTTGTCAGGGAGTGTGAAATATTCTATCATAGATGGTTGGGAGACGGACATACATAAGTGCAGAAGGTGTGTTTATTAATACAAGTGAAGACAGGTAAACAATCCAGAATGGCAGGCAAAATTGTAAAACAGTGAAACAGGCAATAGGTCGAGCGAGGCACAAACAGGCTATCATAGACTTGGCAGAATCAAAAACGAGAAACAGGAAATCAGGGATCAGGAACCCAAACAAGGAAATAAGGCTCAGTAATGTGTCAGCAACGCAACTCAATACTTCGCAAAGTAAGTGTGCAGGTACAAGTCGTTTACAGCGCGCGTGCGAGAGTCCACTTGGTGTGTGCGCGCTGTCCGGAGCGCACCTGAGAGTCTGTCTGATGCACATGTCACACAGGTGTGACACTCTTGCACAAAATTAATACAAAAATTAATGTAGATATAAATATCTTATGCCAAATTATTATGGCATGTTACAAAAAATAAAGAAAAAATCTGATTCAGTTGTCTCCAATTTACAAGTCTTAACGCAGTTAATGCACGAGTCTGAGTCCAAGTCCAAGTCATCAGTGCTCAAGTCCAAGTCAAGTCAAGAGTCCTTAAAATTAGGGCACGAGTCGGACTCGAGTCCAAGTCCTGGACTCGAGTACTACAAGCCTGCCACACACATTCAAAGGTTATGACATCTTTATTAGTCATTTTTGCACTGCTCTTTTTAAATGTATGTACTTCACTTCAGTTTCTGTCTCCTTATTATTAAGTTATTATCAACACCCATAATGTCTCAGGAAACTAAGGCATGTGTCAACTGACTTAAATATCA